>NC_092426.1:7660151-7960336 GCF_036169615.1 Heliangelus exortis | reverse complement strand
CATGGACTATTGAAGTGCTCCAAACTCCTGCCCAGTCTCTGGGAGAGAATATTGCTTAAGTGCTACCTTCATTTTCCAGAGAAAAGTTTTGGAGAAAACCTGAACTGCTTGTAGAGAAGTCCCTGCAGATGTTTTGGATGTAGCAGTAAAATCCAGCCACTGCCACACTCTTTGGGCAGGATTATGGCCAAGGGCACCTGGCAGAGAATCAAATCCTGGCCCCATCAAAACCCATGGATTGACTTGCACAGGCCAGGGTTTAGGCAGGCACATTCCTGCTCTACTTTATACCCTTTTTTAATGTACCTTATAACCTAAAATCCAGCTGAACAAATCAACCAGGTACCACTCAGAGAAACGTAGATGGTTACCATGTCCCTTTGTCCTGGCTTTCTTATACCTATTTGTGAGGCAGTGTCTCAAAAGCTGACTGCAGCACTAACTTCACTCCAGATGTTTGTTCCACATTTTATAGGGAACATCTGGACCACTCCTGCATTTGCCCCCACTGAGGAACTTTTTACCTCTCCAGGGATTCTTTGAGGATGAACCTGCAACTGAGCTACCTCATGTGAATGGGTAGGTTGATTTCCAGAGAACATTTTGGGTTTTTTTAATATTGTATTTATATTTAAATGGAAATATTAAACTTTTTCTATAAGTTCTAGTCCAGTGGCATACCCAGGGGAATATCCACAGGATAGCTGAGGCAACCACTCTGACCCAGGGTCCAGAGACAGCAGGTAAGTAAGGTGGTGTAGGCAACAAAATCTATCCATGGAGAAAAGTTAAACAATCATCCTGACCCCTCCTATGTGCCCACCAATACAGACCCTGAAAGCACAGGCATTGCTTTCAGCAGCTGCATTTTCCAGGGCATATTTGTAAGGGAGATAAAAGCATTCAAATCAGAAGATTGTGACTTAAGGGCAAAACCTCTTCATCTCCCTAAGCCTCTCCGAGAAAACCCTAAATGTATGAGGCCCAATAGTGCTAATGAGATGCTCTTATTTAAACGAGCCTCACTCAAAGAAGATGCAGTTGGTGTGCTGAAAATGACTTTAGATAGGGCAGCTAATTAGTTTGCAACCCACAGCTGTGAATATCAAACACTGGGAAAAGGTGGTTGTTTTACCCAACTCTGCAGCCCTGCAGAGGAAATAAAGGCCATGCCTTGAAACCCTGAATTACTGGGGTAGCCTCAAGGCAGGGCTGCTGATAAGCAGCAGCAGAGTGGTAAGGCCAGCAGACAACATCTCAAGGAGCCACAGGGCAGGGCCTTGTTGGGGGCAGCTGTCAGCAGATGCTGGAGACACTTTCTTGACCAGAAAAAGGCCTTGGGGAGAACTCAGAGACAGGTATAGCTCTGGAGGGAGGGAAAAATAATTCCCCTCCTTGTGTCCTCTTTCTGATCAGCTCTGTGGTCAGAAGTCCTGGAAACCCTGCAAGTGCTGCTTTTCCTCAACAGCAGAGATGGAGCTTGATGTTGACTTCAGTTTATAAGCTGAACATGTTGCTTCAGGAGCTGTGCCAAAACAATCAAGGAAAAGAAAAGTGATGCTATCTTCTGGTGTAGTGTAAGTCAACACAGACCCTTCTCTGACAACAATGAAGCTGTATTTATTTGCATCCAAACTGGTTTGGCCCCAAGATTGCAAATAAAGCTGTATCATTTCCATCAGGAGAGCAAGCAGGTGGAAATTTCCCTCTACTTTTGGAGAGCTCTTGATGTATGGATCCCTCATATTTCCAAGAAAATGCCTGAAACCTGAAATAATTAAGCCACAGTCTTTTTTTGTGGGACACGTGTGGGACATGTGGCCTCTTTGGGGGGCGGGGGGGGAGGAAAAGTATATGATTTGAGATGATCAGAAATCAGTTCACAGTTTCTAAGGTGGCATGACACAGCCAAGATGTATGGACAAGGCCACACCAGGCTCAGGCTTCCCAGGCTGATGCCATTGACCCCACAGGCTTGCATGTGCTGGGCTTGAAGTATCCACCAGCCCCATGGTTGCCCCAGCCCAGGAACAACCATCCTACGGGAGCCACACTTCCACTAGAGGATGGAGAAGAGGCTTTCCTGTTGGATATTTATGGAGTTACAAGCTTTTCTGGGGCCTTCCATGGTGGTGGTTTTTTAATTTGTGCTGTGGCACAAGTCCATCTGCTCCCGGGCATTGCAGGGTGACAATGACAGAGAGCTGTGTGCCACCAAGTGCTTTCCTTCCAGTCTGGCCTGATCCTTTGGCATCATCTCTTTTGATGATTTTCATTAGTGCTGAAAAGCAGTTATGCAATGAATTCAGTGTAAAAACATCCCCTTAGGAAGGTGCCAACATGCACCTTGCTGGGGAAAGCACCTTCTTTTTCAAAAGAACCTTTCAAACACTGCCCAGTTCAGCCCTGCCCGCTCTCAGCGTGGCAGCAAAATTCCCAGTGTTGGCTGTGATTAAAATTAAGAGCTTTTGGCTCACGTGTCTATAATTAGAATGAGCAGAAGGCAAAATACTCCATTTTGACAACTTCAGAGTGGAAAGAAATAGGTCTGAGCAGATGTTGATTTGCAGGATAAACAAATTAATTCAATTCAATTTAGTTCTCTCTACTGTTGGAGTCCTTTGTTCCCCAATTTAGAGTAACAAATACAGTGCTCATGCTGTATGCATGACAAAAAACACTCACCAGGACAGACACATAAATCTGCAAATAGAAAATATATCCATTATCTTTGCAGATCTGCTCTATCTCCCTATTGCCCTGCAACCTTCAGGACTTTGGCTTTCACTCAGGGCTGGTGTTCTACAAATTAAAATTCAATTTTCAAAGCTTTAGCACCTTACAAGTGAAATAATTGCCTTTTGTGCTGCAGTCTCTCAGGATTACAGCACTCTCTTAGGTCATACTAAGTAAGCAGACTGAACTTTAAGGTGAAAGCAACATTCCTTATAAAAGGCTGGCTGGTGGTATGGATCTGGGAAGGAGCTGGACTGACCTTCCTGTGCATCTGTGGGACAGCACCCAGGGTGGCACAGTCCTTGAGTCTGGGACTTTTCTTGAAGCAAGAACAAGCCTGTACAGCCTGTTGATGCAAATCGCATGGAAAGAAATTCATCTGAAAACAGACAAACAAATAAGGGATTGCTCCTGGAGTAACCTGCTCTTTCTGAGAGGTTGAGCTTGGGTTTGAGGGACTTTATTTCCTTCAGAGGTTTCAGAGGTGTCTCTGGCTCTTCTCACTTCCAAGTTTAGACCGAGACATAATTCAGCCCTTTTGATGACTGAGAGGCATTTAAGTCTTCTTAGTCCAAACAAACAGATAATCAAACAGATGAGCAGCTCTCTGAGTGCTGAAACTCAGTCTGGCTCTATAAGGGGCATTCATACAATAGTCTTTCCATACTTAATAGTGGGGTTTGCAGCCTAATAGGAATATTAGTGTACACACAGGCTTAGAGGAATTGTCTAATATTTTTATTGTTTGGCATTTACATTTTCTTAAATGTGAACACCAAACTATTGTAAACTAAGAGAGCATTACGAGCTGAGATCTCTGACCTCTGGTGCAAAGATGTAATTACACAGGTACACTAAAAAGGATCAGCTAAATGTTCTCATTTGGTTAAAGAGGAGGTGGAAACATTAAAAATGTTCAAAATTCCTGTTGACTCCCCTGTCTAGTCCCTGTAGCCTCAGTCTGCTCAGTTTTTGCTGGCAAAATGAGAGGAGCTACAAAACGCCCCAAGCTGTATTTGTTTTCTTTCCTGCAGGCAAACCCTGTGTTTTTGTTCTGAACGACACTTAGGATGGGTATTTGCAGCTCCTCTGGAGTGGTGGGGCATGGGACACCAGACTTCTACCCATACAGCCTTGTGGGGATTTCCGTGCTGGCAGTCTCAGCCAGATGTGGGTCCTGAGCCCCCAAAGGATGTAGGGTGGTCCTGCCTGGCCCCAGGCTCCTCTCCCAGACCTACCTGCTTCCAAGGACTTCACACCTCTACTTTTCTTGGAATAAAAACTCCGATCCCCTGGAAATTCTTATTCCACATAGATGAACCAGATATAGTACCCAAGGACAAAAACCTCATTTTTCTACCAAGAGCAAGTGCTCTGTGCTACTTTGCAGTGCTATATGCTTGTTCTGGATGCGCTTTATGAAGCCAGTGAGGCAAAACCAGCCCTGCAAGCACCAGTCCTGCAAAGCCATGCTAAGCTCCCACCCACAAGACCCTCTCTGACCTTTTCCAGAGATAGAACCATGATGAACAGTATATTTTACAAGGAAAAAACATTGCTACATAAAAATAAGTCACTTCATTTAATGTTAAACTAGTTTCATTGCATATTTACATCTCCTCTTTCCCTGTTGAGTAGCCCTATGTGAGTAAAAAACACCAGGACACGTGTTGTCCTGTGAGTGGCAGAGCTTGGGTACCATGCCTATGGGATGCTCATGTCTCACATCCATGGGTTTGTGCTCTCCAATAGCATTGTTAAACACATTCTGGAGCAACAAACCCACTCTGGAGCAACTACCCCACCCAAGAAGTGGATGTGCCAGGGAGAGGGCAGTAGCCAGAGCCCCTGTACTCAGCAGTGGAGTGCGTAAGCACAGTTTCTCTGGAAAACAGCTAAAAATAGCCAGGGGAAATGTGCCATAGACTTTGTGCTCCTGGTGCCAAGTTTTTTTTACTTTTCAGCAGCACTGGGACTCGTGCCCAGGCCATGTGCAGTGCCCAGAGGCAAGGGCTGGGGATTTGGGGGTGCAGGGGGATGCAAGGCTGGGCAGCTGGGAACCAGCAACCCCAGCTGGGCTGGGGCCAAAAGCAACCCCCTGTGCTCTGTTCCCCTTCCCCTCTGAGCCACAATCCTTGCTGGATGCTGACTCCCACAGGAGCTGGGTCAACTGCTTGGTCTGAGAAGGTAACGAGGAGGATCAAGGTGGTCTCAGTTTCTTTATCCCTTGTAAGAGGGTTTGTGCTATAAGATGATACCTCACTCCAGAGCAGGCTGGTCAAGTGGAAATCAACACTAGCTAAGTACGTGCTGATCATCCTGCTTAGAGACTTAAATTAAAAAGCTTTGCCAATCAGCCTTGATTGATAGAAAAAGGACAGGGCATTAGGATCAGTCATGTGGCTTTAGTAGGCAAGACCTTCACCTCTTTTTTTCCTCTTTTCATCTTTGCTGAGGCCTTCCTCAACTAACCAAACTAGGAGCAGACCTGCATCATTAACTGCTGAATATTTACACATCGTTTTCACCAAGGAGAAAAAACAGATCTACACATTAGTGTCCTTCTTGGAGCTAAATCCTGTGCTAGATAGAGCTGTCACTCTGCAGTGACTAATAAACCTGTTAACCTTGGCTCAGTGAGAGCCCCACGGATCAGATCTTATTATTTTGATGGATTTGTGTGATTTTGACTGTGCTCATCTGAGAGACTGGGATCAGATTGTGCAGAAGAGCAATAGGAGAAAGAAAAAAAATAGAAGGAAAAATAAAACAAAATAAACGGCAACCCCCTGAATGAAAGCATTAGAAGTAAAAGAAAGCCATCTGAAAAGATGAAGCTGGCAGCATAGCAGGGGAGATGCAGCAAAGAACATTGGGTACAAAGTAAGTACCTGGCTTGGTGGTCTCCTGTGCATTGCTTGGGCTGTGAGCAGCCCAGAAGCTGCTCAGTGTGACACCAATGCTGCAAACCAGAGCTGCTGGAAGAGGGATGGCCTCCTCCTCAACATCAGCTGTCCAGGGATGCAAAAGGCTGTGGTTGCTTTGGAGAGCCAATGTGAGGCTATGCAGTTTTCATATGCACCCAACATCAGCCAAACCCTGCTCCCTTTTTGCACAGGGAGCTTGTTGCAGGGCCCTCTCCCTGTGCTTAAAAGGTATTTCATAAATAGCAAACAAAAGTCTTGGAGGAAAAGGTTGCTCACCACAGCAGACGGGGTTTTCTGAAGCACATCCATGACTAAGCACAAATATTGAATGCGACCTTGGCTGCTTTACCTGATCCTGAGGCAGAGGATGGTGCTGGTGCTTGTCCCCCAACTCCTCTGACCATGAGAGGAAGAGATGGGCCAGGGAGACATGTGTCTGTCCTCCTCTCTCTCCCTTTGCCTGGGGAAGGTCTCTGCTCTGGGGGCTCTGTATACCCCCCAATATGCTTGGGGCTCCCCTGACTCTGCTCACCCTCCAGAGCAGGAGCAAACGTGCTGCAGACTCGCCCTGGGGCTCTGCTGGTGATTGATGGCAGCATGGAGCGGTGGGGCTGGCAGAGTGGATTAGCAGCTGATGGATCGCTGTAACTCAAGCCCTCGCATCCCTGCTGCACTGACAGCTCCAGGGTCACCAGAGCTCAGGCTTCAGGAGCAAACCCAGCCCGGCCAGAGAGCTTCAGCCGAGAGTCTGCTGAAATCGGGAAGCTGTGGAGGGGCAAACCCCAAGCCAGGTCTCAGGGGAGACCCGTGAGGAGTGTTGGATCCTTACAAAGACCTTTGCTTTCACGGTGAACAGAGGAGCCAGTGATAGCGTGGCACGGGCTTGCAGTGCCTCTGGGTTTGTTTTCCTGATTTGATCGCAAAAGGAGCACCCCGGAACCCCAGGCAGGGTGGCAGGGGGAGCCTGAAGGATGAAACGGGGGAGGTTGGGAAAGGAGCGGAGCGGTTATCGGCAGGAGCGCATTCCCGCATTCCTGCGGGGCCGGGCGGGCTGGGCAGCCGGGGCCCCTTCACAGCCCCCGGGGGAGCTGTTTGCACAGCGCCCGCCGTTTGTCCCAAGAACATTTCTTAAATTGTTTCTAGCACTCTCAAGTGCGTGATTGTGCCTTGTCCAGTTATTTTAGCAATTGCTGCGCGAGCGAAAGCCTTATCCCACCGCCCCATCCCCAAAAACACACAGCGGGGCTGCTGCAGGGACCTGGGAGGGGGGCAGGAGCTGGAGGGATGTGTTATGAGCCACCAACCTCCCTTGCACGGATTCATTGGAAACTCAGTGTCTCTGGCCCCCAAACCCGTCCCCATTCCTGGGCTTGTAGGAGCAGCTGGAGCAGGGAAGGGACTGGCTGGCTGGGGCACACTGTTTTCCATGGTCCCGGCCCCTGCCTGCAGCTCCTGGAAAGACTTTGGAGGTGGAAGTCGGACTGTGCCAGCCCAGGGCAGAGTGAGCACCCAACTCTGTCTGCCTGTTAAGGACTTGGAAAGGGCTGGGAGTGGGACCAGTGCTGTGCCAGACACCCTGAAGCAGTGGGGCAAAGTTTGTCACCCCTGTTTCCAATGTACCTGGAGCAAGGTATGGGATGTTGTCCTCCTAGGCTTGTTTGCAGGGACATTAATTAATAGCTTTTTTTTTTTTTTTTTTTTTTCCCAAGCCCACCCCCTTCCACAACTCCAAGGGAACAGGGTTAAAACCAGGCTGGCTTTATGTTGTGATCGACGTGCACTTGGATGGCACCATTTGGTGGGGTTGGGCTCCTGGCTGCCACAAGCACGTCTGCAGCAATCACAGCAATATTTTGCTCTTGTAAAATGCTCCAATCATGTTTATCTTATGCTCTACCCATCACAGCCATAGCCCCAACACTGAACCACAGGGGAGCACAAGGAGAGCCCAGGGACTTTTGTGTCAAGGAGGCCAGGGCATGGAGGTCACCATCAACTGATGAGGTTGACAGTCTTTCCTGTGTTGCCCATTCCCGGCCCATTTCCATCATAACCAGGTGTCCAAAAGGTTTTTTTTTTTTTTTTGGTTTTCTTTTCAGAGCACTGCTGTTGTTGAATGTTTTATTAGAGAGCAAAGCACAGAATATTGAGCACTTCATCAGCAAAGCAATACAGTGTGTGGCTGGCAGGGCTCAATACTTATCTGAATCTATTTCCAATTATGAGAAATGCACTGAAACCAGTCCTGAGGCAGGCAGAGAGCTCTGAGCACTGCAAATCTGGGCCATTTAGCTACATTATGACTTCTCCTCCCTCATGATTCATCTGGAGAGCAATTAAAGCCCTTGTAAAAATCTGTTCCAAATTAAAGATGAGGCTGGCTCTGAAGGATTAGGCAAATTGAGAAGTAACCTCTGCAGTAGCACAGGATTTGTATGAGCATCCCTATTTTGTTGGTATCGAGCAAAATCCTGTGTGAACTGCTGGGACTGAAAATTCCTGCTGGAAACCTGCTCCAAAATTCATGGCATCCTTCCTCAGATTAAATCTGAGTCTGGATTGTGACTGGGGTTTTCAGAGCTCCACCTTAGTGCTGCACTGCGTGAGATGTAACATCCCAAAACAGAGCGAGCAAAATCCTGTTTGGAAAGGCTGAGCCCAAAGAGGGGCTCGATGGCAAATCCCTGGTACCCGCTGGCACTCAGCAGCGTCCCTGGGGCTGTAGAGACAGGGACTGTGCTGCTGCATCCCTGCCCAGGCAGCAGCCACTCCTGCCCTGCCCGTTACCTCCACTCCAGCACGGGCACTGCGACCACAGTTGGAAATCCACCCCATGCCCACAGGCCTTGCCCTGATCCCTCTGGGGCTGCTGCAAGCATCAGGAGGAGGCTCCTGACAGCTTCAAACACTCACATTAATCTGCAGCAGCCTCCCCTGCCTGGGCGCGGGGCAGCAGAGGCGCAGGGGGCTCAGCAGGAGCCGTGCACTCAGACTTTTATGGCCACAAAGGCCAAGTCGCACCTGCTAACGGTTGTGAATAGACTTGCAGACAGCACCAGGTGTGCCATTTCAACAGATTGCACAACTGGGTGTGCCTTTCATCTATGTATAGAGCCCCGGCGAGGGGGGATGAAGCTCGCTCGGCAATTGTCCTAATTTAGAAAAAAAAAGAAAAAAAAGAAAAAAAAGAAAAAAAAAAAGAAAAAAAGAAAAAAAAAAAATCCTATTTGTCCAGTGGGTTGCCCTGCTCGGTCAGCACATGTATTTCAGAGGCAATTATATCAGTTGCCCTTGGCCTGGCCCCGGCTGTGGCCCTGCAGGGAGTTGAGGAAGGCTGCTCTGATGGCTGTCAGGGAGGGATGGTAATGATGGTAATGAGAAAAGGCAAATAGGCACCTGCCAGGGCCAGGGCTGCCACCCCCAGGGAACAGCTCCAGGCCTGAGGGAGCATGGGTGGCCTGGGGACCCTACACCCCAGCCCCAAGCCTGCCCTTCCCTTGCCTGTGGGCTAATTCAGCTTGTTTGGTGTCAGCCTCTTGGAGAAGACATTTAGTCCCATCACTGTTCAGTGCTCAATACCAGGAGAGCTGCAGTAGCTCAGGGCTTGTAGAGACCTCACAAATCAGGCAGTAACAATAATAAATGGGGCCATGTTCTCACAAGGTGCTGGTGACGTCTCTTTGCCACCTCATAGCGAGCCTGACAGTGACATTACAGTCAAGATTTTGTAATTTCTTCATTAGAAGCATGAGTCATAATTCCAGCTTCATTAAATTACCTCTGTATCCCAAAGCCACATCATACAGAGGAGAGAGATGCTACGATTTGTATTTTAAACGCAGACCACTGGATTGTATTCAATAAAAGACACTGATCTCATGGGGATAGTTGGATGAGATCAGATAGGATTTTGCAGGCTGGAGTTAGTATTCATTACCAGCAAATGGGGACCCTGTTTCACTCTGAATGAGTGCTCTCCACAGACACGTGTGGTGGCACGTCTGAAGGATGCATCTAAAACACAGACGTGATTTCAAGCTTCCATTAGAAGCACTTTTTTCTCCTGCCTGTGCTTGGCTGATGTGTATCAGATTTGAACTAATTATGATCGTTAAACTGAGTCCTGATGAGAGAAGTAGCATCTGAATTGCTCTGGTTTTATTTTTGTAACTATGAATTATCTACTGTTTTAAAAAAAGCTCAAGCCCCGTCTCCTGCATTTCAAACCTTCCTAATTCCTTATAAAAATCACGACCAAAATTAACAGGGGAAAGGGAAAAGACTGGAGATACGTTTGTATTTAACAATGCAAAGGCAAACACCAGACTGCTTTATGCAGAGCTTTCACTATACTGCACCACGGCTGCTTCTGTGGAAAATTCCCAAACTGTAGAGGGAAACCAAAGTAAACCCTCTGACCATTTTGTTTGAGAATTACAAATTGTAGAGATGGGTTGGCAGAGCACAGGACAAGGGTACAGCATCCCTTGGGGTGAAAAGGCTTGAGAGCCACCACATCATTATTATTTCTCTCTGAGAAATTCCTGAGTGATGGGGAACAGCTTTCTGCAGACCAGCAGCAGGAGTCTGAGCCAGATTTTGGGAAGTCCCAACACAGACACTCTTGGGGAGGGAGAGTGGGGTCAGAGGGACAGTCACAGTGCCTTGGAGGGGGCAAAATACACGTTTCAAATTCTCCAGCTCCAAGATGTGCAGCCAAGCCACAACCACCTGGCACCAGCAGTGTGATACCCACAGAGATTTTGGGACCTTCATCCTCCCTCTTGCTGGGTAGGGCCATGTGCTGTCTGTGGTGGCTCAGCAGCCCACAGTTTGTGACACACACATTACATGACAGATCCAGCACTGGCTGACCTGACTCTTCCAGGGAGGGTCTGATGAGCCCAAACCAAATGTAAGTGCTGAAATTTGCAGACACTTCTAGACAGACTAGAAATGATGAATCACACCCTGAAAGCTTGTCACCCACACGAGTGGGTCAAAGCCATGGGTTCTCCCCAGAGTGGTTAATGCAATGTGAGTGCACCTTGTGGAGCACCCACTCCAGGTTCTGGATGTGGCAGGGGAGGGAATGTCTGACCAAGGGAAAGCTCTCACCATCACACAAAAAGCCTTAGGAGAAAAGGAGTCCTGTTCACTTGTAATTCTAGGGAAAGCAGTATAAATACATAAATGTTGCTTTGAAAAGTTTCCAACGCTGACATCCCCCTCCACCGATCTTTTTCCAAATTACTGCATTATGCAGCAAAAAAAAGCTTTTGACATGTATACAAACAGACTAATTAGCTAGACACTAAGCAGATCAACAAGCTACAGTGTAAAAATTTTGATAAAGAATAATAGATACTTTGGTCACTGCAGCCTAGAATAAAAGACATTATTTATTATACAGACTTTAGTAGTTTGTAATGGCCTTAGCAGCAATCAAGACACATTGTATTCAACACTGTAAAGATGCAGAACAGTCGAGACCCCACCCTAAAACACCTTCCAACATAAATACATCAGACAAAATTTATTTGCCTTTCATGATAACTCAGCCCTTGACTCACCACAGACCAGGCACAATTCAACACAAATGTGCCTGAACTTTCACAAAAGGTGTCTGACTCCCCCAGATGAAGGCTGCTCTTTCTGCAGTGGCTTTGCAAAGATACTTCCTCCCTCTCAGTAGGAAAACCACCAAGTACCAGTTCTAAAAGAATTTTTTAAGAAAAGTATTCATTTATGCAGCTATTTGGATGTGCAGTGATTTTAAATCAGCCACTGGATACCATCATGCATCTGTAGTGCATTTATTCCTGTTGCTGTGTGAAAGTTTAAATATTCAGAGTACTCATCTTCTAAACATACTTAGTAACTCAGCAAGCCTAGAAGCACATATAATGTAGTCATGTTAATTGACATTAACACTAATTGACTTAGTGAATAACATAAACCAGTGCATAATTACATTGCCAGACCCAATTCTCTTTCATTCATGCTCTTACCAGTTTCACATGACAAACAGTCCACAACTAAACTATGCTGATAGAACAAATAATGTACCTTCTAATTAGAGCACTTTATTAAATTAAATAGTGTTGCTCAGTATGTCTGTGCAAGTTGTATGGGCTTCAGTGTAACACAATGATAATAAGATCACAAATGATAATAAGATCTCTCAATAAAACACTTCCCATCGTTAGATTTCAAGGAGCATCACCTGCGGGGTAAGTCCCATTCTCCCCATTTGGGTGATAAGGAAAAAAACCACAGAACACCTCAGAGAAATCACTCTTAGTCACCTCAGAGTCAAATTAAAGGAATTTGGCCTCTCAAGTCCTGCTCTGGAGGACAAAGTTTAATCTAATTAATCAAGTATTACCCATAAAACAAACAAAGAAGCATGTGTTTCCATAGAAGCCCCTATCATTCATCCCTCTATTACCATCGCTGCTGCTCAGCATTATAGTGGGAACAAACAGAAGCACAGAATCTTACAGCTGGTCTATTGTCACAGTGACACATTAGCAGGAGGATTTACAGACATCTTTGCATGTTCAGAAATGCAAACGTTTTCTCTGTGCATGAGCTACACACAGCACAGTGAAAGCTGCTCCCTGAAAGCTGTGCTGCATAACTCAGAAGTGCAGTTAGGGTACCTGTGACTATTAAGGTTTGTTGCCTGCCACCCCAAAAAAATACTGGAATACAGCTGTATGTGCAGCCCACAGTGAAAGGCTGGCACAGCATCTGAAGTCCTGAGCAGCTCCTCAAAATAGTGGCAGAGCAGTGAAAAAGGAGGACGGGACACATTTACTCAGCCTTTGTGTGAAAATCAACATTTGCCTCGTGGAGGCAAATCCTGGCTCCAGTAAAGCCAGCAAGTGTTTTGCTAATGATGGAAATTGGGTCAGGATTTTAATTCAGATTTTACTTCCAAATTTATTTCAAGAAAGATTTGCTCTATGAAAAGTTGAGTAGAATGAGGCAGGCAGCTTTGCAGTTTTCTGTATCCACAGAACCATCATAAAGGCTTTTCTTAAAATCATAGTGCTTTGATTTTTATTTTTTTGTAAGCTTTGGTGCAATGTTGTTGTGGAACCACATGAAGCTGAAGATGACACCCATTGTCTTTGGAAAAGTCTCATCATATGCAAACTTCATGGAGTCTTCTAAAGGTATTTCTACAACTTCAATCAGCTCTCCTTCTTCAGCCCGGCCACCTCCTTCACCAGTTCTCATCTGGTCTGTTACTTCAGCATAAAATAATGTCTGTCTGGAACCTGTCACACCAACTCCAGACCTGAGAGGAAAAATAAAGCAGAGAGAAAGCTTTATTTCAGATAAAAAGAACATAGTAACATCAAAATGCACATCCTTACCCTCTGCTATTGTAATTTAGAACCTATAAATGCAATTTTGTCAATGCAGAAATTGATTGCAACTTTCATGAAGAAATACCAATGCTTTTGAGTACAGATGCACAGGGAATGGATCTGCCTTCAATTATATTCTGCAACTCTGAAAAAATGTTAGTTTGGGAGAAAAATTTTAAAAACAAACAAACAAACAAATAAACAAGAGCAAAGTTTTGAACTGGAGAATTGTTGTTCTACATATAATGAAGTCAAGAGAAGTTTTTTCAGCTGACCTTAGCAAGAGTTTGACTGCAGGATGCCTCAAGCTCCTCAGTGTATCTGCGTGCTACCATGCTACATTTGTTTGCTTGTTTTTACACAAATATTTAGATTTTTTACTCTTAAGAAGATTATGTCCATTCACAGCTGGAGTCCTCTGCTCATGGACCAGATAGGTACAAGAAGAGAAAGGCAGCCTGAGAGTCTTTCTCTATCCTTCCTGAACTTTAGCCTTGACCCAAATGGACCACAGTAAGCACTCCTCTATCTGAAATAATTCAGTCTCCCTACTAAATTTGTTACAGTGGATTTAGTTGAGGATATTTTAGATTATGTGATCTTTCTTCAGCTAGACTGCTTGCTGTGTATTATAGTTCTTATGTGTTAATCCTCTATTTCCTTAGTACTATTTCATTTAGGTATTCTTAAATAAGGGATAAGTAAATAATCCATTCGTTTAGGCCCTGAAAGAGAATATTCACATCCTAATCACAACTTCTTTATTTCACATAATTACAAGTGACTTTTCACATTAAATCTGGATCCAAAGTTCACTGAAACTATGAATCAGGCACTAGGACAAGCTGAAAAATTACCCTTCATTGTATTATATATACAGAGCATTCTAAGATTTGTAGCAGTGTTATGATCTTAGAACTAAAGTTTTCAGTCAATCTAGCATAAATCACACCCCACAGAAGGAACTAATAATTTGTCTCTCTGTTTCCCAAGAACACTGCCAATTATTTTGTTTGGAAAATTGATACTGAGGTTGGTTTGTCACCTCAGTATATATACTCTTTTTTTTTAAATCCAGAATTTAAATAGTGTTTACTTAGGTACCTATTCACAGATTTTATTATCTAACTACATTACTATTTCAACGTTTTCAGAAAGAGGTTGAAGATACAGGAATATACATAAATTCATTTAAAAAGGCCTATTTCTTTTACCTTTTTTTATTTGATATTTCTTTCTCTAAATGCTCTGGCCTACTCTACCAGTTGATCATTTTTTGCATGGATCCATGTGGAATGCTTTTTACTAAATTAAATATTCCCCAATATTGCCTACTGCTGTCTTTCACAACACTTCCAGACTCTTAGCTATTAATGTATCCTTCCTGTCTTTAGAAAATAGTCCAAAAAAATCAATGCTAGTGACATTTCATTTGTCTTAGGACCTTTGTTTTTTATAGAAGCCAAAACTTAGCAGGTTCATTGCTCTGAAGCTGGTTGAAGTAACAAAGTGTTCTAACACATACCCTTGAGTATACATTTCATTCATTTTGAGTACTTAGGGCCAGAAAAGGAATAGAGGAGAGAGTGAGAATCTTGGTCTGGCTGGTAAAGAAGCACCAGGCTGCTACTAAATTCTCAGTATACTTTCAGGTTTACCTGTCACTCAAAACTCTTTGCACACTCACTTGCACTTTCTGAGTATAATGTTCAAGGAATCAAGGATTTGTCTTTATTCATGGTTAAATTCCTTTTTCTGCTCCCTTCTTCCTCTAGCCCAAGTCTGTGACATATGCTTTTCCTAGCACTAGTATTTGGCATTACCAATCAAATGCTTTTGCCATGGTCTGAAATGAGTCACCTATTAACAGATTACAGCCATATTCATTAGCTTTGCATCTGTGAAAATCACAGGGGTCAGCACACCCGAACTGCAAGTGATGAGTTTCACCCTGGGAAAACCACCTTCCTGATAAAGGTGTCTCCCCTTCCCAGTACAAGAGAGACTTGGATTCAGGGTGGGCAAGCAGGGTCTGAGCTCCCAGCACTTGCCCACGTTGAAATTTCAGGCTTCAATCTCACTCCACAGGTTGCCCAGACCAGGCATGTCATGGCTCATACTGACCCAGACTTACTAAGCCTGGCTTGACCTAGCTGATTGTTCCAGATCTATTTTAATGTGTCTGTTCAGTGCTTGACTCTTATTTATCACTGTGGAACAAATGCAAATGATCTATACAAAACGCAGCTCTGTTTTCCTTGTCTCTCTGGCATGAGGATCAGTTTCCTGTGAGCAGTTTATAGTTGTTTCAGTTAACAGCTACATGGATGACAAATACTCTTTGTCAGATCCTCAGGATTTAATCTCACAAACCTTGTAACTTCAACAGAGAGATTTTTAAAACCAGAAGTCTTTTAGCATTAAACTTTCAGTGTAGCTTCAGAGGCAATTAAAAATACCCATTACTTTTGACAACAGCAAGTCTAAGAATGTAAGCATGTCAAAGTAAGGATACCAAAGTGGTATGGTTTTCATCACAATAGTAACTTAAACATAAGTTTAACACATCGTATGCTGCAATCCCATACTTAATTCTAAATAAAACACTCAACACTGTGATTAAATCATGCTATGCCTTTCAAAGCTATGGGCAACAAGCTTGTAGGCAACACCACAGCAGAAAAGCAGCTTCTGTGGAATGACTGCAGAGTTCTCCTCACCTCCTGGCCTTGGGTGGGATGGGCTGGCAAAACAAGGCTCTATTTGAGTATTTTCTATCTACTTCCCTCTTAGACCAGTGAAAAGACAAGAGACAGATTGTCACTACAATCTATTTTTGAAACACGGCAATAGCAATTATCACAAAGCATTTGTTTAGCTCTTCCTTTTTATTAAACATATGAGGAAATACCTGGCACATGAAACAGACCTCACAAAATGGGACTTTTCATTGCGTCTAAGTTCACAAGAACAAAAATACCTTACGTACATATTTTTGATCACAAGTTGTTAACAGAATCTTACTGCTTAAAAAAGAGAAATAAAAAGGTTTAGGCTTTTAGGAAAGCCACCAAGTGAGGCTGAGTCCAGCCACCTGTGCCCAGGGGTCTCTTCAAACTGAGCACATTCAGGCACTCACACACATTTCACACACATGGATCTGTAACCAGGGTTGGAATTCAAAGCACAGACTCAGGATTAGCTTTGCTTTCTCATGTCTGGGTGCTCATCTGTGTCAACCCACTATTTTATTCACTATGACCATATTCATGATTATTATGTTTTTAATTTGAAGGAGCAAACTTTTGAGAATATAAGCAATATCTTCTACTTGACTCCCTGCTGGAATGTGTGGAACAAGTAAATTGGCTTATTACTGCCAATACTTTATTAGTTTAACTCAGATTTCTGATAGACAGCAATGGAAAGCTAAATTTTTCCGCATTTCTTAATATTTAACTATTACAGAATCGATAAGCAATCAACACTTACCTATTCCTATTAACACAAAAATACATTTTTTTCTTTTAATCTGGCACAGTCCATGTGAAAATTTCTAAATGCAATATATTCTTTTATAAGCTGTAAACTGCTTGGGTGTAGAATTTGGATTTATGGTGAATACATAACATTTACCAATAAATGTGACATAAATCTCTGTTATTTATGCTGAAATCAAGATCTATTTAGGCATGCAACATGTAAGTGATGAACAGTGACATGCAGCTCCTATTGTCACTTCTTAGGACCTTTGTACAGTTCTGACATTATAAGCAGCAGGTGCACAAAAAAAGCAGAGAAGTAATTAACATAAAATTATATTACATTATGCAATCACCCAACAGGTGTACTAGCAGGTGATCTTTCTAATTATAATGCACTCCAACATTTTCAAGGCTATTATTCTTTCTACATAATAACCTGTGAATACAAACCATTTTAACCTCATGGCACTGGGGCTAATAGCCATAGAGCAGTAATTGGAAGATCCAATATTAATTCTGTGAATACTCTTCTTTGTTGTATACTTTTGGAAAAAAATCAAATATAGGAAGATTAAAGTAAATGTTAAAAGAGTGAGGCCCTTAAACTAATCCATCTGATTTTTTTTTTTTTTTGCCAGCTTCTATTGTATCCAATTCATAGCCAAGAGTTTAGTACAGCCTCTGGGAGAAAATAAAGATGGAGTGAAATGAAAAGAACCAGAAGTTCTGGTTCAAATTTAACATGATGGTCTGATTTGTTATTTAAACCCAAATAATTTTATAAATATTCTTCAAGACAACTAAAGGTTTCAAACTAAAAGAAGATCCTGTAAATTGCAGTGGCATTAACATCTATAACTACAACATATTTCCCTGTCCCTGTCTTGTAAAGAAATAAATCTCAAGGAATATATTTGGAAGTACTTGAACCTAAGATACTAACTCACAGCTGAATTTCACATGGGATTCAAACTGAAAACTGTAGGGATACCATGACAGAAGATTTGCTATAAGATAGAAGAGTTAAGTCTGAAGTAACTCACTTATAAAATTTTGCATCTTGAGATCCTGAAAAAGATCCTGAAGTGAAGTTGAACTTCATCAATTCATTTCAGAGGTTTTGAAAAATGAACAATTTAACTGACAATTATATTCATGAAGCCTCAGTTTACAATTATACAACTCCAGTATCAGCTTCATTTTATTCTTGATCTAAATGGTTCCTCTACACCCAATGCATCTACCATCTATGTCAAGAACTCAACACACCAGTAGGCACCAAAACTTTCAAGAGCCTCCAGAAGTGGGTAAGCTGCTGCCAGAAGAGAAAATAAATTTTCTGTAATACCAAAATAAGGTTGCTTATTGTACACCAAGCATGCAAGTAGCAATTTGTGTAGCCACATTGAGAAGATGAAACTCACCATGTAGGCTGCAAACAATACAAAATTTTTCCAGATTGATTCCTGCCTCCATCCAGACAGCAAAATGAACCATTTGCATTTAAATTCACCTCCTGGCTGGCATTTTTCTACAACAGGTACATATATTTCTAATTCTTCACAGTGTGATTCCTCTGATCTCCTCCAATCAAGTCCCTCTTAATATGTTTGTCTGTCTTGTTACCTTCCCCCAATCCAGTCTCCTTCCTTCACCCACACCATACTGTCCTCCTCTAGCTGGAACAACTTGTTCCTAATGATCTTGCTCAACTGGTGTAAATTCCCCAACTCCTGGCTTATTTCCTGATTTCCCATTGACTCCACAGATATTCTGTGGATTATTCAAGGTTATTAAGTCTAAGATCTATTCAGTTAGTGCCTGAATTCTATCAGATGAATACAATGTCACAGGAACTTTGATAGACCTTATGAGTGGGATCCAGCATCTTATATCATTTGTATGTGCTCCTGAAATATCTGTAGCAGTATTGCAGTTGACCTTTTTTGGTTAGCTGAGAAACATTAAAAAAACCAACCAACCAACCAACCAACCAAAACTGCCCTAAAAGCACTGATGAAGGCCCTGATGATAAATAAGGAAAAAAACAAAAAAAGGTGTAGAGAGAACCACAAGTCCTCAGGTGTCGCCGATAATGAACTGGGAGCTTAGGCCCAGCTGTGCCCAATAATTAGGGCCTGCCCCAGCCGGAAATGGGCGGGGCTGAAGGGCAAAATAAAAGGCATGCTCCCAGAAGCAGAAGAGACAAGAGATGAAGATGCCTGAGGAGAGAAGAATGAGAGAGCTCCGGAGAAGAGCCGTGTCCCCGAGAGAAGGCTCGCTGCAACAAAAAGGTATCTTCAGATTACCTCAAATCTTTATGCACCCTTTATGCACCCTTTATGCATGCTGCTGGAGAACAAAGTTCTGCTTGAATCCAGTCTTCAGTACCTTCCTCATTTAACTGAATTCTCCTTCACCATCATGAATGTCCTTTCACAGAGTCCATTTAGTTCTCAGCCCATGTTTTTTCCACGCATTGTTCCTTCCTCACTTCTACCCCTTTCCTACTTGAAGATCTTCTATTTCATTATCCACCCCACACACACACTTCAAGTTCTCCCTACATGTGTTCCATGCCCTTTTCTTCCCAATCCATTGGCCACAGAACTGTGCTGAGCTCCCTGGCCAAAGCAGTTTGTCCCTTTGCACTTAAGTGTCTTCTGCTCTCCGTGTCCTTCTGTCGGGTCTAGCTCAAGTCCTGCTTTAATTCCAGTCAGGCCATTTCCTTTTCATAACCACTGTTCCAGAAAGAGATGTCATGAGGAACACAAGGCTGATCCTTGCTTTCACTCTAAAGGGTGTGATGACACCCAAACTTGTTTGTACAAACACTTTCCCAGTGTGCACACAACTCTACAAAAACCTAACAGACTTGACTCAGTAATTATTAATTATAGTTATCTAAATATTTTAATGTGGTTTTATTTGCATCAAGAAAAGAACAAGGGCTAACAGATCCATTAGGAATATATCAAGTGCAGTAAAATATCAGCTATCAAAGGATAACAGGTCTTGTGTACGGGGGCAGCAACACAAAAAATGTTATTGCAGTTCATCAAGGCTTTGAACGCTATCTGATGTGACAGATTCATTAAGAAGTTAGGAGATCATGGTATACTTAGAAGAAACTGTGAAATAGGTGCAAAACAAGTGTGAAAATAGTACTCATGGAACAAGTATCACTGTCAAATTGGAAATACAAACTAAACTGAATTCTACTGGAGATCATCCTCCATTTAATATAATTTAATATTTGGGTTTAGGACTTATGTGCTGGAATGCAGACTGCATGTCACAAAGCAGAGCTAAATTATTTATAAGAAGCTAGAGATGCTTACTAGAATTCAAAATATTCCCAACAACTGGGAGAAATGGTCTGAAAAAAATAGGATGCAATTCAGTAAAGCAAGTTCAAGGCTCTGTGTTCAGGCAGCAATAACAAACAGCACAAATACAAACAGGAGGTGAATGACTGCAGTATTGCTGCAGAAAATAATTTTGAGATAAGGGAAGCATGGTTGACCATAAATAAACAACATGATGCCACTGCAAAAGAACAGGCAATCATCATACTATAACGTATAAAGAAAAAAACCTGTAAGACTAGGGAAATAATGTTTCTCCTCTGACACTGTTAAAGCCCCTGCTAAAATACCGTACTCCACTTTTGGTGCTATGTTTTTAAGAAATATGCTTTTAAGATGGTAGAGGACAGAGGAAGAAGTGATCAGACATCTAGAAAACATGGCCTAAAGAGAAAGCTTAAATCACCTAAAACAGTTTTGCATAGGCAAAAATAAAATAAAGGGGAGACATGTTCAAACAAGTATGTGGAAGGTGCAGAAGGACTTCATGTCCACTGGAAACAGGGTAGTAAGCCTCAGACTTGAAGAAAGGGAAATTTAAGTAAGACATGAAGAAAAACTTGATCAAGGCACAGACAATTGAGCCACAATGGTGAAACCCTCCAAGAGAAGCTATGAAATGATGCAATTTTAGAGAAAGCACAGAAGGATGTTTGTCAAAAGTGATTTAAATCCAGCTGAGCTTGATCTTTGGAAGAGGAGCAGTCTAGATTATATCCTCCCAAAATTACTTCCAATTCTGTTTACTAAGGCTTCTCTCTGACTTGATGCACTGGATCAATAAATAATACAGACCAACTAGCACATGGCAGATCATAGTAGAAGTGCATGATGTATTGTAAATATTGATGGCAAATGTATGCATTAATGTTTTATGTCAGTGCTTTGTACTGACAGTCACAGAATGAAACAGCAGCAAAAACCATTTGGAAAAACCTGTTACACTTAGAAAAAGCCCACAAATTCTTATATGTAATACAGCCATTACAGAAAAGATGTACTTAGCAGACCATAGGGGAATCAATTACTTCCTGTCTTTGCATCAAATCCTCAAGGATCAGACAGATATGCCAGTCTTTGGCTGAAGGAAGAACAGGACATTCCTAAAAGGAACACCATAACATTTAGAATAAAATTTTCCTACACAGCACAGGAAGTCCAAAAAACTGTAAAATACCATCTTTGAGGCTTTAACCTTTCATGTTAATCTAAAAAAATAAATTCCATACAACCCTTCTGACTTCAGCATGGATCTCTGTGGGCAGAAGGCTGTGCCCACATAGACAAAGCTGGATTGGGGGATTAACATATTAAGTGCCCTTTGCATGGGTCTCAACAGAGAAAACTCCAATTGTGTACTTTCTTTGCAAGTCAGTGCAATTAAAAAAAAAAAAAAAAAAAAGGCAAATAAAAGGACAACCACCTGTAGGATACAAAGACATTTATAAACCAAAACCAAAGTGTTTTGGCCAGATGTGAATTGCTAATGTTGAGTCAAACTTCTATGCTGACACTACAAATGTCCACAGCTACAGAATTGCTATTCTGCTGTTCCTATTTTGTGTTTATATACAAATACATATGGACATATACATATGAATATATCTGCATGCTGGGGCCTGTCAGTGTCACCGAACCGAAGAAATTCTATAGACAGCTTTTGCTCATAAATCTAGCAGGCATTTTTTCTTTCAGTAGAACAAACCCTTAATCTAGTTTCAAGGAGTTGTAAAAGACTGCTCCTGTGATTCACCCCCTCCCCTCAACAGAAGCACTGCTTGTTAATCCAGCAGGAAATAACATTTGCCAGGATTGACAGCTGTGGATTTGTATTCAATTCCCAAATTAAAAACCAATGACAGGGCCTAGTTCAATGGAGATGTCAAGCAAAATAAAGAAAGCAAAAAATCTGCTTTCTCTGTAAAATACAAACATACATACATTTTGGATAACAATAGGAAAAGCTGGGGATGAGATATAATGGGATTAAAGCTGCGTGCAGTTTTACCTGATGTTTTTTTAATTTTATTTTTTCCTCTCCAGCAACTCTTTTTCCTCCTATGTATCAAGTTTCCTCTTACTCCTAACATATTTCAAAATATTAAAATCTATTTCAATAACTATTTAAAATTCTGCAAAAAAATAAAATGTAAAAATTTTCAATCAAATCGGCAAGATCTCCATATAAAACAAAAATTATGGTCCAATTTAAGAAGCCTAAATTATGGCCCAAATATTATCTAATGTCTAGAGCTAGTGGTGCAAGTTCTCATTTTTCTACAAAGCTCTGTTAACTGAAAAATAAAGTCCATTTTGGGCAGTTTCTACTGTTAATCAGAATAATAAAGATCAGAGCTGGAAGATGTCAGACATAGTAAAGTTGGGCTATTTTCTTAAACTCTAACAAACTGATTTTAAAAGCCTAATACAACTTTTCCCAATTCTAATAGTTTTTGCAATAAACCACAATAATATCATCCTTACTCAGAATTTAATCCTGTAATTATGAGTTTATAATTCCTTAAGTCTCTGTAAATGCTCCTCTCACTTGCAGAAAATTATACCTTTCACATTCTTTCAGATGTCCAACACGTTGCTTTAACAAGGGAACAGGAAACATCAATGTATGTTCAAGCCACTTCAGAAATCTGTGAAACAACAAAATGCTGTGGTTCACCTTCCTACTGCTTACCTGTAAGAAGTGATCCTCCTCAGTGCTGTAACAGGGACACAGTAGCCACACTCTTCTAAGATTTCCCCACAAGCAATTTCTTCTAAAGAAAGATTTGGTTTGTCCACGATGCCAGCACAGAGTTCATAGGTCACTCCTACCACAGCAGGTAAGGGATCCTCCAGACAAGAGAAGCTTTCCTTGTCCTGATTCTGAAAGACTTGGGGATGATGTCTTTCTATTTCACACATGTAAACGGCTAAAAGGAGAAAAAAAAAAAAAAAAAAAAAAAAAGAAGAAGAAAAAAGAAAAAGAAACAATTGGGGTTTAAAGCATTATTAATTCATGCATATAAATAGAAAAAAGGACAGTATACATGCATTTTACCTGGAAATTTATAACCATCAGATCATTTCAGAGTAGCAAATAGTTCAGTTGTAATTAAAATTACACCACAGTGAAATAGGAATTTTAGAGAACAATGACTCTCTTGCCATTTCTGTAAAATTATCCTTTAAACTGTATTTGTGCTTACATCATTTCAAATGAGTTCATGCACAAATTAAAATATATATATATAGGGATATATATATGCAATTGAGTTCATTAAAGAAGTCTGTGTCACAGAAGGTCCCCACAGCTTCCATTTGCTAGGCAATGAGGTTATCAGGATTTAAACTATGCATTTATCTTGCAGGAAAGTTGGGTTCCACATTATGTACCATGTGCACAACGATGAGTCTTTCAGCCTGTCAACTCAGCTGTTATTTAGAAAGGGTATGAAAAGCATGTATGTTTCCTTGGAAAAAAAAAAATCCTCTTTTGAACATATAGCTCCTTCCATAGATTCCTGTGTGGAATCTGAAAAAAGACTTCTTGAACTAATCTACAAACAGCTGCCCCTGTAATGCACTCCTATAGAAAGTGCAAATGCCAGGTTTTAGTCCTTATTTAAGCAAAGCCTTTCACTGATGTCAACAAAAATTTTGCCTGAGTGAGAACTGCAGGACTGATTTTAACACACAAAGGATCACTACTGACAATGCCAATCATCTAACTTCAGTATTCAGGTATAATCCCACCTGTTTCCTTATTGAAATTTCTTCATGTCTATTCCTTTGCTTTCCATAAAAGTTGCCATAAAGGTGGCATCATCCATCCTGAATACAATTATTATAAAATTTGAAATTATTTTTATTCCATTAAAATATTTTACATATGTATTTCATATACACATATGTAGTTTTCCAATGAGCTTATCTTTTCTTTCCCATTCTAAATCTTACAGATCTGGTATGTAAGAGCTCAGGTTTCATGGACATCTTTTAGTTCTTACAGTTACTGTATTTAGCATATTATTTCTTAAAACTGTGAAACACAACAAGGTCCCTAAAAAATGTTTTCCCATAAAAGTAAAGTACCACAGTGACTTCTCAAGCACTTGGGCTCTGGGGGAGAGTCTATACCCCAGATGTTTGTCCCTAGGCTCCTTCTATAATGCCTCTTGCCTCAGAAGTAAAGTATAGCAAGATCAGCACCTGAAAGGGATATGTCTAGGTCAGTCTAAAAAGAAGGAAAAAATTCAGAAGTTTGCAAAAAAAAAAATTTAAAAAACTTAAAACTTTCATGGCTGTTTGCAGTAGGTACATTGAAGCATCTGAGGTTCAGACATTTAGGAAGAGGAACTACTATTTCTTAGTTGAAAAATACAATTAGAGCTCAGTTTTCTTTTTAAAATGCAGCACAAATGTGGCAAAACAAATATTCTATGCAGAGTCTGAAGGACAGATCTTGAAGGCATTTATTCATATTGTCATTATTCCAAAAACCTTCTACGAGCTATGACAATTATCATAAATGACAACTACCTCCAGGATCTCTTTGAGATGAGCCAAATACTTTTGTGATTTTATTGCTTTGTCTTATCTGTATCTGTAAATACTAACAGAAATAATGCATGCATGCCAGGAGAGGATCAAACCAGGATGCAGGTAATAGTGTGGGTACAGAAACATGAAACCATGATGAAAGCAACTCTCTGTTATAAATACATTGAATCCTTGAAAGCCACCCTGTGGCCCTCATTCCATCAGGCACCTGCTGTTCTCCTTCTTCCTCAACACAACTGGGCTCCAGTTCTGGGCCCTTCAGTTCAGGAAGGATATCGAGGTCCTGGAGCAGGACTGGTGAAGGGACTCGAGCACAGATCCTATGAGGAGAGGCTGAGGGAGCTGGGGGTGTTCAGGCTGGAGAAGAGGAGGCTCAGGGGAGACCTCATCTCTCTCTACAACTCCCTGAAAGGAGGTTGGAGCCAGGGGGGGGTTGGGCTCTTTTCCCAGGCAACTCTCAGCAAGACAAGAGGGCACAGTCTCAAGTTGTGCCAGGGGAGGTTTAGGTTGGACATTAGAAAGAATTTCTTTATGGAGAGGGTGATCAAGCATTGGAATGGGCTGCCCAGGGAAGTGGTGGATTCTCCGTCCCTGGAGATATTTAAAAAGAGCCTGGATGTGGCACTCAGTGCCATGGGCTGGGAACTGCAGCGGTAGTGGATCAAGGGTTGGACTTGATGATCTCTGAGGTCCCTTCCAACCCAGCTGATTCTATGATTCTATGCCTCCGTTTTTGTTTGCAGAAACAGGCACCAAGGCAGACAATAACCATGGCACGAAAACACAATGTCAGTGATGTGAGTAATGGCAGGGCACGGCTGCAGACACTGAACTGCTATGGGGTGTCTGAGTGACCTCTGTGCCTCACGTCAGGTTTCTGAGCAGCTCCAGCCTCTGGAACAGTTTAACTCTCAGGAACAGTCCAGTCTATTGAGGAATATTTGTCAGTTTCATTGGGATGATGGAATGAACATATATATATATATATATATTTATATGCACATATATGAAGGTTTCTGCCTAAGATTGCCTCAAAGACAGCAATAGCAGTAAGAGCCATTTTATTTGTCTGGCAAATAAAAGACATTGGATTATTTATAAACAAATAAACAATTTCTCTTTTGGAATAGTCAATATAGTGCTTCATAAGAAGTCTGCGCTGTCAGTGTAACAGTGCTGCACAACACTGAAGAGCCTGTCAATCACTGTCAGTAAGAAAGGACAGCATGACACCACCCTTGAAAGTTTCCTACAAAGTCTACCAGGAGCAGTCTTGAAATGGTCTCTTAGCAACAGTCAGTGAAATGTCTTGTGATTTTTTTTTTTTAATTAGCACGCAGGGAATATGCATTTAGTTTTTAACTTCCAAAAAGTAAAAACTGCTTTAAATTAAAATGACTGATACAAAAACTCCAGAAAAAATAGGTATTAGTGGGAATTCGTAACACAACAACTGGTAAAATGAAGCAGTCTACATATTAATGAAAAAACCATGCAGTGCTGAATTTCCTTCATCTGAAATCCCCAAGTACACAAAGTATGCTAACACATTAAAAAAGGAATATTCCAGGTTAAAAAAAAAAAAAAAAAAAGAAAAAAAGACTTATTGTGTTTCTGCATGGAAGCTGCCTACTAAATGCTAGATAGTATAAGAGGAACTTCAAATAAAAGAAATCTATTGCTGTTTATAGTTTAAGAGGACAATGAGTAGCCCAAGAGCACAATGTAAGGCTACCCTGATCATTCATTTCATCTATAATGGAAATTTCCCTGGTTAGAAATTCTGACCAACTGAAAAGGGTGGGCTTTTATAGAAAGAAACAGAACACAGAACAAAGATTTTTATCACCACAGATGCACCAACTTTTAACTGCTAAACCCTTAAAAGCTTGCTTCACTAGAGAGCAAAAGTAAAGCTAAAAAAGGGAGGATTACCTGGGCGGAACTGCTTCACCACAACAAAGCACTGCCGAGAAGTATTAAAGATCAGGATTGACACACTGAGGAGGAAGACAGAAAACAAAAGATCAATGCCTTATGAAGGATTATTGCAGAACTTTTAAACTTACAACTCGTGAATTTAATTTTAACTACATAAATACATAGAAGATTCATTACTTAAGCCACAATGCAATGAGATCCTTGTCCAAAATCCACCAAGAGGGATATACAGTAGCTCGTGTTCCAAAGCCCATGAGAATTTACCCCAAATTAAGTCACTTTTGGCTCTTGCCATGCACAAAACTAAGCAACCAATCAACTCCTTCTCCCCAGTAGAAAAAAAATCCAGCTCAGGAACACTGATACTTAACAGTAATAACATGAAAAAAATAATCCTTAAAAATAAAAACGTTTTCTTCCTTTACATCAGTCACAGATTAGGATAGTCTAAGTCTTAGGAACAGTCAAGTCTCAGAGCCAGAGAATTCTGTATAAGCACAAGGCATCTCCTGTCTGTGGCTACTTGCTGAGTTTGGCCTTAAAACAGACACCATTCAAGTCCAATTCTGTACAAATTTAAACCAGAAGCAGTTTTAACTGTCACCACATTCAGTGGTTTAAAAGTCACATTTTTAAACTTTCCCCTCTCCTCTTTGGTTATTTGAAATAGATGTCAGGGGGAAACCTGGCATTTTGAGTGTTTGGAGATGCTCTAGAAGTGTGGACTTCTCTTTACCACTTAAATTATTCTCACATTTTATTAGTTTAAAAAAAAAAAACGCAGACAAAAGTCTCTCCTTAGTTGGTATCCCGTTAAAGCCTGCAAAAACAACTGTATATTTTGCTCATTACCATGGTAGCATTCTCTTATTTGTTAGGCTTCACTGTATGTAATTGGAAATTTAAGTCATTATTCTATGAACTCTACAATAGATCAGACTAACAATGGCATATTTGCAGAGTTGAGTCAAACTTCCAACTTTTCTTGCAAAAGAGCTGTATATTTATTTTCACCATTTGATTTAATAATGAAGGCGGAGGCTGCCAGAGAAACTGCTATTTGATTATTATTTAAAATAACGTTAATGTTTATCATAATATACTTTAACCAAAACAGAAGGGAGAAGTCCAGATGTTAACTTTTAAATTCAGAGTTGCTACTCTCAAAGACCTGTACTGCATACTGATGGCTTCTTGCCCCAGGAGATGGCATTTGCAGGCAATTTTAAAGCAAAGAAGTTTTGCCTTTGGAGAGGCTGAAGGAGAACATTCACTCTGCCTACTGGCACAGGGTTCTTTCTAACCAACACCAAAATAACTGGGGGTTAGGAAAGATGAAGCTAAACCACAGCCTACAAGGTTTTTAAGTTTACTTAAGTATTATTCTTTGGGTTTTTTTTCTTTATATGACTGTTCCTCTCCCCAAAGCACTCCTGATTGAGGGTATATTTTGCACTAAATAAATGGGAAAACAAATTACTTCTCAATCTTCATTTTTTGTCCATGAGTCTAAGGATGTGCACGGCCTGAAATTGAAGACAGCAGATGTCTTGAGCTGAGGTTAAAGAGTAGAGATTTCCTGAAGCATACGGTTGCCCTTTACCTCTCTTTAAATCCAGCACCCCAGGCCCAATCTTTCGCTTGGCTTGCCTTCTTCAGCACATCTCATTAAATAACTCATACCAACTCATTAGAAATGGCTCAGCTAATAGACATTATTTTTTTCCTAAGAGTCAATCACTTGAGATTTTTATGGAACAGATGGGAAAATTAAAAACAATCTGTCAGAATTAAGGAACGAGATCAAATTAAGCTGCAAAGGGGTAGCAGCAAGTTATTACAATTGACTGCTTCTCACACCATCTTGAGATGAGAGGGTACAGAAATGGCATAAATCTGTAGAACTTTCTATTTAATTACTTCTAATTTTCTGAGAGACTGACAAACAATTTAGAACATAAATTTGCATTTTTTAACAAACCACAACACACGAGTTCTAATATTTCTTGTCAGAGCTGGAAAGTCATGGAGGAGAAAGTCCAGAATTGCACCTTTCTAGGAGGAGTGTGACATGACAAAGGCTCCTCCACACCACACCACACGTGTCTGTGGACTGCAACTGAATAGAAAGACAACCTAGTAAGAGATGTCACTTTATTGCACGTGTTCCAGGGTTGATGAAGGCCACAGGCCTGCTCAGACTTCAGCCCAACCTTTCTTCAGCTTCCCGATGCAGAAGCTCCTGCTCACTTTACACATACAATAAATCACTACTGCACTTAAACGAGACTTTCTCCCAGTAAACAGGCTACTATGGGGTACTGTAGGATGCTTCTCTTTCTATAAATACAGCAACAATTAGGAGCCTTAAAACATTTAAACATTTTAAGAAAAATTAAGTCAATATGCAGAAATTCTGTAAAGCTGATGCATGGACACCTGCAACATGGGAATCCAGCATCATAATTCCTTCTCCAACTTTAAGAATCTCATAAGGAGAGAAGATACACAACTGGAGACAACTTTTAATGCTGAAAACACATCTTAAAGAAGTTTGGAAAACGATTTTATTGTGTGTCATTGGACTAGAAAATTATTTCCAAATTTCTTCCTTCCCCCCACGTAGTACAGCTTTTTATTACTTATTGATGCTTTATGACATTCCAGCAGAGCAGACATTTATATACATGTACTACTACTACTTCACACACACATCTGAGAAAGGAAAGTGGTGTTTCTAGAAGCAGTGTAAAAAGGCAATATTCAATCACAGCAGTTACAAGGCAGGGGACAGATGAAAACTGACGTCCTGTTAAAATGTGCACAAACATATGGACTGACGGAAAGTTAATTCTTTTGAAATTTATCATAGCAATTAAGAACAGCAAATATGATTTGCCAAGGGTACAAGAACATGTACTTGTATATCTCCAGTATTGGAAGGAAGGTTTTGGGGATTGGGAGTTGGGGTTTTTTGTGGTTGGTTTGTTTGCCTTTTTTTTTTCTTTTTTTTAAGATAGAAATGTAATTTCACCTTGTAGCCAGCAGTCTGGTAACCTTCTGCCTTGATTTCTCAGTTGGTGACCTGGGCTACACTTTAATCCACAAGCAACTGCTAAAACTTACCAATTGGTTTTCATGAGACAAACTTAAAATCCTCCAGTAAAGTATTGACTCAGCCTTTCCTTTTTCTTATATGTGACCTTAATGCATAATTTACAAATGTGAATTTGCAAAACTAAAAAATATTTTATTTTTTAAAATTACAGTGTAGTAATAGCAAAGAAAAGTAAAAGATTCTCATGTGTTTCTGTGAATGAAATAAGACTCTGAAGGCTGGACATGAGGATTTTTAAAGATAATCTTTAACTAATTAATTTAACTAACTAATACTATAGTATGCTAAGTAATTGATAAGGTAATCTGGGGAAAGAAATTGACCTTTCTTTAACTATTTTAAGAGCAAGTCAGGATCTTCTTGTGTGGATGTCTAGCTTGGGTATGTGTGTGTCACACAAATTCTAATCAGAATCAAACAATGGAAGTGAAAGTATCTAAAAAAAGACTGATGTTAACATTGAAAGCCAAGGATTTCCAGCTATTAACCACAGCCACTTCCACCTACTTTTAAAGGCTAAAAATTATCTCAAATTTAGTTTTAAGTCTATAATGCTGTTTGTGCTGCTTACAAATGATAATCTCAACACCCTAGTAAAGGCTCTAAGAAGTCTTCATTTAAAGAAACCCAACCTAACAAACAAACCAGCCCAAAACACCAGAACCCTCACAACCATATCAGGGCCTATGGTAATTCAGTCACCATTCTCAAAGAAGACAACGAGAAAAGAATGGCAGATTTCAAAAAAAAAGAAGCACCAGAAAAATGGCATGCAGGAATAAAAGCAAGTAATTGATTCAGTCAGTCCACTTGACTCTCAACAGATATTTGGTATTAAAAATCCCTTGATAAAATCAGAATAAAATAACCAAATGTAGCATACAATCACAGGATATTTAGAGAGATGTATTCATGTCAGCTGGAGAACATGTGAATATAAAACATATATATATATTTGTTTATATAGCTTATAAGGGAGTAAGTGGCAAGACTTACGAAATGAAAAAAAAATTAGTTGCCCAATAATAGTTTTAGCTTTAAAGTAGAGATTGTTTTTTCCTTTTAGAGTTATATGAAATTGGCTTTCCTTGTTCATTAAGTGTTAACAATCTGAACTTTCATATTTCTGTGTCAACACTATAATTTCACCTAGTATTCTTAAAATCCTACCTTTGAGAAACACCCCTGATCAGGATTAAAACATGCTAGTGAAAAAGTGTGCTTTTCTTGCTTAAATCTGAAATGACTGTGCTTTCAACTTTAAAGTGATAATCAAAAAACCCAAACTTGTTTGAGAGCTAACAATTGACAGTCATTTTTTTTGAGGATTCATCCTCAGGGAGGGCCTACTTCATCTTCACAGAATGACAGAATTGTCACTGCTGGAAAAGATCTTTAAGATCACTGCATCCAACTGCCAAAATCCACACCAAAATAAATATATATATTGATATCTGTATCACCCATCAGTGCCTCATCTACACAGCTTTAAAATACTTCCAGGGATAGTGATTCCACCACCTACCTGGGCAGACCATTCCAACACCTTACTACTCCCTCAGTAAAGAAGTTTAGAAAAAAAAAAAAAGTTACTGCAAAATTGGTTTTGGTGATCATGAGAAAGAATTGCATGTAGCCCCTGTGTCACTTCTGTACTGAAATTAAGCATCCATTTCACAGCTGGGCACATCCAGAAAACTTCTAATGTCATATCTAAAGCACCACCTCCTTCCTTTTATCAGAGCAGCACCCAGTATTTTAAGCCAGAGAAAACAGTCCCTTCACTTTCAGAGCAGACGTAATAAAGCTGTACTCTTTGATTTTTCTGCAGTGCAATTCCTTTAGTTTCCCAGAGCTTTGACTATAATGCAGATAGTCCTGAGATTAAACGTGTGCGCTTGGACAGTCTTTACCGGTTCATTTAGGTCTTCCTTCAAAGCATTTTACATTTTTCAAAGGCCAGCATCAATCCAATAGGCTGCTTAAAATGCAGCCTATTACAAAAGCAAATCTGTAAGCTCCTGACAAAAACATTCAGCCTTTCATACTAATCACAGAAAAAGTGGATTTGGCAAAAGATAATTAGACACATCTAGAAGACTTCTGTATTCTGATGAAATCTGAATGCTTTCTTCAATGCAACTTACATATTTAACACTGAGTAAAACCAGAATAAAGAGGTGAAACACGTATGGTTGAGAAAATAAACATTACTTTGGAAAAAATCAAAAGGAAGATTAGTTTCAGTAAACTGAACTGCAGCAGGAAGTTGCTCATGATACCATAAAGCAGGAAGCATATGTTTGGTTAATCATCAGACCGGTCTAAGAATGAATTAAGAAGTGCTAACAAATCTATATACGTGCACTTTTAAAGCATTATATCTACTTGTCAAGTAGTAATTTGCACCCAACCAAAGAATATGATGCAAGACAACTTCTTTGGAATAAACAATCCTCCCAGCACTCTGTGCTCATGTAGCACAGACAAAAAACCAGAAAGTAAATTAAACTGCAAAATAAATGAGACATCAAAGCACATTGCTCTCAATAACATTCTTTAAGTGTCATATTTTGGCCCGTATCCCAGGATACCCTTGGAAATGACACACTGCATCTCAATGGGATTCTTTCAACAAAATATTTTAATAAATAATTTCAGGTTTTATTCTAATTTACTTGATTAAATAAAGCTTTGTGGGCATTATGTGCAGCAGATGTCAGAGCCTGATGGGCTTTTGTTCCAACTCCTAATTTTTTCTGAAACTGATGTTTATAAATGCTATCACAGAAAAAGACTAATAAATAATCCCTCTAGAAGGCCTAATTATGACTACCTTGTGAAATGGCAAAAATCAATGTTTTTAAAACAATATCAGGTTTCAAGGTCTGCTTGGAAAATAAGAATTTTGAATGTTCTGTGTTCGCGAAATTAGGGACAAACCAACAATTTTGTTTCTTAACTACTAAAAACCAAACATGAACTGAACAACTCAATTTTTTCCTCAGGTATAAATGTATATTCTTACCACCATTAGTGAGAAACATAGACTGAGAAACTGGCAGTTCTTCATATTTTACCCAATTTTCCCATTTCTAGACTAATGGTTTCTATGGTTCCTTTTATTTTTTCCCCACAAGGTATTTTCAGATAAAATTCTCAAAATACAGACAGATTACAGAACATTTCCCATCTCTCATAGGATTATTTTTTTACCAATACCAAATGCTGGTCATGACCATGCTACTCTCCCTAGAACACATAAAATTTTGGCACTCTTCAGACAGAGCAATTTTAATTCAAAACCACCTACAAGCAAAGGGAAGATTTCCTGATTTTATCAACTGTAAGAGAAGAAAACATATCCACTTACTTTGTGTGTTACTGCAAATAATAAAAAGTTTAAGCCTTAAACTCATAAAAACAAGATGTCTCTAATCTGGATACCAGAAATCTGTATTTAGAAATTTATGACTAATCAGCCAAAACTCTTGTGCACCTGCTCAGGTTTAAGATTTTTTATAGATTCTGTTACTAAAATTATGTAAACATTTAACTTCCCAATGAAGCAATGACCTCAGTAAGGATTTTATTGCCATTTTACCCTATTTCAGTGATACAGCAGAGAAAACTTTATATGCTTTCATATTACATACTTCAAAAGGTGGAATGAGAATCTGAAAATGTGGCTTTTAATTGTGTTTTTCTCTGATAACTTAACAGACCTATCTCTGATAACTTCAAAAATAGGTTTATATTTGCCTCATTGCTATTATTTTATTTAGATTGGATCCTAAGGTAATAACATAATAAGACACCTTAAAAGACAGTAAATATGCCTGCAGAATTCCTGGCACACAAGCAGAGGTTCTGTCAAATCTTCACTTTAAAAAAATAAAGCCAAACAGGAAAATCAAAAAACACAAGCATTAAGTGCATTTTTTTTTGTAAATATCATATGCAAACAAATTGTGTCATTACTTGGGTTGAAGGAATTTAATAGGCTACTACATTTTTCCTTCTAATAGCAGGAAAAACATCATTATCCTGAAAGCATCCTTGAAAGACAGATACCAATTCTAGACGTGAACGTTTTCAATGACAGCAATTACAAAATGTGTCTTCCTAGATTGTCATGTTGCCTATTGGTAAAAATGGTTTCTTAGTGTTAATTGTACTAAATACTTTCCACATCAGACATAATTTCTGGTTCTGTCATTGATTACTGACAAAATTAAATTATTCCAGCCTGCTTTGCAACATTTATTTACATATTTGTGATAAGCAGTAATTTTTCTCTTCAGTTGTGTTATCTTTTGTATGAACATGCCCAGCCATCATTACATTCTCTCACCTATTATTTCCCTAAACTTTTCATCATTTTCGTTGTTTGTTGAACTACATCCAGTTTATTTGAAACAGTGCATTATCTTCTGCACTATCTTTGAAGATAATCAAGAAAATTCCACATCATTGACACCCTGAAGGAGACATTACAAAGACAGACAAGGTTTACAGTACAACATTATATCATTGAACATAAAAGGCACATGCCACCCAAGAAAGATTTTTTTTTTTTTTTTAACCTATATATAAAGATGTTAAAAAGCTGTATTTTACCCATTTTTAAGCTGCTATGATAATTCTTGCACAAAGAAAGCATCTGAGTTAAATTTCATGGTGTCTTATAATACACTAGGACATAAACCAGAAAAATACATCCAGGATTAAGTTTCCATAAAGCTCAAGTGATCTGGCATATGAAACAGGAGAAGGAATTTAATCCACTCCTATAATGTGGTCAGGGCACATGATTTCCACCCTGTCTCCATAGCTGCCACTGAGCCAGAATAGCAACCCTGGCTCCTCCAGGCCACTCGTGTGGCTCCAGTCACCACCCATCACCTGGCTGGCTCTGGTGGCCCTGGCCACCGATGGGGCAGGACCCTGCTGCAGCTGTTGGGCTCAGGCATTCCTCCTCCTCCTCCTCCTTCTCCTCCTTCCCTGCACAGCCACGTTCCTGACCTCAGCAGTGCTCAGCCACCAGAATTTGGCCAGGTAACTTCAGGGCAGAGAGTGACAGGTTGAATATATCCATCTTCCCTCTCTGAGTGAGGTTCCTTTTTATCTCGAGGTTCTCCTGATGCTGGTACCTGGAGGACACAACACCCTGAGGTGCAGATTGCCTTGGTTGCCTTCAGCCTGCAGCATCCCTCCCATTGGAAAACTTCACTTTCCAGTTGCCTTTGTAACAGGTGAAGTATAAAGACCTTTTTTTCTAAGCAAACAGTTAAAATTTAATCAGGAATTCATTTGTTTTAAATGTGAAATACATTAATCTCTTTGCATAAAAGAAGACAGTCTTATAAAAGCATGAATATTATTTCCTTCTCCTTTTATTTTTTTCAAGTATTTCTTGAGCCACTGTCATGTTTTTGCAGTTAAAAACACAGCATAACAAGGGTACAATGCACATACAGGGTTGTAAGGGTTTTAGTCCTAATGCCTTTTCCTTGTCACATGATATTCTCAGGGCTAAGAGGAACTCACATAACAACCTTGCATGCAATTCAGCCTTGATTTTTTTTTGGAGCCTAGTTTACAGTGATTTTAAAAAGACTTTTAAATAATCATAGCTTTGATTTATATCCATTCACAATGCAATTTAAAAACTGCCCTTCTATTTGTCAACTGTTCTTGAACATTTTAACTCAAAGCACAAAATGAGCACATGACAATACAATAACCTTCATCTGTTCCCAAATTATGTTATTTAAAAGCCTTGAATCTGTTTAAGGGGAGTTGCTGAAACCTGAAACGAACTTGGTCTACTGCTTTATAAAGTAGATTAATGTAAAACTTAAGTACTATATTTTATTACAGGCTCTTATTGTACTAAATATAGCAAAATCAGATGAGGGATAATACACGTGAAACGTGAGTCTGATTTTAAAGAAATTTCTTTTCTTACAGACATAAATATCTACTTTCTAATATTTGGTATGTTTCCATGTCTACACCATAAATCTGCAGAAGGAAAATGTCCTCTTGGTCAGGTTTTTTATTTTAAAAGCAATAACCTTTAAAAAAAATGAACCACTCCTCTCCCCACAAAGCACACCACCACAAATTGCAAACTAGTTCTGACAGATCCAAGTCTAAGGGGCATCCAGAAATACACCTTAAATTTTCTTCTCTTGCACTCCACTTGATTTTCATAAGGATACATTTAATAATGAGCAAAGTCATCAGCTGAGTATTGAGAGGAAAAGTAAACCTAATTAGAAAAGCAAACACTGCATAAAATAACTGCAGAAAGCATCTTTTTCTCCGTGCCTCTAATATAACATGCCAGAAATATGTAAGATGTACAAGCACCACCTCAATAAACATTTTAAATAATTACTATTGAAATTATAAATTTTTGTTCATTTTTAGTTTCTAATGACATGAAAAAAATTTGCAATGAGTTCTAATAATGTTCATGTGTAACTTTCAAGGAATGACCAGTGCAAATGTGACACCACAGGAGAAGAATGATAGTAAATATATTCTTTTCCAATAGCAAAATGGCTTAAAAGTGACAGATTTTTGGACAAGTTTACAATTTTTTGACAGTTGTCAAATGGGAACTATACCATTAATTATTTAATCTTCTTACAAATTCATAGAAAAATCCTGCTCTAAATAGGACTAACTTCTAAGGTCTTAGGTCTGATTTCTTGTCCTGTTAAGTTTTGAATTTCTCCAAGGATGGAGGTTCCTCAGCCTGTCTGAGCACAGTGTTCCAGGACTTAGCTACTCTCCATGGCTATGTCTTTGTGTCCTGGGTCCTCCTTCTGTTACAACTAAGACCTAAATATGGTAGGAAATGCTGCTACTTCTCTCTATACTGACATTCAATTGACTTTTTACAACACAGGTTTTGAAGGTAACAGTTTATTTGCTGGCGAATAATAATTTTGGGAAGAAGTTTTGAGTTGTGAATTGGGGTTTTTTTGTTGTTTTTTTCTTTAACTGTCATAGCAGGCTTGAGAGCAAGCAATTTTATGTTCAGCAGAAATTACAAACTGAATGAAACAAAGGTGACTCCAGGACTGATCCTGATACTAGTTCTGAACAGTCTTGATCTCAAGAAAGCTCATGAGCCACACACAATAGACAAAAGCCCAGATCTGCAATAACTAAGAAGAAAAAAAAAAACATGAGTGAGGAAAAAAAAAAAGGGAATATCTAATACCAAACATGCTATTTCAGCTTTTGCTAGTGTCACCCCAGCTTGTGTGTGGTTAAGTGATCTTGTCCTGCAGCAATATATTGTGAGATTTTAAAACGAGGTGACTCACACTTAAGCCAAATTTAATGACTGCTGCAGTCCTCATGTTTTTTGTCTCTGTATAATTTAATCAGCTGTCCATCTGAGCAGTTGGAAAAGGATAAATACATACAAAAATAACTTCATCTCTCTTACTGAATATTTTCCTGTATGAAGTCTATATTCTGAGTATCTGGTGAATATTGGCTTACGTTGACCTCATTTGAAAGAACACTGGGGCCCCAAATGAACCCAGCACACAAGCTCTCAGTTCACAGTCATATGGCAAGAAAGTCAGTCTTAAGCAAATGTTTACTTATGCTGATGAAAGAGGATGACAGATAAAGCCATGATTTAGGTTCATTGTCTGGTTTTATACTATCACAGTGTTTATTGTGCTCAGTATCATTAGATTCACTATACATACAAATTATATTTAAATATGTAATACATACATACGTTTACTTCATAGATCTGGCAATGTGTATATTAAATTAAAAAAAAAAACTGAACAACCTCTTAAAAAAACTGGAGCATTTAACACTGTTGCAACCTTTTTCAGAAGTAAAGTAAATTTTCAGTGCTTTTGGAAAGCAGGTCTTAACTATAGAAAATGGATCTTAATTATAGAACACACCTACCATCTTCCTGAAAAATGACATATGTGCTAGGAAATCCTGAGCAACAGGACATGTGTCCCAGAACACCTGCCTCTTCTTCAAGATTTTATCTTTCATTAAGCATAATGAACCTCTAAGAGCCCCCTAAGTATGAAGCCCTTGATAATCTTTAGCAACTAGACAACATGCCTTTTCCATACAACTAGCTTCACAGCAGTCCTGTTAAAATGTACAGGAAAACTTAGGACTTCAGTCAATTACTGGATTTATTTGATGGTAATTGGCTTCATATTCACAAATAGAATTTATATAAGACTATGGATTTCCTATACAGAAAGTTCACATTATTACCTTTGGTGTCAGAAGCTGCATTGAAAGTACTCGTGAAAAAGTGTTGGAAATTCTACAGTTCAACAGTAGTCACTAATAAGTTAAGATGGCAGCTGTTGTACATTTGAAGATAACAAATGTTATGTGACCAGAGATGACTGGCATGACATATGGCTGTAGCCTTTTTATACAGTTATGTTTTCAACTATTTTAAAAATGTCCGCAAAAGTCCCTCAGAAATACTGTTCTCAAGAACTTCATGGAAAACTGATCCTTCAGTCTTTACCCCCCTCACATTAGCTGCATCTATTCACACATTATCACAGAGTGATAATGTGAAGTTTAAATAAAAATAGGAATACAAATTATTCATCTGGAAGTCATGTTCTCAGCACTGTGACTTGAGTCTGGGTTCACTTGCTCTGAAACACAGGGTGTGTATTAAATTTCCAGCAATCAATTATCATTTCAGCCTTTGTATCTGCAGTCATGAATCCAGGCACATGCCCACATGGATAGACAAAGTGCGAAGACAGAACTGTCTTCCTGGCAAATTCCAAAAGCAAGTGTGAAGTTCAGTATCAAAATATCACTCCCTCTTCTGTCCTCATTCTCAAGCAGTGCAGGCATTTTTAATTTATATAGCATTTTCCCAGCCTTTCTGGAATTTTTACCTTGATAATCATTACAATGATAAAAAGTGTTGCTATCACTTTACATCCAGCCAAGGACACACAAAAAACCTCATTGTAAGTATTTAGAGGGCTGTAATAGAGAAGAATTTCCAAAAATGCAATAAATATTACCTTGTTATTTCATACACTAGAAGAATACAGCTTTCAACATGTAAATAACAACTTCTTTCATCATTAGTGTTTTGCTACGTCTTTCAATTAAGATTTAAGAAACCTCTTTCTAGGAAAACTTTCTGACCTTTCCTTTTTATTTTTATCTTCTACTATTTGAATTTTCAGTTACTAGATTAAATATTTACACCTTAAAAACCCCTAAAACAACGACATGTGTGTATTTTAGTGTTTAATAACTCTGAGACTGGGTCTGTTTTATGCATACTCTGTTATATTTTGACAAAAACTGATCTCTGAAGTGTAGAGTTAAGTGGTTTTCTTCCCTGGCAGGAGAAACGCAGTTCAAAAGACAGAATAAACTTGTTGGCCATCCATTTCTTAGCATATTCTTAAGAGAGAGGTTTGGTGTATTGAAGGGAGAACCTGAAAGGTTTCAGGCATTTATAGAGTTATTTCAGTTATGCTTTGCTTGAAACATGCTTATGTAGCAGTGATGGAGAGGACTGAAATAAAAAAGTTAGCATAATACTAGGACTTACTTAAACATAAATCAGAATCTCTACCTCATTACAAGTAATTCCCAATAAAGAAAACCAAACAGTATGACCATAACTTCAGATTCCTCTTAAGAAGTCTTTAGATTAAGACAATGCCTAGGACTGTATATTCACAGGTGAGGGAGTATGGTCACATATCTGGGTCTAGACCATTTAAAGGCACAAACAACAACAGGGTTAAATATTTGGGAGGCAGAGTCCTACAAATGATATATTCACAAACAAAAATAAAACTTAATGTAATTCAAACATTCAGTTCCATCTTCTATGTAATAATGAGAATGTACAATACATAATGAGCCAAAACTAATACATGAAAAGTCAAGCACACAGTAAACTAACTGAGACTATTACAAATAGTAAGGAGATTTTTAAGTTTCTGCTAATCCTGTCTGAAACAGTAGAGTATTACACAAGAAGTGAGAGTTAAAAGAGGATATCGGAGGGGAAAAAAGTGACTCTGCACTGACAAGATTTGACCAGTGGAAGTGAATACAGTATGAAAAACAACATGAAGACAAAAGGAAGTAACATGATACCAACTGTTACCTGTCATGTGTCCTCATAAAATCCCAGAACTTCTTGGTGCCATTCTAGGGGGAAAGATAAATAAATCCATCAGTAAAATTCATTCCAAGTGAAAATTTACTATAATTTAATAAAGCTCTAATAGGCATTTCTTTGAAAACTTGGAATATCTGCTTTTATTTATGAGACCATTATTACAGATTTTGACAATAAGTATCACAGATGCTATGAATTATTTTAGGACAGTTCAAAATCTTAGATCCAAAACATAATGCTCACAACTAACATAGGACTGCGGTAGTCTTCAGGCACACCAATTATCAACTCCAGACTTAAAATGTATTATTTCCTCGAGTTGGGTCAGATTCTGTCCTCTGCTATCTTTTAAGAACAGCACTCAGTACAGTATTCTTCTAGAATTATAATGAACACATACACACTTGCTTACATTCATGGTTTACCTTCCATAATCACCTATATCAATTCATACACACCACTTAAAAGCAAAATGTATATAATTTATTACCCTGCTTACTAGAAGTGTGCTGGTATTTTTTAGCTGAAACACAACTTAAGAGATTTCACTCCTAGGTCAATTTTAAGTCTATATAAGAAAGCAGCATGCAGCCAGAGGAAATTGTATTCTTTGACACCTTTCTCTTATTAGGAAGGCAAATAAATAAGACCTGCTGAAACCTACATAGCTTGAATATGCTTAATGTGAAAAGCAGCACAAGCTCTATTATAAAGTATGGTTAAATGGATGATCAAACCCTGAGCAACTGGTTAATGATTTAAAGCAGGTAAATGTGAGCAATGAAAGAAGAATCAAGTTCAGTTGGTGGGTAAAGGTGCCAGCCAATATAGACAGGCCCTTCAGCTCTATTACAGATGTCATGGCTACCAAGTACACAACAGCTGGTGGGGATTAGATAACAAGCACTCTGGTTCAGAGATTAAGCTCCTGAGCTTTATGAGTTTACCAAGCTTTTTGGAAGGGTGACTGTTTGCTTGCTAGCTGGGTTTTCCTTCATTCCTCCAACTGTAATTGCAAACAGTTGTTCACCTCAAGACAAACTGTAGTCTACTCTTCCATTGGTGTCGGCACACACGTTCTGCTAGCACTGACACTGATCAAATCCATGCATGAGAAGAGGAGCCCTGTTGTCCTTTAAATGCCATATAATGTTGAAAGAGAAATAAAGAAAGCAAATTATCAGTGTGATGTTGTTTATCATGCTAAGAGTATACTCAGCTTGTTCCAACTGGTGAGAGAGGAGCAATTTTTTTAAAGGACTATGACAAAACCTGAACTTAAGAGCATAGGCTATGTTGTGTGGTATTGTAACTCAAGGTACTAAATGTGTAAGGTCAATTCAATCTTTTGTAGGTTTATTTGTATCTGTAAGCCATATATTTGTGGGATTTTGTCCTTTTTTGTGGATTGCTGAGGAATTTAGGATTTGACATGACTGAGCTGGAAAACTGTAGACCAAGCCTAATGTCTTCTGCATGTACATTCAAAATGATGCTCCAGCTTCATTCTTCTCTGACCCAAACAGTAAGATGTCCTAGCATCATCCATTCCCCCTTAGTAGTGACCACTTGGAATAAATGCAGGTGTCCAGCTGATGAAGAAGACAAAAAGCCTGAATCAAGGCCCTCCTTGCATTAATTTAGACTGTTAGTCCTGTTATACCACTTCCTAATGTAAGATCCCAGCAACAATCTTCCTGGCTCTTTCCTCCTCACATCATTTTGCAAATGATAGAACCTGATTGCTTTGGAGCACTTAGGAAAGGGTTTCAAATAGCTGAGGAAAATTACACCCTAGAGAATGATGCTCATCCAGATGGGATCCATCAGATTTGAATGACCTCTTCTCAAGGATGAGCCCCATTAGCACTGACAGAATCTACCTCACAGACATCCATGTAATTTTAACAGAACAGAAAAGGAGGAACCTAGTTTCTCGAAGAAACTAATCAGAAAATAATAAGTGTATTTTCTGTTTTCTAAGTGGCTGGAGGGCACATGAAAGCACTTTCTCTAGAACATGATTCGACCCAAATTCAAAACCAGCCACAAACCAAATTAATTTGAGTCTGTCCATTCAAGATGTTGGTTACCATCATACTCTTCATCTGGACAATGTTTCTTAAGCTATTTTCTGCCTATATTTGAAGAAAAAAATATTGCATATGATCAACCTGCACCTGTCCAAATAAATAAATCAATAAACAAATGAAACATTCCAACATCTCATTGTTTACAGTGGCAGAAACTCAAATGAGCCCCATTCATGCCCCATTGTCCAAATCAAATGTAATTTGAACCTAACCATATGGGGCTGAGTTTCTATTGTACTCAATGTGTGGTTCTTTCCCAACAGACTGGTCTGAAGGTTGCTAATTATTAATAGCATGTAAACAGTTACCAATGGTTCTTACACTGCTTTACATACTTTACAGAACATTAATTCTAACCAGTTTCTAACCAACTATATCAAGCTGTATTGTAGTAGATCTATCCTGTCTTTAAGACAAAAATATTAATTGTTGAAGCTGATCAAAATTCATACTTTTAAAAGCCAAGGAGTCATAATTACTTGTTACACTGTTCCATTTCATATATCCTGGCCTTTCAAAATGCTCTCCTATCACCACAGATACAGATAATTGGAAGGAATCAAACGTATCAGTGGTCAACACCACTTCCAAAAAAGATAAGTATTTTTGTGAAAAAAAAAAAGCTCTCTCAAACCCTAATGCCCTTCATTTTAGTAAAAATCTATATTTGCATTGCATTCTCCAATGTCAAATAAGGAACAATCAAAGTCCCTCTCAATGCAGTAATCAAAATAAGTATAAATAATTGCTGAGAGATCACTGATGGTGGGAAGGAGAAACAAGCACATTATTACATTTAGGACTTTAAAAAAATATTCTTCAAATAAGAAATTCATTCTGTGATGTTTTATAAAAATATTTTACAAATTCAAAATATAATAATTCAAAATTCAAAAATATTTTACATTCATTTTTATTTGTTCAGAATAGCAATTTCGATACTTCAACTACCTTGTATAACACATATTTGATTTAGTAAATCTTTAATTGGAAAGCAATCACACCCTAGCTCTGTGCTCTGTGATCAGGTTCTGTGATGTTGCGTTGATGAACGAGTGCATACAGAATGTGTAAATTAAGAAAGCTGTATTGCAGAAGAGGCAATATGTGAGGCAACTTTGTTTCATATTACACAGAAGATGGTTTACTTACATAAATACAAATGGCATAAGAAAGCCAAATCATGTCAGATCTCGCCGAGTATCCTGTCTCTAACAGTGAAAGAAAAATTTAAGAACATAGGAGACATACAGCAATGTTTCTCCAAAATACTCTTCCAAGCCTTTGACAAAAAGCATCCAAATTAAACACAGTCCTCTATCATCCTGAAAATGAAGTACAAATAACCATTTCTACACCATTTGAATGTGCAATAATGTGGCACCAGTCCTGCTCATTTTGCCTTTATGACTGACTGGATAAGGGCATAGGGACATTAACACAGAATCATAGAATCATAGAATCATAGAATAGGCTGGGTTGGAAGGGACCTCAGAGATCATCGAGTCCAACCCTTGATTAACTACCTCTGCAGTCACTAGACTATGGCACTGAGTGCCACATCCAGTCTCTTTTTAAATGTCTCCAGGGACGAAGAGTCCACTACCTCCCTGGGCAGCCCGTTCCAATGTCTGATCACCCTTTCCGTGAAAAAATTCTTTCTAATATCCAATCTGAACTTCCCCTGGCACAATTTAAGACCATGCCCTGGTACAGATTTATGGCAGTACCAGCCTGACAGTCTGCACAAGGAGAACTTGGTCCCTTTTGGTTCAAGGGATTCCAGAACAGCCATGAAAGCTACTCAAGTGTTGACAGTGGCTGCAAGTTCAACAGATGAGATTCCTACCAGCAGAGAGCTCTTCATGATGCCACCCATACTTGATCTCCACATCCTCTGTCCTCCTTCCATCCTTGAAATCACTTTCCTAAGACTCTTCCTGCACCTGTTCATTGCTATAATTGCTGGCAGGAGCCTATGCACACAGTCTGTTATGGGTAAGTTGGGCTTGTCTGCAGCCTATAATCAAAATACCATTCTTTCTCCCACCTACACACTCTGTCTCTGGCTAAAATTCCTTAATACTTCACCAGGTATATCACTGTCCTCTGGTTTCCTCCACTACCTTAGGCAATGCATTAACAACATGGTCAGACTGCTGTCAGGATACCTACATAAAGCTTAACTTTTTTTTTACTCCAGAAATTCACCAAATTCAGCCAACAAACAAGATACAAAGAACATGCTATGCTAATGATGTAGGAAGAAACGTTCACTGGCACTGATCTGATGGTGACACTGGGTGTGCTCCACATGAGACAGACCTTGGATATGCTCTGAAACGAGTCACCTGGTGGAACAAGTTCCCTCTCCTCTTCATTTGGGGCAGCCTGAATACCTCCTTCTTTTCCCCTAGGGCAGCACCCATCCATGACCTGCCACCTGAGAAACTCTTGAACCACTTCACAGCTGAGGTAAATGTCTCCACAGGTACCAATACACACCTCATTGCTACACTGCTACAATCCCAGGCCTTCAAAAAACACCCAGCCCAAACAAATCACACACACCCTCCATTTGATCTCGACTGCTGTATACAGCCCTGCTGGGACTCACAACACTTTCTCTAGATATGCAGCTTTTTCAAGTGGAGGGAATACGTACTTGAAGCATAGTTTTAGAGACCGACCTCAAGGACCATCTCCAAGGACCCCCCTAAAGAGTGGGATCTGCTTATAAGAGATGTTGAATTAGAGCTCTGGTGCCCCACTCTGCACCTTTCCAGCGCTACTGAGTTTTGAGCAGGCCATGCCATGCAGGCAAAAGTAACCTAGGTGCTACACTAAGGGCTGACATGGCAGAAGACAGTAAATGCATGGAGATGGAAAATGTGAAAAAATTAAAGTCTATTTCTCATAATGCAGAAGCATTATGTCAGAGTTGGCTACCTGAGGAGAAGGGCTAAGGCTTATCTGGGCTCTGAACTGTCTCTGCAGCTGCATAGAGAAGTGTTTTATGTATTTTACTATTACTATTATTTTATGTATAAAAGAACTGAATTATAGCTTCTGGAACACTTACTGTATTGTATGTTTTAAACATTCATAATTAAAGTTTTTCTGCTTCTTAGATCTTATTAAAAGTTTTATCTTGAGTTATCTGAAATTGTCAGTTTAACAGGTGCAAGGATATTCACAAAAACTCTCTTAATGCTTAAATGTTTAATGATTGTTTCACTACATCACACAAGAATGTCTAAAATAAATCCTCAACATGCAGTTTTTCAGTAACAGATTTCCTGTAGTTACTCTGTTGGGGGCTCAGACCATTAAACAAATCAAAATTTACATCATATTTGCACTGATTTAAATGACTTCTTGTAATGAGCTCTGGATAGACAACATGTGACTGAAGAAAAAAATCTTTAACCAAATTGTACTTACAGCTTCTTCTACTTTATTTGCCTTATTTGAGTATTTAATAATTTTAAAATTGGCTGAATTAAAGGCACTGCCCTATGTTATTTCCCATGCTTATCCACAGAGAAATGCTTTGCCAGAGAAAGCCAAAGTTGCCAAGAACTGTAAAGTCACAGCAAAACAACCTCAGTAAAATGGGTTCACATCTTCTATTACAGATTTTTTGCGGAGACTTCTAGCAGGCCATGCAGGCAGAGCACTTAAAATGCGGGAGACTTGTATTCAAAATAAGTAAACTAACTTCACATATGCCACTAAAAGAGAAAAAAAAAAAACCTCTGTGACAATGATTAACTTCTTACTGTTTACATTACAGGAGAGACAACACAACGTTTGGCGACCCATTGTGATAGGCACTAAACATATGTAGTGGGAACAGTTCCTGTTCAATGATCTTACAATTCAGTTAAAGCCCAGACAAAAGTTGGTGTAAACAAACAGAGGCAGTTAAGGAAAAACGACATACATTATGGTATAGATAAGATACATGCACCAGTTATGAGGGTTAAAGTGGCAAACAACAGTCATGATTTCCTAGCCTTTACCACTTGGACTGGTGTTGGGTTTAAAGAAGTCAAACAAGTAGTAAATGTTCCATGTTCCTGAAAAAATTGAACCCGAGAAGTTGAAGCAATTACAGTGTAAAAATAACTCTGCCCTCACTGCTTCGTTTAGTCTGTTTCCATGCTCCTCAAACACAAAAGCAGTTAATGTCCTGAATTCAAAGGGGTGATAACCACTCTTGATCCTATAAAATAATAACACTATGAGTAAAGAAAAACAGACAAGAGAACTGGCAAATAACGGTCTTAAAGCAGAGCCAGCAAAGCCAAGCAAGTGTGCAGCCCCTGTTTAATGATTTACATGTAACAAAGCAGTAAAGCTCCCTAGAGGAATACCAGATTTTGCTTTTTTTCTGTTCTCAAAAAAAATTTTAAGGATATTTTTACACATGTAAAACTTATTTTTCTGTTGTAGTCATTTTCACATTCAAGTAACCTTTTATAAATTTATCTACACAGTTGAATGTATCACAGCTATGACTCTACTTGGAAATTCACTACACCTTGTCTTACTTTTTGCCCAGAACCACATGGAAGGAGAACAGCAAGCTTGTCACTTTATTAGATGGGTTTTTATCAGGTTAATCGAGATGAGGAGCACATCTGGAGAGTGAAGTAACTGACTCATGAAGACAGAAAAATCTGCAGCAAGACAGGCAGCTCCTGCAGCCTCCTGCCACCTTTATTGACTTAAAGGATCTTAGCTTAATGCTTTCCAGTCATATTCACCTTTTTATGACGAATAAAAGCTTCCAAGAGGTAAATTTACAAAAAGCAACTCAGTAATTCATTCCTTTTTGGTGTATAAAGTACATGTTCCTACACGAAGAAAACATGCCCTGAGCAGGTGCATTAGCTACTGATTCTCCTTGAGTCACATTTCTTGGGCTAAAGAGAGTGGACTTCCCCTATGGTAAACCCAGCAAGATAGGAGATGCTGGAAGTTAAACCCCCATCCCTCTGTAAATGAACCCTTCCCTTCCCCACCTGCTACAAGAACTGCTCCTATCAGTTGACATTTCCTTATTACATTTCGTTTTTCAGCTTAATGGAATCTGATGTCACATCTGTAGCAGTTTTCAGTGGAAACATAGGAGGTTTTATAATCTAATATAAACCATTTCTTGCCAGTTGAATTATTAATGCTATAACTCTTTGTTATGTATAATCAATACATAAGGTTTCCAGTGTCCACAATGATGTGCCCACAGAAGCTGTACCCTCAGGCCATACTCAAGACCGAATACTTTTTGCTCTTTCCTATCATACAATTAGTGACCAAATCCCCTTGCAGTCTGTGAATATTTCTCACAGTATTTTCAACACTATGACACATACAAAAAACAGGTAAATAAATTAAAAAATAAACCACCAGCCTTGATCCCCAGAAATCAATAGTTTGGGGGTGGGGGGGAGCTTTCAAGAAATAAGCACTAGTAGTCAACATGATACTGTAAAACTTGCATGAAGAACAGAAATCAGAGGACAGCTTGGAATTGTGAAGTATTCCAGATAAGAATAGAATTAAATTAAATATGTCTTTATGTACTTTAGAAATTTCACTGCTTTCTACTGAATATTTTTATTGGATTAATGAGTTAGTGGGGTGTTTTTTTGTTTATAAAAGCCAGAAAGCTGCCGTGCTATACCAAAAAATCTTCATTCACAAAAATCCAGTGCAAAGGAACAGTCAAAAATTCAAGGACAATTAATATTCAAGTTTTTTGTCTAAAAATCTTGTCCTGAACAGATTATTTTGCATATGAAAACCGTCTGGAATAATGACTTATCATAGCTTTTTTGTCTACCTTAAAGGTTTGATTTGTGATAAGCAGGGAGAAAGCTGTCTTTTTATACAATTACACACTTCATGGAAAGTATTAAAGATCTTTCAAAATGAAAGGAGGCACTTTCAACTGACATAAACCCATGCAACTCAAATTTTTTAAAAATTGAAATCAATAGAATAATTCTAATTTGCATTAGTTGAGTGCCTGGCTCTCTTTTTTTCAACTTTTGAATGCATGCCCCAGTATTAGGGAACTGTCTTGTGCTTGGCTATCATATTACACAACTAGTAATTTAAATCTGAAGTGTTGCTATTAAACTCAGTCCTGGTGTACAGTCCTGTAACACTGAAAGTAAATTGAAACTCAGGCTGCCTGCCCCTTTTTCCATCCTAGCTGCACAGCTCTGCTTTATCCCTACCCCACCACTGGCATTTGTGTAACCATGCAGCCAACTGGTTCTGGGAACTGATCTTTTTTTTTTTTTTTTTTTTTTTTTTTTTTTTTTTTTAAAGTCCTCTATAAAAAAACTGCTGAAAAAAACTGATTTTTAGAGGTTAACGTGGATGCAATGCCATTATATCCATACCAAGTTTTCACCACTGACTATTAAACAGAATATCTTTCTTCTATTTAAAATTACTCCAAGAGGATAGAGATGTATTTGATAAGGAGTGTTCTAGAGAGAAACACATGCATGAAAAAGAGCCTAAATTACAATTTCAGTCCACACCCTCTAATCCACTCCATCAGACTGCACACGCTGGAGTAAATGAAGCTTCATCTTCAAAAGCAATTTGCAGAATTACTTGCTGATGTTGAAGAACTACTTCAAAAGAGTTTAAGTGTTATGGAATTCTACTGTTTTTTAAACAAGCCACTGTTTAAGCTCAAGAGGAAGGGGGGAGTGTTTGTTTTTTAAACAAAGCTTGTAAGGTTTCATTACTGAACTATCCAGAATGTTTAGTTTAAAGGCATTTTGATTACAAATAATGGCATTTTGCAGTTTTTAACTCGGTCTATTTAAATATTTCAGTTAGAAATGACTGGTTTTTGTGCCTTTGTGGAAAATGCGTCTAAAAATGCATAAACCGATTATTTTCCACAACATTATTAACGAACATTTTCTCTGAAGCACAAATACCACTGCTGCTAATTGGCTTTAATTGACACCATTAACAATTTCAGAAGACTAAACTAGCAAAGTTCATGGTGACAAATCATCCAGCACACTAAAGAACAACATGCCAGCTCCAGCTGACAGTTCTGGGCAAGGCAGGGCACAGTTCCTGAAGTCTCCACTCCACTCCTTGTATGTAAGGATCTTGAAGACAAGACAGAGATGCTCAGCTCTACAGGAAAGGTAACTCTTTGAGGCATGGACTTAACTTCACAGCTGAATTTAGCTGGAAGACACAAAGGTACCTCTTGAAGAAATCAGAATGTATACCAGAGGAGACCACACCAGGGATACCTCAGGAGACATAAAACCTAAGGTCATAGACTCTAATTTTTACAACCCATATCAATTTTCTCTTCAAAGTGAGGGTTATTCTGGTAGGAGTTTGTAATGAAACTGCAAACAGATGGTTATGGCAATAGAGTTTACTGTTCAAAGGTGCAATTTTTTCACACTTGAGGAGGTAAAATAAACAATGGAGAACGCATTAATTTATTCAACTGTTAATGCAATACTGGGCCAAGCCACTTTGTTCATTTTATGTACATCAACTGCCAGAACAATTACAACTGAGATACTTGATGTGTAAGTAAACTTTCTGGTATAATCCTCTGGAAGTTTACTTTTCAGGTCACAGTTTGTTTTTTGTGTGTACTTTTCAACAATGGAGTTGTTGCAGTTTAGCTTGGCATTCAGCTATCAGTAAGATCACTTACCTTTGAATGAAATTTATAAAACATGAGAATTAAGCATATATAACTACACTAAATTAAGTCAAATCTCCTTTCTTGACGTGTTTTTCTGTTTTTAATATTCATCATTATTAAGAGCAATTGTATATACATACCAAACACACTTTATTCCAAGGCAAATACCTAGTAACATACTGAAATCTGTACTACAAAGCCTAAGGATACGGTGCTTGCATTAGGAAACACGATACACACGAAGGTCAAATTTATGACTTCTCTCACATAATTTTACTGCCAGGTCAGCGTATAAGGTAAGGTTATAAGTTGAGCTACAGATGAGGCTTTCCTAGTACTAAGTTAACTCCAATTTTGGTGAAAGGAAACAATTGCTAATAGAGTTTTCAAACACCAGTGTTACTGTATACAAATGACAAAATTTAAAGAAAGTATTCAACAAGTTTGTACTTAAAGTCTTGTCTTATTATTGAATTTTGGTGCATGTATCTACCCACCGAGAAAGGAAACTTTGGAAAGAGGGAAACTGTTTTCCCTTTGAAGTCTGTGACACACTTATTTCACAAGCATAAAAGGAACATGCACTTTCCATATTTACAGGATGACTAACACCACTTTTCACACAAAGTTATAGTTAAACATGAAATCAGACACCTTAACTAGACATAGTTAAGGAATATATTCCTAATAATGAAAGATGTTTTAACAGAGATATTTTCAAATTGTGCATTCAGCTGACATGACAGCAAAATATTTTTCTTATTTATTTTTCTAAATAAGTACCACACTTTCAAACAGATGTATTATACATCTCACAGAGCCCCTATATCCATACTTGATGAAAAGCTGCACAGCAAGGGCCATTTTTGTAAACTTTTCTCTGTATTTTTCTTCTTTTTATATATATGTTCTTCTTATTATGTTCTTCTTATTTTCTTATTACTAAAGAAAAAAGTATTGCACAATTTGCAGTAACTACTTATGCTCAAAATTACTAACAAAGGGACAAAAAATTCATAAAACTTAAACCACAAAGATTCCTTTTACCATACCTTCTGTTTAATCTGATTTAAATCAGCACTTCCATCAAAAATAGCACCGCTCTCCTTTTCCCTGCTTTCTGCACTGTTTCCTGTGTACAAACAGCACAAACATTTCAGCAGCCACACAGAGCCACACTGAAGATGTCACCTGGTTAAACCATCTCAGCACACAAAAGCTTCTCCATTGCCAGTTGCCACTGCTAAAGCTTTGTTACAGAAGACAACTGTACCTGTAATTTTGTGCCACATGATACAGGTCTCATCTGTCAAACAGTTAAGGACATACTAGACCTGATGATATTCACTGGGATTAACACACCTATCTTTGAAGTGAGTCAGAAGCCAGAGGAAACTGAGACAATTGTCCTGGGTAAACTGTGATCAGAAATTGTACCATTTTGTCTTCTGAAATTTGTATCAGGGCAAGCAATAGTGATGCTAACATTAAAAGTGCATCCCTGAGAAAAAGAAACATGGAAATTTTTTTGTTTATTACACACATTACACATGCAGTGAGCATCAAGGAAAAAGAAAAATAAAACTCCCTGAACGACCTAGGAAGCTGAGAAACACAGAACCAAAAGGCACATCAGCTCAGAGATTAAAAGCCAGGGAAATACCTCAATCAGAAAGCTGCTGAAACAGACCTGCTAGGTGTTCTGTGTTTCATTTCTTTTTCTGGAGTTTTACTTATTTGTATTAAGTGTTACATATTCATGGAGTTAGAAACAAACAAAGTGTCCTTTGTCCTTCAGTGATAAATGAATCCAGGGAGCATGAGACAGGGATTCATACCCCTACTCCATTTTATAAGAGTGAACCAATATCTGCAAAAGATAAGATTTAAGAAAGCACTGTACCATTCAAAAACTGTCACTTTTTAAGGTATCCACTGGAAAGATGAAAGATCTGAATTTAGACTTTACTCTGGATCACTCTCATTTCAGGCAAAAGCCAAAAACCGCAAATGACATTATTGAATAATATTGTATTCTGTGCTTGGATTTAAGCTGCAATATTGTCCTAGGATTGCAAAACTACTTCTGCTGTTATTTGATGGAGCCCTAGTCAAATTCAATGAGACTGATTCCTGCAAATTTCTTTGGAAAATTTCACTTAGACTCCTAAGTCACGGAAGACAACATTTTCCAAACAGCTACATTTTACTGAGACACAGCTGACTGTAAGAAAAATAAACTCCATTTAAAGATTTTAGAGACCAAAAAAAAGAAAAAAAAAAAAAAAAGAAAAATGTTATTAGGATACCTGCTTTCACCTTTTCTGGCCCATCAAAAGCTTTTTCTTTTGACCACAAAGTCACCAAGATAAAGGACCTGACTGTGAAATTTCAGACCAGTGATATTTAAAGGTGCGTAGGGGAAATAATTCTGCACTCATCAGAACAGATCAATTATGTCTGTGGTCACTGTTTCAAGATAGAGTGAGAGTCAATCTAAAGTAACCATTGTGAGTCTGAAATAGCACAGTAGATGGCAAATCTCATTTGATATTCCTAAACTCCTTCCTGTACCTATCCTGTGCACTCATGAGTCAAAATATCCTTTCAGCTCCTTAGGAAGATGATTCTCCAGATGATACCTACTGGACAAACACCTCTTTGGTCCAAACCACACTCCCACAACTCCTGAATCTCCTGACCACTTATTGGTATAGCACCCTAAAGAATTTCAGACTGAAGATACTACTGTAGAGCCTCTGAGTCAAGAGAGACACCCACCCCATGGACTTCACCAGGATTTAGGGCTCTCACTTCATCTCTGCAGGCACAAGCAAGGAAAGAAGAAAACACAAGTATAGTAAGTAGGAGAAACAAATCAAAATCATCAGTCCCAAGGCAACCACTACGCCTACAAGCTTAATTTCTCCTTCTTTGCTACCCTAGGTCATGACCCTCATCCAAAAGAGGAAGGAAAGAAACTGTCCTTTCATCATTAGTTTTGCTATGCCATTCAGGAAAACAACACTGACATCATAAAACCACAGTTTACGTTGCCACTGGTATTTCAGCCAAACACTTATCACCAGCATCAATTGTCTAATATTTCTCATTACCTCTTTAGTCATTCTAACAAATTCTACTTCAACTTATATAGAGTCTGATTTAAATCTTCTCTGGTTGACAAAGAGCCAGCAGAAAAAAACCCCAAACCTATTCCTCTTCTACCACAGTACTGGACCACTCCATTTTTAGATAGATAATAAAGCTGCATTTAAAAACTGTGCAGCTGATATGCTGTTCTAATTTCAAAAACAAAAGCTATTGACGGTGTTACCTGAAGCAGAAGATTGATAAGAAAAAGCCTGTGTAGAGATTGTTGTATCATTACAATTGGATTTAAAAAATGCAACACATAAAACAATCTGTCACGCACAGCTTCAAAGTTACTTGGTATTGTAAATGCACCCTGTAAAGCAATAGTATTGATCATATAAGTAGGATTTTAAGAAGTAACCAACAAATCTATACATTTATTTATGACTTACAAAGGACAAAATATTTCTGCTGCAGAAGTCAAATCAATGCAGGAACAATATAGCTCAGTGAACTTTACACCTTGCATCACACACACCAGTCTGGTACACAAAGAACCAGCACTAACAAGAGTGTCCAAGGTTAGCAAGCAGCACTTGGGAGAGCCCAAGTTTCAACAAAGTTGGGAAGAGGGCCAGGTGTGGCACTGCAGTGTCTCCATGGTGAGGAACAGTGGGAAAGGACGCTTCCTACACACCAAGGCTCACAGTAACTCAAGGTTAATGCTTACTGCAAGTGTTTTCATAGATAGGTCCTAGGATTTTTAGCATGTCTCCTCAGCAGTACTGAACACTGTGAACATGTTAAAACTTTATTGCCATTGCTGTTGGCTCCTTTAAGCTCCAAGACTTTACCCTGAGCATGCAACAGCATGAACCCAACACAAAGAGCCTAAAATCCTAGACAAAGAATGAAGGTCACAGATTCACTCCAAGGCTGGCCTGAGAATGAAGAATTAACTTCCTCAAGTACTACAGACAGTTACACACCTTCCCTTGCAAGAGCTAGACACACTTTCCTGACCAAAAAGTATACATAACATAGCACTGCAGAAAGTTGTTGCTTTTCCCTTTCATCTTCTCCCCAAGGCACAACTGTTAGGTGTGGTTTGTCATCCCACTCCACTACAAGGCACGCCACTGCTGCATGGTAAGGGCTGCAGAGGAATGTACAGACAGAGGGAAGACACAATGCCAACTGGCATTCACCTGGATTTTTTTTTTTTTTTTTTTTTTTTTTTGAGAAATACTTCAAAAGCAAATATTCCAACAGTTTTTCCATTTAATGAAACAGTTTCCCTGACTAGCTTCTTTCAGCCCCTGGGTGTGATTAAGTCTCTCCTCTCCCACCCCCCCACCTCCCCAACATATTTTTTACACTTAAACCTTGACATGTCTAGCATTACTTTTACAAATTAATCTCTCTCTATGGAGTGTCCCATAATGCTCTAAGGAGGCTCGCAGATTCTCCTTAGTCTTGTGAGAGCTCTGCTGAGAGGTTTTAACTCCTAGACAGATCAAAGAGGAAGTAAGGAGATAAAAAGAAACAGGGTCCTGCAGACTGACAGGTCAACCATCTCATCTCAAGAAAAAGCACGATTTACAGAAACATCAGGGAGACCACGAAGTTTGAAATTTGATGGAACTCTCCCATAAAGTACTGTAGTAGTCAGTTCAGTCCTAATGATTACTGACTCGTTTCATTGAACAGGAGGCCAATAATCTCATGTTATTTTTTAACTTATCTGAGTGGTAAAAATCAGATGAGTTACAGATCAAACTTAGGGTACAAACTGCAGTGCTATGGAAATGTCACTCTAAAGAGCATCACAAGCCTCGCAGAAAAGGTAAGCCAGAAACTGTCTACCCATGCCCAGTATTTTCAAGTGTCACAAATGTTACAATGCAAAGAGCTAAGTGCAAACATATGTATGAAGTTCTAAGACAGATTTGCTAAAAAGACTTAGATAGCAAGCTTTTCTTCTAATTCTGCTCCTTCAGAAGCTCAACAGGATTAAATGGCCAAATCATAACACAGTTATTAAATCCAAAACAAACTGAGGCCAACAGTGATATTGTATGCAGCAATTCAAGATAAGAATATTCACAAGAGCTATATAAATTTGTATACTAAATAAACCTTTTAATTATTTACAATGTTATACTCAATATAAAAATGTACTTATATCCCCTATTTCTATCACATCTTGACTTCCAGTTCGTTTTGTCAGAACATGTTATTTCTGGTCAAGAAGCACTGCACTACTTGACTTGAACCACCTTACTTTCTAAGTAAAAAAATCTGTTATTCAAACTGCTTTAGACTTCGCCTAAACAATGATTAAGTCAAAACAATGCAAGTTAAGACCTGGCCTCATCAGTGAGGGAACCAAAATACCACTGCGTTCTCCAATGCAGTTCAAAAAGTTTCAAAACTTTATAAAAACTTTATAAAAATCCATACTAAGAATCTTAGTGTCTGGTCTTTTACAGTACACATCTATTTATGGTCTAGAACCCTTTTATACAACAAAACAAAATGCTACGTCATTCTTAGTTCACAAATAATTATTATAGCTAACTAAAACATCATCTAAAATGACAAATATATTTGAAAATGATCCTTACAATAATAACATCTAGTTATCAAATCCTACATAGTTGATTGAATAAACAATATTCCTATTCCTCATTTAAATGATCTTGTACATCATTAAAATTTTTCAGAATCTCTCAATAATGTTATGCTTTTGGATGATACATATCTTTTACAGGCTTATCATATGCAAAAAATCCAGTAATTAAAATAATGACATATTATGCTCTTGGAAAAAACAATTTTCTACATTAAGAATCAGATCTACAGTCAGAAAGAACTCACATGTTCCAACTGAAACTACAACATTGAACATTTCTGAAATCTTAAAAAGGATAGTGAATAATGCACAGTGTGCTTTATCAGCTTGCTGAGGAATTCCAGTCTTTTAAAGCAATTGTTTGTACTTGCTTACTAAATATGCACTTTGATCATTTTGATCATACTTGGTGTGACATATCAGAATGAGCATTTGGCTAGGAGAATGAAGCTCAAAATCTTGGTAGAAATGATGTTTTCTATGTACATTTTTTTTTTTATTTATTTAAATCAGATCTACTACACAGGTCTAAAAAAACCACACTACTTACTTTCTGTGAGGATTGTAAAGGGAAGAAAAAGGTGGGGAAAGAAGGAGGAAAGTGAGAAGACTAGGTTCCAGAAGAAACACACAATTCCTAGAGGACACATAAACTCACTTCTCACACACTGAACACATATAACAGATCTTATACTCCAACACTAAGAAAAAAAAACTGTTTCAGATACAGTTAAGAATCTGAAGCACTAGGTATTTAAAAATACCAGAAAAAAAAAAGCATCCCTAAATCCCTAAATATGGGGGAGTGAAGGGGGGGTTAAAATGCATAATAACCACCAGCCACATTTTTACACTGCTGTACTTTCCCCTCTGTACATTATGATAAAAAACCCTCTCAGGAAAAAATAAAAAATGTCTTGCACACATGCACACATACAGAAGGTCACAAAAGCTATAAAGGAGATACTTAACACAGGTTCCTGAGCAGATGACAACCCATTAAACTTTCACCTTTAGGTAGTTATGTTATCTGATGCCTCTTTTATGATATCTCCCATTTTTTTTAATTAAAATCTACAATGTGTTTAACAAGCAATTCTTCCATCAAACTTTGATGTGTTTTACTTATAAAGCAATGACAGTTTTCAGATCAGTCTCCTTAAACTTCCAGAGAAACCATTTTCCACTCACTTGCTTTGAAAGCCATTAAAACAACTTGATGAAGAACAGCAGCAGGGGGCTAATAGAAGCCAAGGCTTAGTAACAATCTTTAGATTTTTCTCCTAAGACTTTCTCACAGACCCTCCTCACAAAGATCCTCAGGGCTTTTCATCCTCTCCTTTCTCTCCACCCCCAAAAAATCAGTTCAAAGTGACAGATACAACTAGTTCCAGGTTTTGCTATTTTCTTAATTTCACTTTTACCCCTCAATTTTGATAGACTCAACTGAAATCTGACTCCCATCTCCTTATCATCCTTCCATTGTGAAAAAAATAATGCACTAAAAGATTCAAGAAGTAACCTGGAAACATCCTCTAACCTGTCATCTATTCTGAAGAGCACACTGATACAGAGAAATGTATTTGTTGTTTAAAAGTCATATATAACTGGAATTAAATTAATTTACTTAATTAGTAATTAATTATATACACTTCTACTTCTCTACTGCAGTATTTCTGAAACCTTCATAATGACAGTGACCCTGGAAGAGTTTAAATCTTGGATGTAAACTAAAGAACTATGTAAGCCAACTGCAACTGGTCTTCAATCACTGCTTAAAAATGGCAAGTTCTTCCTTCATGGTTTCAAGCAAAAACAGAAATCAAAGTTTTATAAAAAAAAGAACTATTAGTATAGTACTTATGCTGATCAGAATCACTAAAGCATACTTTTCTTTTCTATATGTTTTGCTGTGCTTAACCTTAACACCATTTTTTAATTATTATTATGGCCACCTGAAGTACAGTTGTTGATCATTAAGTTTGTGGATTTTATGGATCGCAGGAGTTCTATGGATGCTTCAATTGCTGTATTTAGGTGATGCTACAGCACTGAAAATACTACACATGACATTTCTCCAACATGAAGACCTACATAAGCTACTCAACCCAGACTTTGGATCAAATCCCTTATTCTTTTAGAAACCAGAGTGACAACTACACTACACATGGCTAGAAGCAAACAGGGACTAAAGGAGACCAGACACATGCCTCCTCATCTTGAGGACAGGGGCAGCACATATGAGGGATCTGAGGTCAGGAAAGACAGATGGTGGGCATTCCCATTACAGCTAAGTCACCTCTTGTCCATACACCATTGAGCTTTATGTTTTATAGTTAGTAACTCACAGTTTCTGTTTCTACTTTATTTTAGCAAGCTTGAATTTGTAAAATAAACTGGGAGAATACTTTGTGGAATAAAGTTGTAGCTGTCTGAGAACAAATCTTTCTGATATTTTCTTAGAGCAATGCCAACAAACATACTTTCTGCATCTTCCTCCTCTGCTTAAAGCTACATTATTAAGATGTATATGTAAGATCTGTTTTTTTTTAAAAAAAGATACTTTCTCTAAGGAGTAAAAAAACAAAGAAAAGCCAAAACAAACCCAAACCACAAGAAACTCAGTCAGTGAACTGACACACACAAGCAAACATAAAAAAAGTTACTGCTGGCTTTCTGAGATAACTGTATCATGAATATTTGAAAACTATCCATCAAGAATATTAACTAAAGATGTTTGAGAAGTACATAATATTCTAAGGAACAGGAACAGTCATGTATAATTTTCTACAAGCATCCATACAATCACTTTACAGAACTGAAAAAATGTGAGGCTGGAAGGACCTCACAAGATCACTCAGTACAACTCTTTTAACAGTGGGAGGAACAAACCTACATTATGTGGGTGCTATATAATACATACCAGATACAGAACATGCATCTGAGCATTATCCAGTCAAGAGCCATTCCATCATGCAAACTATTGTACCATTTGTGCAATTTTCAGTTTAAAACAAAACATGCCACATCACACGTGAATTAGCACTGTAAGTGCCAAGAATTGTCCTATAGTTCCTCATGCACACTACTGTGGAATAAACATTTAATTAAAATTACCATTAGCCTCGTTCCTTTCTGTATTAGTTTTCAAGCATCACTGTCTACTTCTCAAGGAGGGTAAACGCTTTTTTTTTTTTCTTGTATTTTCTGTTTTCAGAGAAAGAACATCTCTCACCTTTAGGAGCTGAGCCTCATTTCCCTATAATGTATTCATCACCGCTCAGCACATCTGTCCCAGCAAATCCCATTTCCTGTTCTTTTCATGAGGCTCAGCAACCTGGAGCTTTAGTGATTGCCGCCACACTTTTCCCATGGCCTTCTCACCTCTCCCCCCCCCACGCACCCCGCTCCCATTGTTTATCATCTGTTCTCCCCTGCTGCAAACTGCTGTCAGATGTTCACTTATCCCTAATCTTACTCACTGCCTTTGATATTCTTTCTAATCCAACAACCTGTCAACTGGGGCATCAGCCCATGTCCAGACCAGCTGCTCTGTCACAGGCCCTAAGATTCCCTCTCAGCTCCGAGAGGTATTTAAAGGATTTTGACACAGCAACCGCAACGTGAAACAAATAATTAATGCTGTTTTGATCAGTGATCGGGGCTTTAGTGTGACATGAGCTGACCACTAAGAAAAACTGAGCTTTACTTTGTTTAAACTTAAGTAAACTCCGGCGTTCCTGTATTAACAAGATTTTGATCAATGTCTGAAGGACAGTACCAAAAAGCTAAATTCTTTAACTTGGATTAGTTAAAAATTATGAAGAACAATTAATCTGAATGCAAGTCAGAGGGGCATTTAGCTTTCTATGCCTGCTGTGTAAAGTGTGCTTATTTATGCAGCACTGACTTGGGCAGAGTTTTCAAAGCACGGGAGCTGACCCCTGTGAGTTACAGCTGAAAATACAAATGCATTTTAAATATGGCAGCAGTTGAAGTAAAACTGCTACTTAAGATGCTTGTATTTTCAGGAAAACAGTAAGTATAGTTTCATCCCATACAGACATAGCATATAGTTTTAAAAAGCATTCCCATTTATTTTAAATTACTAATTTCCATAATAACCCGGTTTGCTATGAACACTTGGAATCTTACAGTGCTCATCTGCTTTGAAACATACAAAATATACATGTCATAGATGAAATTATTGTTCAGATCATGGATTTTTTTATGCTGGAAAAAAGACATTTCTGATATAGAAGGAAACGTATTTATTTTGACCCAAATTGAAAAACAAATAAGAATATTTAGTTGTTGAAGAAAATACATACTGTTTTATTTCTCATCTCTAACTGCAACTGTTACGAAAGAGACAGTACCAAACCATTCAAAAAAGACAACTTTATACCCCACACATATTTTGCACACAAAAAATACAATCAAATCTGAATGATGGACTTTATAACATGGTTTACTCACTTAGAAGCAAACCACTTTCATTCTTAGGGCCTGTCTACACCAGGACATTAAGAAAATGCATCTGAAATTAGTACCTTGATGAACTTGAATTCTGCTAGTTAAACTCCATTAAACCCCTGTGTGGACACAGTCATTCAGTTTAGTTTACTGCTCCCTCAGGGCACTCACTGAAAAGTTAACGTGGATTAAGGTAGGGTATGAATTCAAAGTGCAATCGTACTTTGAAAATGGTTTAACATAAACAGAACCAGACTCTTTGTTGTAGAATGAGACATGGAGTTAATCAGGAAAGTCCTGTGTAGACAAGCCCTTGCAGATGAGGCTACTGGAGTGGTGTTGTCAAAGCCAGTGGTTTTCAAACTCTTCATCTGCAGACCTGGAAACACCTTCCAGTGAAGCTGCAGACCTCAGTAACACATTAAAATCTCCTGTTAATTGATCTGCTTCTCTGAGTTGACTCATGTGGATGACCTACAAGCAGTCCCATTGTCCTCAATGAGCTGCACATTAGAAGTTGAAAAATACTGGTTTAAGTTAACTACAATTTATGTACCTCCTCATAATAGTCTTAACTTGATAGCTATTGCCCAGTAACCCATGTAGCCCAGCCATTGATGATACTAAATTGAGATTTTAATATTCATTTATGCAAGTGTAAATGCATTTCAGCCCAGCACAAGGATGCCAGAAAAGATTCTTGCCAGAGCCTTATTCTTTCCAATAAGTGACATTTGCTGTCTTAAGTTTGTTAAAATATAATATGACTGACCTAAAAATGTGAAGTTTTGTCACTGCCAACTACTTTTCATGTCTTTACTTCAAAGAACCCTACATTCACTTGTCAAAGCATGCTGGATATAGAAGTTAAAACTAACACAATGTATATTCACTGAAACAAAAACAAGTACTGGTGTTCTTTTTAACCACTACTCTTACTAATTCCTCTCATTTCATTAATAAGAATTCATAAATGTTTCAACAAAAAAAATTTACAGATTTCCAGAGTTGAATTCAAGGTATATGGCAGAGCCAGATGCAGATACATCTAGATTCCTTACTATCTTCTCTCAAGCCTGTGCTCCAATTGCAAACACTGTTTTTCTCAAAGGAAATTATGTTCTCTCAGTATTTAACTCCTTAATGCTGTCACTGCAAAAACTTCACATTTCTTTTCTTTACCCATGTAAAAGAATTATGCTACACTTCAGCCATAACTCCTGGTTAACACAGCAGCAGTGAGATCAAAAATCTGTCTCATCCAGGACCAAACTTCTGACAGAAGCCAAAATGCCTAAGGAAGAATATTCTGTTAAAATACTCTCATCCTCCTGCAATTTGAAGCTCAGGGACTTCCTGAGCTAGAAGCAGTCTATTTGCATTTAAGATGAATACTATATACTGACATAACAGACTTGACAAGCTGAGGAAAATGAGACAAATTTTGCAGCAAAAATGGCATCTCCTTTTATTATGCTACTGCTTTGAAAAAATGAACTGCAAATAAACGTGTTATGCAGTAGCATATTTCCTACTAGTGGAGCCTTTTGAAGATTCAAGAGAAGACTTACTTGTTTGAACAGGTAATTTAAAAATCTGTTTATTCCCTCAACAGCATAATTTTTAACTGTCAAAATAGAAAAGAATGTTTTCTGTTTATAAAAAAGCAGATGGAAGTTTCAGAGAATCTTTCAGGCAGCTGGGCACATTCACATTGCTATTAACATATTTTAAAAATTCTGAATATAAAATCAGGTTGTTAATATTAGTGTAATACTGCACCATTTTGCTGTTTTCATCTTCAAAATTTTCATGACACTAATGATACAGACCTCACTTCTCTGCATGTATACATAGAAGCAGAGTTTTAATCTTCATGGTATCTCCAAGACAGGGAAGTTGTAAGGCACAGAAACAGAGGGGTTGTTCATGGTCACAAAAGAAACCAGTAAGTAAATCTTCATTGATGAATTGTACACTACTCTTGAAGTACATTTTCCACCAACTATACAGCTCATGATGTGCTAAAATCTGCAACAGTCTTGAAAATTACTTTAAAATTCCTGTAAAAAACAAAAGGGCTTATAATTAAGTTCCCTTAACAGAGTGAAAACATCATTCATTAAAATGAATTTGAAGGAAGCATTTTTCATGTTTAACTTCAAAATGAATGACTGTAAACATTAAATCAATAGAAGAAATGTGATGCTCTGGCACTGGACTTCTTTGAAGTGAAGTAGGAATGTGAAGAAGAAAATAGTTCCAATTTACCACTATTGACTGAATGGCTCCATTGACATGCACAGTTTTTAAGGTTTATCCCACACCACTGAAATAGATGCCCACTCACCATTCCAGATTGGAAATACAAATTCACTCACCTACACACTGGGAAAATTACTCAAGCTGGTATCACTTTAGTAGCTAACTTCTAAAAGTTCCTGGGCAGAATGCACACATAGATTTATACAATGTAAGGAAACAGTGGCAAGAGCTCCCTTGCCAGAACAACTTTCAAAAACAAAGCTATAGTAGTCTGAGCTAGATCTACAAAGGCTTTGAAATGTGAGCTCTGGGCAAGTTTCTGTAACAGCCTAAGATATTATTCCCTTACCCAGATGCTTTCCCCCATCTGATGCTCTGCATTCCCTTAAAAGAGACTGTCCCCAGCATACAGAGCACCAAAAAGAATATGCAAAGGCACTTCACTTAGCCCTATGCAAAGCTCAGTAATTTAGCTTCAAGGGCTGATGGAGATGGGTTTGAACTGGAACAGCAGAGTAAGAGCTGCAACAAAACTACTTTGCTTTCTGATGATTCTGAGATGGTAGTAACTGCTACCATGGGAACAAACAATTGCATATAGTAACTTCTGAGAATTACTGAAGCACAATTCATAAAAACTCTGTCTGCAGAAGCACTGGGTCCAAACCCAGCAGGCAGAACGACTGAAATCCTGGCTCAGGTGCTGATTAAGAAGACCATGTTGAATCTAATTCCCATTTGGTTAATTAACCCTGCCCAAATTCCTGACAACTCTGCTCAACTGTTACTACTGGGAGCCTAATTGATGACTTAGTCTCAGCAAAACTCTTAAACTTTGTATTTTGTCTGCCTAACATATAGTCCAGTGCCTGACTAACATATACAAAGCTTAAGATTTACCTACAAATGTGTTTCCCAGAAATGAGCACACTCTCCTGTGATGTGGGAAGTAATATTAATTGAAGGAAGATCTTGCAGCCTGACTCTACCACATCCCAGGGAAATGCCCTAGCCCTTGGGCATTCAGTTAATCTCTCATTAGCCATCCCTCTGGTCTCTTGAATAAATTATTTATGAAAAGCAGAAAAACTTCAATAGGAAAAAGTGAAAAGAGATTTACCATGGAGTTCTGGTAAAGAAGCCAATTCTTCATGAGGTGATATATGTTTAAAAAAACAAAAAAGCCACTTTAGAGAACAAATCATTTTGCACATTGGAGACAAGTACACATTAAAACTAGCCAGATGAATGAATACTCTTCTTTCAGTACCATGCAGAACAAAAATACCTAAACCAGATTCCTCCTGGCAAAATGAAGAGGGCATTCACCAGGCTATGTGAGGTACCTTGTCCAACTTTCACCCTCCAGCCACCACACTTGATGTACCATGGTTTACCTGACTGAGGGCCCCAACTTGAGGAAAGGGTTGACAGCTGAAATCCCAAGTAGAAAGAATCAATGATGAAACATACACATTCATGTTGAAATGTCTACAATCAATGCTGCAACTTCAGTGTTTATGAATGCTCAGAAATAACCTTAACCTCACAAGTATGTAAGAAATGTTTCAATTTTCTGCTTGTTCAGAGAAGCACTCGTTACAAAAAAACCGCAACAAACTAGTAAAATAATAAACTCATTATATATATCCTTATACAGAGAAGTTACATTGAAATATCAATGCCTGTTTTAGGAACACATCTGCTTGAAAATAGATTTCCAAATCTCAGTCTTCAAGGCCTAAATTATTCTTTATCAATATGATATAACACAAAAATATGCACTGATCTTCAAATTACTATGAATTACAGGAGACACATTATGGCTTCACAAGACATATCTGTAAGACCTAAGCTTCCAGTTCCAGCATTATGCCACATACTGCACAAAGGAAATATCCAAACTAGATTCAGTTTTCATAGTGCTACAAATGCAATTATTGAAATTTTCCTCATTTAACTTGTTCTGTTATTCAGGAAGACTTTTTATAAGCTTTGTGTTAAATTCAGTAATTCATGAGGAGGGAAACTAATTTTACTCTAGGATAAAGCACCAATTAAAGGCAAAGTTCCTTTTCCCACTAGGTGAACTAAAAAAAAGTTGGACAAGTGAAAGATCTACTTAACATAAAACCATTAAGATAAAAGGCCAAATTTTAGAAGTAATTATCAGTTTTGATGAGTGGTGGAATTTAAAAAAATACTTAAGCAGATCAGACACCTAACTCCCTTAAATTTAAGACACTTAAGTGTTTAGGTATTTAATGGGGTTTCCGCAGGCCTAAATGCCTTTAAACAATTAGTCAAATGCCTAAAAATAGTTAGCATTTCCTCTGGCTAGTAAGTCAGTTTTTAAAGGCAAAATGTGCTTTTAATAAATGTGGGGCCTGTCTCCCAGGTCAGGTGCTGACAGCTGTGCACTCGTTGAGCTTATGCTCTCAGTAGACTGGACCCAAGCCAGCTTCTGTATAGATGCCATACAAACTACATTTTCACGTTCATTTCAAGACAGTGCTGTGGCCAAGAGAAACATTCTCTGCCCTCAACCACCCCCCAAATGCTCATCCCTAACCACCACATTACCACCTCCCCTTTGCCAGCATAAGCATTTGAATTGAATCAAGACAACTTACTTAAAACTTTTTTTTTTCTTTTTTTTTTTTTTACAGATTAGGTTTGACCTGGACCAGATCCCTGATCCATCTCACTATGTTGCTGCACAAACACTTGTGCAAGAAAGGAGAGGAAGCAGCAGAAGGGGCATTTCTACTTTTCATGACAATGCTGGTCTCCGTTAAAGCACAGCATGTGACCAAACACATTCATCCTTATTTCTTCTTTACCATACTCATCACAGTTAGGGCACTTGCATTCAATTAAATATAATTTTGCAATACTGCGTGGTACATTTTAATCAAATCCCGTTTTTCGTGTAAATAGAGAATGACTCATAAATGAAAATAAAATTAAGAAGCCTTGTCACTTATAAACTGAGTCATCAAAAATTCAGAACATGAAAAAATGTTCTTTAGGGCTTCTGAAAGCAAGTAATTCTCTAAAAAGCAAATAATTAATTCAGTGTAAAGGTGTTCACAAATCAAAATGTTTTATCTCCATCAATGAGAAGAGAATGTTCTTTAGGAAAATCATGTACAAAATGTATTTTTAGAGTTTAAAAACCAAATTCAATCTGCTTTGATGAAACCTATTGGACCACTTGCTTGCCCATTTCTGTATGATATCTCACTGTTGGGCCAAAACACACCTCCTTCATATATATTTCCTCTTCTGCCTTTTCCACTGATGTGTTTAGGGTGAAAGCAAAGGAGTACAAGAAGATGCGGTCTGCAGCGTTCACTTCTAGGTCTGCCCACTTCCCTCCCCTCTACACCTGGGTCAGAACTCACTCTGGACCAGCAGTGCCACCCAGAACCACCAGCGCTGGGCATGACCTCGCTTCCAGAAAACGTCGGAAGGAACTTTTCGCCACGGGAAGCGACTTTTCCTTTCACACCTTGCATTCCTGCCGTTGTTGGAGGTATCAGGGAATGCAGTGAAAGGTGACTCATACTGATGTAATTACTGATACAAGGAAAGGGATTTCCTTCCCTGCTTCCCATGTGCCTCGCAGCGCTGCACCGCATGGATGCCAGGAACAATCTCCTGCCCTAAGGGTTGGCCGGCAAAAAGGCCTTCATCTACGAACTACCAGCACCAAAGCATGGCCCACGAGTTGCCCTGCTCAAAGGGGAACTAAAAAAAAACACAGGAAGGAGACAGCCCCATCCCCCTGTGAGGTATCGGGCACCTGGAGGCGTGGTGTAGCCATGGAGGAGCTGGAGTTGGTGGCACACCCCAAGGCAGTGCCCTCCAGAGGCACCGATCTTTCGGGCTGCCTCCACTGTACATTCAGAGCCCCACCAGACCCCGCCGGCCACGGAGAGCTGCGGCGTGGAGGGGAAAAGGGGCAGAGCAGCCTCCAGAGGGGAGGTTCCGAGCGGGGCGGGAGGCGCCATGAGGCTGAGGCGTACGATCCGCCGGCGACACCGCTAGTGTCCCAAAATGGCGGAAGAGGAGGGGTGGCAGGGAACCGGAGTGGCCCGTGGGACAACCGCCTCTCCTCCTTCGCCCTGCCGCCCCTAAACACCGCGACCAGGCAGGGGAGAGAGCCCACCGGCCGGCCGAGGCGGAGGGAAAGGGGCGGGGGAACGGGACGGCCCGGCCCGGCTGTGCTTGAAAGGGGCTGAGCGGGCGCCGAGGGGCGAGCTGCCGGCGCCACTCACCTGCCGGTAACAGAGGCGGAAAGGCCGTAGGTAGAGGGAGGAGGTGCAGGGCTTGAGCGCCAGCTCCTCGATGGCCTCCATCTCTGCCGGGGGTAGCGACCCGCAGGATCTGAAGGAGGAGGAGAAGGAGGAAGGGGCGAGGCGTGCGCAGCCGCTGGCGGCAGGGCCGAGGGCGGCGGGCAGGGCCGAGCCGGGCAGAGCCGAGCCGGGTCTAGGGCAAGGGGCAGCCCAGTTGCGCGCAGGGTCCGCGGGCGGCTGCCGGCTGCAGGGTAGGACAGCGGCCCCAGCGCAGAACGGAGCCGGCAGCTCCCTCCCTGTCAGGCTGGGCCCGCGGAGGTCTGATAGGACGGGGCTGCGGCGCCCTCCGGTCCCCTTCCCTCTGAGATGAGCCGAAATGCAGGGTTTCACCCAAAACGGGGTCGCGGCAGCAGCACAGAGGGGCCTTGCCACCTTTACTCCTCAGAAACGCCCAAGTGCTGAATTTTGTCACTGGTCCCGCTGGACGTACGTGAAGCTTCTTAAGATGAGGTGTTTGCTGCTAAAAGCAGAGTCCCGCGGGCTGTGTGCTCTGTGCGCGGCAGAGCAGGAGCTGAGGTGTGGGAAATGCAGGTACAGAACTCACAATTTGTCGTGGTCATTGTCACTGATCAGAGCTCACTTTCCATGCAGATCTTCCATTGTACAGCTGTTCTAGTTCCTATATAAATCAAGGTGGTGTTTTTTGTTTTGTTTTTGCCAGTATATTGACTGCACTGAGAATAATCTGAAATTTCTTCCATCTCTTTCTTTTTTTCCTCTTCTAATCTATTTTCACCGCATCACTAAGGAAGTTTATTGCCTTGTCATGTGGTAGGTGGAACCTTAGCACTACAGCTAATCCAGCAAATCCAGCAATTAGAAAACTCACTAGGAAAAAAATGAGGCAGCATTTCTATTGCAGAATGCTTACTGTCAGTTCTGATAATGCAAGTGACAAAAAAAAAAGTTTGGTGGGACTGAAATGTATGTTTTTAGAAGTATATTTGCAAAACTATCATAACAAGTAGGCAACTAAATATTTTATTAGCAGACTTTGAAAATATTTGTGTAGCTTTTTTCCGTCCTTGGGTATGCCCCTCTATTTCTGTTTTTTTTCAGAATGATCTTGAGGTCATCCAGAGCGCCTGGGAACTTAAGCTATATTTTTCTATTAAATTATTTCATTCTTCCAAGTCCAATTTAAGTATAAACACAGTTTCCATGCCCAGCAAGTTTACAGTATCTCTGTTTGCTTATGTTAAAAGTTACTGGGTACCCAGATCGGTTCAACCAATTAGATTGCCCTCTTCAATAAACATTCTGACACCACTTTAAGGTTTTGAGTGTGTGTGTGTTTTGGGGAACATGTCATAGCATGTGATGGATTGGTTATTCCATTATTGGTCTTAGGTGGGAAGCTTTTGGGGTTGTGATGTGTCACAGACCTGATCTCCATAATGTACCTGGGACATGTGAGTTCAGCATCACAGGAAAGCACATTCTCAAGTGTTAAAATTGCAATTGAAATTTGGAGACTTCTTTGTTACAAAACGTTCTTTGTGAATATGCTAGCTGAACTAAGGATTTAACAAGCTAAGATTGAGGAGCTGCCTTAGCGTTACAGTTTTACAGGTGAAACCCATAAAATAAGTCAGAATAATACGTCCTGCACAGTGGGACTAGAGTTGAGATGCTGGACTTGAATTTCCTTCATTAAGACCTTAGATACCCAGTGCAGCCAGAAGCTTTGCCTTTGCTAGTCTGGAACACTCCTGCAAAGAAAATGCTGTTCAGTTCCTGCTTGCTCAATACATACTTGGGCAATAATGAAGGGGAATAACTTACTTCTGAGTTACTGTAAGTTGCACACCTGCTTTCCTGTTCCCTTGCAATACTTCTGTAGCTTGGCTGTGCTGACCTGGCTTGTAAAACCTTGTGGTTGCAATTAGTACTACTCCATACAGTATCATTTCTGTCTCCATACAGTATCATTTCTGTCTCTATGATACTGTCCCTAAATCATCCGTTCCCAAAATTCTTACATCCTGGGTAACTCCATCATCACAGTTTCTTTGGGGAGCACAGTCCACATTTATCATTAGGTTCTTAATTGAAATAGCTGCCAATGATGTGCTTGAATAACCCAACTGCCTTGTGCCATCACACTTTGCTGTGTGTTACTCTGAATTTGACTCTTTCCAGAACAGGAAGGTGTCAGAATGACAAATTACCTTTCATTACATTAAACAGACATCCCTTTATCTTCTTTAGAAGTGGCTTCTACATTCTATGTTATTTTCTTGTCTTTAAAAATAAAAGATAGAAGATTGTGAATGCTGTCCTGAGTGGTTTCTTCACAGGATTTTTAGTTTTCTGGAGCTGCTGATTTCCTGCTGTAAGATACTAAAATCTGGATGTTTTGCCATCATAGGTTCTAATGGGTATGAGAATGATTTGTATAACAGTGTGATCAACAGCCTAATAAAAAATCCATGAGTAAGTTTCTTTCCTGGACAGAAAGATGAGCAGGGTAGGTCAATAGGCAGAGAGGAAAACAGAAACTGAAGAGTCTTAGGGGAAGATTTACTGGTATTTCTTAAAGAAAATTAAATGTTAACATTAGTGTTAAAAATAATTTTTTTCCACGGGGTACAGTTCTGTGCTTAACAGGCTTCTCTTTCCTTCAATGCAGTATTTGCTCTCTGTTACTTTGTGAGTAACTAGCTTTTATTACCAGTAAAATACCCCAAAATATTTTGTTGTTCTTCTTAAAAATCTCCATGAACTTGGAAGTTCCCGCCGACAGGATCCTTCCTTTCCCCTTAGACACAGGCAGACAGAGAGTTCTTGGGCATGTACTTTGCATAGGGTCAGGTTGCATCCTCATTAGCAGTTTGTTTTATTGCTGTTTTCTTTGGAACACAACGGGGAATGTTTTGGGGTGGCTCTGGGAGCCCAGCACACCCTCTGTCCTCCTCCAGCTTTCAAGGGTGTGGGTGTGCAGGGAGCCAGGACAGTCCTTTGCCACCTGCCCTGGCAGCAGCCCTGGTGTTTACTGTGGGTGGACACCCAGGAATATCCCTTACAGTACTTTCCTCTTCCTGCTACAGCTTAGCAAAGTGCCTCAGCTGCCAGGTTTATTAATTCACAGTTCAGCAGCACGTTTTTCATAGTGAATTTTGCAGGTGTGCATTTTCGTAGTTGCTTTTAAATTGAGTCAACCCTTAGCAGGCTCGCTTGGCTCTTCAGCATGTCATTTCTCATTGAACAGAAAACATGGAGTCCTGAGCCTCCCTTATCTCCAGAGGGCTCCTTGATACACTGCAGAGTAACATTACTTTCATACACTTCTTTTTGAGTGAGTCTTGTGAGTACTGTAGTTACAGAGATACTGAGAGTACAAAAGCATCTGCAACAAGAGGCATGCTGACTTGCAGTTCACAGCTTTCATTTTTTTTTAAATGACTTCTAAATCTCATGGTTGCAGAAAAACTATGGTTGCAGATGTAAACTATGCCAATCCTATGACTGTGAGCTGGTAAGCACAAGTCCTGTGCAAAGACAGTGCCACATATGAAGTAGAATATATGATGTTGGGATAGCAGATAAGCCGAATCCTTGGCTCTGGGCAGAAGTAAGGAAGGAGGATGCTATAACCAGGGAGTGCTGGATGATCCAGGGTCCATCTGCATGCCCAGTTCAGCCCCATCCAGCAGCAGACAGCTGGGATGCTTGCAGAACCAGCATCTTCTATTTAGAAACTATTTGCAGAACTTCATTCTCCTCAACTCCCTGGGCCACGTACGTTTTTCATTAAGGTCATGTAAGAGCATCAGGAAGGTTGGACACCTGTGCCATAAAGGCTTAGTGAGAAAGATGGATCTAACAGCCCAAAATCCAGTATATTTTGTAATCTCTTGTTGGGAATCTTTGCAGCTGACAGAATGAAATCTTGTCCTCTTCTTGAGGCCCAGATTTGCATTGCCACAGAGACCTTGGCTGTGAGTGCCCTTCTGGGGATAGATACAGGTTCTTTACTTAATGAAGTGGATGTTGTGAAGTTTGCCTTCTAAAGTTTACCCTTAGGCTCCTGCACAAAAGCAAGCCTGAAGCTGCCAATATCTAGCTTTTAATAATTATTTAGTTCTGGGGCATAACCACCCTGGTTACATTTATGAAAGTCAGGAATCGTGCTTATACAATTCTGACATTTTAAGTAGAGCCCTAGAGAAATTAATTTGTATTTTGGTAGTTATATTTCTGAGATATTACTTTCTCTTTTTTTCTTTTTTTTTTCTTTTTTAATAATTTGCATTTTATTACGAAACACAAACTTAGAGGTCCATGCTGCAGTACCTAATGTTATGTTCCAACAATTTTATTCACCATCAGTTGGTTCAGTGTTGCTTTTATCACATGAATAGCCTCAGTCTGAAGCATTCAGAGTAATTATTCTTGTATGGCTATACAGAACTTGGTTCATAAGGACTGACAGAGTAAGCAAAACGGGAATGTTGTGTGGTATTGCTGATGTGCAGTGCTCCAAGTTGGAGGAATATTTCTTAGATATTTCTCTTAGATTTTTTCATTAGAACGTCCCTGTTTTCAGAAAACCAAAATGTGTCTCTTTTAATGAGAAAGGAACATCTTGATCTTTACTTTGCAAAGTCAAAGTGCTTTATTGTTGCTGTGGTGAAAAACTCATCTGTTTCTAGTAGAATAGTATGATTTCCCAGAAGAGCTGAAATTTATCTGTCTTGTGAAATTAAGGGCTGATATAAAGCTCTTTTTTTTCTAGTGCATATCATCATTAAAATCCTTGTACTAAATATGGTAAGAAAAAAAGTAATTGAAATATATTCAGTATAAGTACAGATACGGGTATCATGACATGTAAAATTGATCTCTAAAAATAGTGGAGGAAAAAAGCTCTTCAGTATAAATACATAACTAATAGGTCAATTAGACAATTCATAAGCTACTCATAATATAATGTGACAAGTTGCAGTATGGTATAAAGTGGTGAGAGGAAGGTGAGAACATGTAAAGTAAATTCTGATTTCTAGCTTTTCATCTGGGGGAAGAACAAACACATAGTCTGTGAAAAAAAACCAAACAATATGCACGAAAAATTTAGATACTTTTAAATAATTTTAATTATTATCAAACAAATGTTGCCTACAGCTAAGAGAGTGAAAATTGTTAGAGGCAAGACTTTGATATTTCAATAGGCTCCTCTCTAATGAGGGGAAAAAGAAAATTATAACACCTTCTTGTTTGTATTATAGTACCATGTACAGCTAAAAGTCTGTGTCTCATTATGCTAGAAACTGTTCCAATACAGGTAGAAAAATGGTGTCTTTCCCAAAAGAGCTGCAAACTGATTCATACAAAGGAGCAAACAAGACTAAATTACAGTAACAAGCAGCAGCTGAAGGAGAGTAAAAGAAAAGGAAGAATCTGCTTTTTTTTTGCCCCGTATGTATTTAACAGAGCTGGAACAAGAAAAGCATTTTGATTTCTCAGGGAACCTGGATGTTCCAATACTTTGAAGCTGTCTGTAAAAAAGACTGGAGCCTGGGTTATTGTACGCTTGAATGTTGGCCATGGCTCCAGCCATGACCCTGCTATCTCTGAGCTCTCCAGTCACTGTGACACTGAGCTATACCTGGTAGCCTGCCCTGGACTGCAGGCAAGATAAGCCCAAGGGTCCTTAATCTTCAGGCAGTTTGCCCAGCAAGATTTGTTGAAGCTGTGGGAGCTGGATGCCCTGGTCCTCAGGAGGCTACCAGCTGGGCTGCTCTGAAGCTGAGGCTGGCACATATCCAGTGGAAGCTTGCCTGTTTTCCGAAGGAATTTAATTGAATACTTGTCTGTGTGAAATGTTTCTGTTCTGTAAATTGAGACATTCCAAAGAAAAAATAATGTTAGAGGGCTCTTTTCCACCAGATGCAAGGAGCAGGTACCTGGTGTCTGTTTTGATATATTTAAATATAAATGCATGTATAGGTGATTTGTGAGATTGAAAGGTATGGAAACATAATTGGCCATTTTTCTACTTCTTCTTCATTAGGTGTCCCATATTATTTTCATACTTAGTTGTATTGCAGTAGTGCTTAGGCATCCAGAACTTTATTGTGCTCATCAGTATCAAAACACAGAACAAAACAGCCAAAATGCTTTTGTGAGATTTTTGTGGTTAGAATTGAGTTGGAGGAGAGCTCTGGGGAAGGACAGGGTAAGCTCTCCACAACCTAATTCAAGGGGGTGTAACTTCCCATCAAAGAGCATGTGTGATTGAAGGTCAGTAGGAGATCAGAGCCTGGGAGCACTATTGGGGTGTGGGACACGGGCTGGAGATAACAGGGCAGCAGGATTTCAGTGGAGGAAAATTGAAGTGAGGAAGCAGTATAGGGGTCAGACTGGCTGAGTTGAGACTTGCAAGTAACTGTTGTTGGGACCTCACTGGAAAGCTAGAGATTGGAGGCTGGGAATCCACGAGAATCAAAGTTTTGAAAAATAAAATCCTAGGCATCTTACATAGGAAATGGCATAGAGTCAGAATGTCTAGGTTTATAAAAACCTAGGACATAAGGACAATAAAAAACATCTAGTTCTAACCCCCCTGTCATGGGCAGGGACACCTCCCACTAGACCAGGTTTCTCAAGGCCCCATCCAACCTGCCCTTGAACACTTCCAGGGATGGGGGAAGCCACAACTTTGCTGGGCAGCCTGTGCCAGTGTCTCACCACCCTCACAGGAAAGAATTTTTTCCTAATATCTAATGTAACTCCCATCTTCACATTTTAAACTACTGTCACTTTCCTTCTCACTACACACCCATGCAAGAAGTCCTATCCCAGATTTCATGTAGTCCCCCTTCAGATATTGGAAAGCTCCTATAGGGTCACTTTGGAGCATCCTCTTCTCCAGGCTGAAGTACCCGATCTTCAGAGGGGAGGTTCTCCAGCCCTCTGATCATTTTTGTCAATGCCAACAGTTTTGAAAGTCTGAACTTTTGAATGCTTGACTTTGAAACCCTGACAATTTTTATTTTATTTTATTTAAATAAATGTTCCACATATTTAGATGTTTCCAATTCTCTTGGTACAGTTTAGCAAAAGGAAAACAATACACTGGCAGCACAAAAGTCAACCGTTCCTTCCCTTTCCTATTTGTGAACCATCTTGCTGGATTTATTATTCTGCACTGTGTTCTTGGAGGCTGCAGAGGAGTTTACCAGAGCATTTTATTTGAAGATTTGGGCATTAGTATGCTCCTAGTAAAACTGAGTCCAGGGATATCCACCCCTTATCTTTGTCAATCTCCTGGAGCAGCCTATTTGCACTTCTGCAATGCTCCCTCTCTTAATGCCTCTTCCTTGCCTGCAACCATTAGAAGCACTAGAAAGCCTGCAGTATGGAAGAAGTTTAGTTTTGTTTAGTTTTGATAGGTGTCAGGACCAAAGGCTGCCTGCTGGTGTGTAAGGAGGTTCCACCTCAGCTGAAAAGATGGGCAAGGCATGGGGCATTAGGATCTGAAGTTGATTCTTGCTGTGCAAGGGGGAATCATTGCTCTTAAGGTAATGGGGAGCTATTCACTACATCCCTTTTTTGCTTAGACTAGACATGAGAGTCTCAATAACTAAGGCTGTGAGACAAAAATGCCTTCCTCCATCAAGATCAGGGATTATGCATTGTGTTAATCACAGTGCTCTGCAATAACTACTCCAGTTTTCTGCGTGGTATTTTAAAGATATACAATACATGTATGCTAATATATCTGCATGAGAGACTGTCATGACTCAGAGCCAGTCTTTGGCAGAAACAATAGAACAGACTCACAAACAGGTGGTTCTCATCACTGGATGCATAATGCTGGATGCATGGATTTTAGCCTCCTGCCCAATTGCTTGAGCTGGTAGAGAATGCAGTATTTTCTGGACATAGCTGTGGATGCATTTGCTGGAGAAGGTAACTAAGTGTTTTCTCCTCCGAGGCATCCTGCTTGGTACCTGTATAAATATCCCTAGGCAGTCAGGCAAACCAATAACTTATAATCTTTGCTAAGGACAACATTACTATTTTGTGTATGTTAGAAAGAAAAATAGATTTTGAGTGAATGTGGATGTTCTGTTCTTCATTCATGTGTGACCAAATTCTAATCTCTTTCAGTCTGCCATAAATCCAAAATAACCAACTGAAGTCAGTACAGTTCCTGGGGATTTGTGCTCCTGTAAATGAGAACAGAATGGAGTTTTTTTTCCTGCCTCTCTCTCTTGTAATAGAAGAAAAGCTGGAATGTCAGCCTGCTTTTACTGCTTTGCTTTACTCACGTTGTCATAAAATGGACATAATTTAAACCTTCTTTATTTTTTTAGATTTGGAATATAACAGGAGAGCCTTGATGGTTTCTTATTTTACAGGAATATAAACATTAAAAGTAATTTTTCTTTTACACATGAGTTAGGAAGCATAATTTACTTGAAAGGACCCTATTATATACTCAGTACTCTATTTGTTTATCTAATTGAATAGAAGAGCATTTACTGCAGCTTCAAAGTTAGGCCAATAAACATTTGTCTTTGTATTGTGGCAGCAATGTTTGACAACTGGATTGGGCAACACCCGTTTTAACTTAGGTTTATTTTATAGTATTGATTAAGTAAAACTCTGAGTACATTTTCATTCCCTTGCTTGCACTATTGCCGCAAGTTGGATATTTGGCAAAAGGTGCCAAAAGCCTTTCTTTTAAGTTGCTTGTGCTACTGTCATTGTCCTGTTTCCAACAGCACCAGCTCTCCTCACAGCTTTACCTTTTGCTTCACATATCCCTGGATACATTCTGTGTGCAACAAGACAGAGAGAAATGAGCAGTAGGATTTTTAATGAACCCACATGTAGAATTTCTGTTAAAATCAAGAGAAAAGCAGCAGAAAATAAACTGAAATCTTTCCTTTCATGTGCCATGCTCACACCAAAACATCTGTCCATCCACTCTGACTACTTCAAATTGAGGAACACCTTGTTAGAAAAATTTTGTTTTCAATCAGTTAGATGATTCTGTTAAAATTCTTAGGCATTAAAATATTTAACCTGGGGTTTTTTTTCTTTTGGGTTTTATGTTTGTTTGGTTTTGTTGTTTTTTTGGGGTTTTTTTTCTTCCTAAATAAGTGAGATTCTAGATTATGCTGCCTATATCAAATAGCCCCTGGAACATCCCTTCTAATCAGTTCCTGTGGGGAGCAGGAGCATCCCACTACTTCTGAAGCTGTGCCAGTGCCTGTAGTGCGTGGGGACTACAGATGAGATCTTTGTTACAGAAGCATGAGATCAATTCCCCATTCCTGGCCATCTAGTAAATGCATTCCTGACTGAATGTTACATCGTTTTTATTTTCCTGGGACAGCATTGCACTTTGTCTCCTCACTGAAAGAGCTACGTTCATTAGATACAGGAAGTCCTCCTAAACATCCATAACGTTACACAAACAGCTGCTGGTAGATCTTTGAATGCCCGGTGACCAGGGGAGAGTTTGCAAAAGATTGGATTGTTCTTTGCTTTGGTTGTTTTCTTCAGCGTACTTCAAAATCTGAACTTCTGTGAGAAAAAAAAAAAAAAAAAAAAAAAAAAAGATAAAAAAGGATAAGGGGCAATATATCCTTTTGGTTGTGGAGCATCCTCTTCTTTGTTGTGGAGGTTGTGGAGGAAACTTTTAAAACATGCACCAATGGAAATCAATGCAGTAGTCATTCAAGACAGATATGCTGAGAAGCTGTCTGAAGTCTGGATTAAAAGAAAAAAACTGCAAAGCATTCATGCAATTTAGATATCATCAATAATCAATACAATGCAGGGAATCTGCAGGTCTGCAGTGAGCCCTGTCCCATTTTACATTTGGTGATATATTCAGTTTTTCCTTGTGGCTCAAGAGTAACTCAATTTTCTCTCCTGTTGATTTGTATTCCCTCTGTTTTATATGGACAAATCCCATTACTTCCTTTGACAGTGCACATGGGTAGCTGACTCATTAATGGAGTCATTGACCAGAAAAAAAAAAAGATCCAATCTATATAAAGTAACTTTGTGTTTCTCTACTTGTTTTGTGTACTTTCAAAGCAGGGGCAACAGACTAAAAACAGAAACTGTTTTAAAAGCCCTGGGTAGAAGAAAAACATTTTCTCACACATACAAAAAAAAAAAAAAAAAAAAAAAGAGATAAAGGTCATGACTAAAGAAAGATAACATGTTTCAGTTCAACTGTTTTGATCACCATCTCTGTAGGTGAGATTTAGCAGGTTTTCCACAGAACCTCTCAAGAATGATCCACTGTTTGTGTCACCAGGAGTGCTGCATGCCCAGCTCCAGTCCAGCCTGTGGGACAAACCTGCTGCTGTCACAGTGTTCCTGCATTTGGCTGAGGAAAATGAATCCTTACATTCTGCTGGATGTCACCTCTGGAATGGTAAAACACTTCGATTGTCAAAGAAATTCCCATCTGGTGGGTGTAGATGTTTGCACACTGTACCTTGCAACACCCAAAGGTGCCTGACAGCTCTGTATTGTTGATGCTATTAGTATTGCATGGTCAAGACTATACATGGTGCTATTTAGTTCAGTAGTAGCAATTAGTTGGCCAGTAGAATAAACAAAGTAGGTGTTTTTTTTTTTGGTTTTTTTTTGTTTGTTTGGTTTTTTTTGTTTTGTTTTTTTTTAAATGAGGCCTAATCCATTCATTAATAACTCTGGGACAAAAATTGAATCCTGTGCTTGTCACCAATCAATTCTCCTTTCAAGGTACACATTGTCCAGTATATGTTTTGCTAGATATTACTTCAAGATCCTGACAACAGTAATGCTTTCAGTAATGCCCACCATATTACACCCACCAGTTCTGTTCAGTTCCCAGCTTCCACTCACAAAAAAATACCCACACAGTATTTTTCTGTGCCACGTTTTTGCACAATGCACTCATATAGGGAGATGCTGCATTGATAGTGATACCCAGAATTAGTGGTAGGAAGCTACAGGGAGACAAGTTTAAATGAGAAACAAGACGTCTGTTTCTGACAGAGTGGAACACTCACCACCAGAACACAAGTTCCAAGGGAAACCTCCTCTTGGTAGCTCATGGTTAATATCATATTTTTTGGAAGTCTGTGGACAAGTTGACAGATTCCACCAAGTTTCAGTCATTATGGGCTGTGTGACACAAAGTGAAGAGAAGTGCAAGGCAGAAAACATGTTGGCTCCAGTCCAGCACTACCTCCCTCCTGTCTCCTCTTCCCTGATGTCCCTCCTGCATTCCCAGCAGAATCTCAGAACAACCTGCAAGGGCTGCTGCTTGGTGTGTGAGGTGATGTAGTGGAAAGAGGACTTAGGTGTCATGTTTCCTCCTCTTCATCCTTCCTCTTACCCTTTCCTCCCTTGATTTTGGGAAGTGTTTCTAGGAGAAATAGGTAGGAGATTTGGCCTTAAAGGAGATGAATTCTAGAACGGAACAGGAGTCTTCAGGCTGTTATTTCTATCTGGTCACAGATAATAAAGTAAGCCTGTGATTAGCAGATGCTACATCCAGATAAGACAAGATGCTTGGAGCCCTCAAGTGTCGTTAGTATCTGCTGTCAGCCAACAACATAAGAAAAGGTAGTACTCAAGACCCAGAGTTTTGGAGATTGGCCATGATATAGTGAAGAGTCAAAGTAAGTGCTTCAGTTCCCTTGCACTACGAGTTTTTAAGGTTTTGTGGTTTTCTGCACAGACTTGGATGCTTGAAATGAATCATTCAGGAAAAAGATGAGTCTTTCTCATGATTATGATTTCATGTCTATACACATAGACACCTGGTACTGTAGGAAAAAGGAAAATACCAGAAGACTTGCAATGATATCCTTTAAACTGGCAACACTGAATGCTATTGTACCAGAGAGTGGAACTGTTGTGAGACTGAAGAAGAAGTCTTGGTTTTATTTGTAGAAGCAGTTTTGGCAGGTGAGTACATACATTTAGTAAAAGCAGATTTGCACCTTTCCAACTGCAGTTTCAGTCATAGCAACACATTTTGCAGTTCCCACTCAAGCCAAACTCTATGTGATGGTAACAGCAATACTGCTGAAGCAGTGAGAGTTGAATCAAACACCATCACAATCAATCTCGGGCTTCTCAGTTAGCAAACTGAGCAGGAAAGTGTTAAATCTCCAGCAACACTGTAATGGGAAACTCTCCAGTCATCCTTGCCTCCTAAGTCACTTGCACACCAAATATAGAAGTAGATCCTCCAAATTAGGTCATCTGTTTGCTTAGTCCTGAAAGATTTTTATTAAAATGAAAAGTGTTGTCTGTTTCTTCTCCCAGACAGAAAACAAACATTGGCATCTAGAGTGGTGGAAGACGAATACTTGGTTCTGGGCAACTTGATTAAAGTGTATTCCCTGTAATGAGCGGTGCCTCCCTTATCCTGCCATTGTGTTCAGACATTTTAAAAAAAAAAAGAAAAAGAAAAAAAAAATAGAAAAAAGAAAAAAGGGCCTGCCCTTTTCCATTGTATAGTCACATTTTCCAAGTTAAGACAAAATGGATTATATAAAAAGCTTTAAAAATAAAAATGAACTTTGTCTTTCATTAAACCACTGAGGCAACTCTTAAATTAAATAAATTTTGTGCATTTTCTCTATATAAAAACTGTTTAAATTAGTCCGTATCCAACCTATTAGAGGAGGAAGACAATTCTGATAAAAATAGGCATGGGATAAATCTTATCTGAGCTTTACCTAAAGATTTTCTACTAAAAATGAGGTTGGATTTTACTTAAAACACTTGGTAAGGTAGTAGAGGAAGAAATTACCTGCAGCAGAAGACAGTGTATTTGTGTTGTTATAATTTTATCACTACCATCATTAATACCAACATCTGCATTTATCTACCAGTGTACATTAAATGAGCAATCCACTAATATATTAGCAGACATGATTAGCTGTAATAGCCCAATTCACTCATCTTTAATGGGAGAATCCAGTGTCTGCATTATGTTTGCCATTACCCTGAGACAGTTGCTTGTGGGCATTCACCTGTGTGCAAACTGGGCATGAAAAATTAAAATTGTGCATCGTATGCTTACATTTTGGAAACATTAAAAAGAAGTTATAGTCAGTAGACACATACAGGTATCCTCAAAAAAAAAAAAAAAACCAAAACAACCCCCCCAAAAAACAATGAAAATACAAAACAACAACAAAGAAAAATCTAAGCTAAGCCACGTCCTCAGCTCTGTTTTGTGGCACTTTTATTTATTTTTAAGTGTTAGAATGGATTTTCCTCAGTATCTTTATGTACTGAGTTTTACTGTACTGGTTCCACCACCAGACTTGGTAAACAAGGATGTGCCCAAGGAAAAACAGATATGGTTAAATAGTTCTGTGTTGCCAGCCAAAATCTGGTTAGGTTAGTATGGGCTTCTAGCAGCCAAAATAAAACAGTTGTGCAGGGCCAAGTATTTTGAGATAGAGAGGGCTGGAGGAATTCTAAATATGCTACAGAAGTGGAAGCAACAGGACTTGGCAAAATCCTTGATCTAGTTAGAGAAACAACGTGTCTTGCTAGCCAAACAACAGGGTGGTGTCGAAAGAGCGAGTGAGATGGCAAAACCCTTGGGCAGAGACAACAGAGGATATCCAGGAAGGAGTGTTTGAGACCTGGGTCTGGATGGAGATGAAAAGTTAGCTTTAATGAAATACACATTTGCTCAGATTTTTGGTTCGGTGTAAATATAAATTCCTGGCCTAAAGTTCTTCTTTAGTGTGATCAAGGGATCTGTAGTGACCAAATAATCCAAAGAGATCCAACAAAAACATAGCATGCTTGAGGTATGCATAGAGAAATGTAAGTGCACCTCCATCCACACTTACATATATGTGTGTAAAATGGAGATGTTTCCAACATAATAGTTTAAATAAGAGAGAAAAATACTTAATACTAGCATAGTACTAGGTAATTACAGTGAAGAATCTCATTTACTAGTGCTTAACTTCAGTTCTGTATTGACCCATTTATTTTTAGGTTTTCTTCTTTTCCTTACTTATTTTAGGGATAATTGCAGTCACCATAGCTGCTTCACTAATAGGAAAAAATTTGTCTGGGGAACCTGCTTTAGAGAAGTTTAACATATAAATGCTTGTGCGTGTTTGGCAAGAGAATTAGCAAAGTGATGTGGATATTTTTATAGTCCCCAGTTACACACTAATGTGTATTGATTGAGAGGAAAGCAGCACACATACCAATTTCTCAGCATGAAAGAAAAATACTCTTCAGCAAACATGGCATTTTCACTGCATGCTTTTCTTTGGTTGTAGCACCAACTTCAATATAAAAGGCAGGTACTTTCAGTTAATTAAAATTACACATTTTATCCAGGAACACATCAAGAGATAGGCGTGTAAAAGGCTGAGATTTTATCTCACTCAAAGAGAACATGGGTTTGGTTGACTCTCACTCTTTGAATTTGTGTTTGTGGCTTATTACCATTGTAATCAACAAAATACAAATCTCCTGAGCTCTTGCTTGAACCCAACAGCTCTGAGGGTGCATTTTACACCAGGACCCCTCCATCCAAGCCCCCAGACTACTCAGGGCCTTTTTTCTTCCCGCATTGGAGTTGTCAGAGCTCACAGATGGAGCATTGGGGTGAGTCAGCAAAAAATAACCCTGCATTGCTCTGCTGGCATCTGGCATCCAGAGTCTGGGTTGCTGTAGCAGAAGAGATCCACGTGTCCCTGCAGGGCCCACTGAAGGGCGGAGACAGGGCTGCTGCCAAAATATGCAAAGAATTGAAGTGAAGATTCTCCTAACCCTATACAACATGCGTTTTTTAAAAAATGCCTAGATCTCTCATCAAAGTAAAAGGTAATTAGGCACATTATTGCATGCCTTCTTAATTGAAGCAGCTTGTGACAGAGAAGTGTTTGGGAGGATTTCAAACTGACAACAAAGTGCAAGGGTTGCCTGTGCTCTGCTGGCATGGAAATGCAGCCCAGCAGATCCATATGGAGCAGCTGAATGGCAGGGGTCAGCAGGACTGCCCCTTGTGCCCAGGGAAGTTTAGCTCAATGATTATGCTGTGGTCATGATAAGATGCTGTTAAAATTCCTCTGGACTGCTAGACATGGTTAAGTCCCTGTGAGCAGTAGTGAACATGTTAAGAAGTCCTGTAGTGTTGTAAGGGACATTTTTTTCTCCAGAAGTGTGCAGCACTGATCAATATTTTGCCTGGTCTTGCAGGTGCTTTACCAAACTCAAGCCAGTGGTGTCAAAGATGTGCAGTCAGTCCAGAAATCTTTCTTCTCAGGTTATCCAGCCATGCAAGGGAGACACTAGCAAATGGTTGGGAGGAACTCCTATAGACAGGGCAGTGGAGAGACCAGCAATGTAGGCAGGATTCAGGCACATTTAGGGATAGACTGACACCAGGGGGGCAAAAAGATGACTTCATTCTTCTGGTCTGTTGTCTCTGCACTGTCGTGGCCTGAGGATTTATAACTCAGGGGACTTCTCACCCAAACAGTGGAAGACAAGTGTAGCTATAAAGATTTATTTTAATGCAGTGAATTAAGAAGAGCTGTTGCCTGACATTCAATAGTTAAGTTATGAAGTATCGGACACTGGAGTAATAAAAACTTACTTGCTTTGATCTTGTATTTAAAAAATGATTAAAGTATAGAATTACATGTGCTGACATTAGACCTCCACCCACAGAGAGATTTAAAATTGTTGGAGGAAAAAGGAAAGTTGAAAGACAGCTTAAATATAATGATTCAGAAATTGAGCTTCTTTGTTATTTCAAAGATGGTCAGAGAAAAAGGGTTTTTCATAACCTATTTGTTATACTAGATCCAAGAACCCCGTCCCAAAACATTTCCTCTTCCATACATCCAAAAAGCTGAGGATTGCTAAGAAGACATAGCATATCTGAGAGCTGCATTTCCATATTTCCATATTTGAACTGTACTGTGAGAATTTACAGCCCTGAGGATTCCCTCTTCCCCTCCTGGTACCTCCTCACTGCTGGTGGTGACCCCTGCCCTTCCTTCTGCTTAAGAACTGCAAATACAGAAGACAGGAGTATTCAGTAATATAGTTTGCAGGGATGAAAGGCTTTCTACTTTAATTGTATGCATATTGTCATCTCCCAGGCACATGAAATTACCTTGTGGAATTGCAATTATGAACTTATTACTGGTTTATCTAATTGTTAAAGAATACAGAGATGTGTTGAGTTGGGTTTCTGGCTCCCACCATGTGAAGTGCTCCAGTGAAGTCACACCCTTACACCCACACACAATCCTTATTTAAGTCAGTAGGAAGCCTCTGTTTTTGCATAATCATTCTGTAGCCAGTGTAGAAGACTTAGAAAAATGTATTAGCTGATCCTTGCAGGATTATATCTGCCCAGCCAACCTTGTGAATTCTTTAGTAGCAACTGGTTTTTTTTTAGCAAAAAATCAGTTCTTGCAGTCCCCTTGATTAAACCAGATAATCTAGTTTCTCTGTCCAATTACAGACCCTTAGCATTTTTTCAAACATTCTTCAATAAAAGGAAAGACTTTTATGATAAAAAAGCTGCAGTGGCATTCCTTGGAAATTTCTCTAGAGATGAGAGTGAACGTCAGTTCTAAGACAGTGAACTGTGTGTCACTAGAGCTGCATTCATTGCTATAGTCCTGAAGATACTGATCAGAAATTGCAGTCTGGCTCGTGTTAATGTTGCTGTCCTCTGAGAATAAAGACCTAGGAAACACACACCGTGTCATCTCTGAGACACGAGTTTCATGAGGACAAGAAGTCTTTAAGACAGCTTTCTGCAGTCTTTACACAGGAATCAACATTTTTGCATTTGAAATTACTCTCCTGTTGGCTATGCCCTGGTATTCTTCTTCTGCATTCTTTAGAGATGTTCATGACTTTAGCACACACTTGAGAAAACATGTTGGTTTAGGGATCACTAGAATTTTTGTAGCTCAGTTTTGATACATGTTGCCCCTCTCAGGATCACAACTGAAACACTGAGTCTGGCTGCTAGGATGGGCAAGGAGCTCAACTTGACCTTCCAGCCAGCAGGAATACACTTGACATTTGAATTAATCCCAGACTGCTGCAGGACAGGATCCTGAGGGACCTGCATTGTCTTTTTGGAAAGCCACACTTAACTTCCCTGTATGGACAAGGGGAACTTCCAGCCATGTGGAGTTTATCCTGTGGTATTTCCTGGAATGATCATTTCTGACCATTTGCAAATCACACCGAGATCCACAGCACGAAGCCACTTCAATAATAATAATAAAAAAAGTTCAACTTTCAGGTTCTTCTGTCTGAAGTTTTGCTTCCTGGGAAATTTTGAGTTTTCATTCTTCCAAGAGATGGAAAGTGCTCCCAGAGACAAAAACCTGCCACTATGAGACAGGGTTTGCCTCTTGGAAATGCAGGTGCAGTCTCCAGTGTCTGAGTCCATCTTTGGAGCATTAGTCCTTGTGTACCTTGAGGGACAGGTTTAGGATATTGCTTAACCTTAAGTTAAACAGTGATTGGAAGCAGGAGCATAAATGCTCAATGTAATATGGGATACAGTAGAAGTGCATAACACATGGATGATGTTTAAATGGGGAAAAAAAGTGACAGTTCCACAGAAAAACATGGCAAAGCAGATCTCCAATATCTCAGCCAGCTTCATCTGCACTGGCAAATGCTTTCTGTCTGTAAGGATACGCATTGGAAAATGGGTGTTCTCAGGCAGAGCTGTAAAAGAGAGGGGCTAAGGTTTCACTTGGGTTTTTACCACAACACAGTGGAAATGGACATGTTTTAAATGGTCAGATCCTCTATCCCAAATGCAAATAAATATTGCTTTCAAGTTTAAATAGCAAAGAACATCTTGAAGCTTATATCTATATAAATAAGCCTTCTAGCTAATAGTAAATGACTATTTATAATTGCCTGTTGGGATGCCTGACATCAGATGGTTGTACTAGTAACATGAGAATGGTATCTGACAGGTTGGGAAAAACACATGGCAGGAGATGGGAATATTGATTTGTAGGCAAAATTTGGAAGGAGGGGGAGGGAGAGAACAGCCAAGAATGTGCTTTACTTTTTAAGAAAGTGACATTCCTACCACCAAAACAAAAACCTGAGAAAGAAAGCACATTCCAAAATGATATCATCACATTCCTTCTATACGGACAAACATGCAGCACCATAGCTGCTGTTTCCTGTGTTTGTGATTTCCCTCAAAGAGTGTTTCAGTGAGAGATGTTCAGTGAGAGAAATAGGAAGAGAAATTCAGTTTCAATGTCCTTAGAAGCCTCTTGGCAAAGTCATACCTTCTCTCTGAGGCCAAGGCTGGTTTAAGTAACAATGTCTGTGTTGGATAATACACCATCTTGTAAACTTGTGATGTAGGTAAAAATTAGGTTTTCCTGTCTTCAGTGACACTTAATGGAGAATATCCATACATTCTGAGCACCAGCTCTGATTTCTGTTGGATGTGTTAGGCTGAAAAGTAGAGCCAATGCAAGATTTATATTTGTATCATAGCGAAACACAGTCTGCAACATTTCTTGGTTTCCAGGTGTATGTGGCCTTAAGAGGATTTGTGTTAAGGTGACTCACTGAGTGTAGCAAACCACAGTCAGTACCTGACGAGGGATGTGGTAATTCTCCATCTTCGGGAAACTGGAGCAAGCCATAGTTTCTAAGCTGTTAAGAACCACAAATTGAGACCACAGGGTTGTGGAGGAACTTCTGCATGAATTTCTCTGCCCTGGGTTACAGAAAAGGTCAGACTGTCAGATCACGAGATCATGACAGCCTCTCTGGTCTTAAAACCTGTATGATTACGAATCTGTGAATTGCAACCATTGCACAGATTGATTCTGCTATTGCTAGAGAAGGCATTGAGGCCTGGGGAACTGTGAATGCACAGGATGCCACAGCCACAAATGAACGTGAGACTTTACCTGTGCTTTACCAGTTAGATGTGGAGAAAGGGAAGAGGAGGTGAATGCCTCATCCCTGGAAGTGTTCAAGGCCAGGTTGCTGGGGCTTTGGGCAACCTGGTCTAATGGGAGGTGTTCCTGCCCATGGCAGGGGGTTGGAACTATATGTCTCTTCCAACCAAATGTCTCTTCCAACCCAAACCATTCTAAGATTCTATGATGATGGAATTCAGGTTCACACAGAAATATTTTACAGGCTAGCAAATGTATCTTACAATAGCTACACAGGCAGAGTCTCTCTGTAACTGCAAGGCAGCTGACTTTCTCTGTGCTGAATTCTGTCCTGGTATAACTCAATGGTTTTCCATAAAGTATCCCCTACTGTGACTGAAGGGAGAACAAATTCAGACTTAATGAATAAAGAAAAACCTGACATTTCTATGCTTTTTCAGAGCATAGACTGAAAACCCATGGGTCTATGTATGTTATTCACAGTGTGTGCTATTCTGAATTCTGTTGCTATTAACAATAGAGTGTTAATCAGAAGCCCTGAATTTTATTGAGTAAGTAATGAACTCCTGGGACATTTCCTTAGCTATTCCCCCATCTTCCTACTTTCTACCATTAGCATCCTAAAATCAACATTCAGACACTGCAACTCACCTCTTGCATGATTTCTGATGAACTTCCCTTCCCTTCCCTTCCCTTCCCTTCCCTTCCCTTCCCTTCCCTTCCCTTCCCTTCCCTTCCCTTCCCTTCCCTTCCCTTCCCTTCCCTTCCCTTCCCTTCCCTTCCCTTCCCTTCCCTTCCCTTCCCTTCCCTTCCCTTCCCTTCCCTTCCCTTCCCTTCCCTTCCCTTCCCTTCCCTTCCCTTCCCTTCCCTTCCCTTCCCTTCCCTTCCCTTCCCTTCCCTTCCCTTCCCTTCCCTTCCCTTCCCTTCCCTTCCCTTCCCTTCCCTTCCCTTCCCTTCCCTTCCCTTCCCTTCCCTTCCCTTCCCTTCCCTTCCCTTCCCTTCCCTTCCCTTCCCTTTCCACTTTTGCCATACCACATCTCTCTTACTGATTTCAAATGCAAAGTCTGTAGGGACAAGGTCCCTGCCTCTGTAAGAATGAAAAGGTCTTGTTACCAGTTAGGGTTACAGTGCAAACAATTGTAAGAAATAATATGTATTTTAAAAAGGACAGACATTTAGCCAATCCTTGACTCAGGCCAATAGCTCGATCCTCATAACAAAGATGTCCATTTTGCACAAGTGACACCAAATTATGGCATCTTCAGTCACACCAGGTTCATTGTAAAATCTCACTTGGTTTCAAGTGAACTTTTTTTCAATGAGGAGCCGCCTGCGCCAGCAGAAAACTGATGATCCAGCAGACAGAATTTCCATGACAAAACAGTGTCCCTTGCAGCCTTTTCCAAACCATTCCCCTTAGTGATTGCAATTTCACTCCAAATCCTGTTCTGCTTTTATTCAGTGGATGATCCTCCTCCGTGCTGCTGCCCCCATACTGACAGCTGCTCCTGTCCTTGGAGCACTGAGGGGAACTTGGGACTGGGTTGTAACTCTTTCTCTTCTCAAAGCAAATGGCAAGGTTCTATGGCAGTTGCATGTTTCCTGTTATCCTTTTGTTCAAAGAAATAGGACTTGCACCTGACTGAGTCTGCAGAGGCATTCCATTGAACAAAGACATTTTATTTTAACAACTGTTTAATGAAGAGGAAACCAATAGACAATCTTCTTTTCCTCCGGGCAAGGAAAGCATTGACAAATACTATATTTAGTTGTGAACTTTGCAACCTGCAAAAGGATTTAATCCAACTTGTCAGGAAATGAATTCCCTGTCATTTCTAACAATGTGAACTCCAGGGAATGTGGGCAGCTCTCACTGCACTGGAAACCCCTGTTCCTAAAAGTATGTGTGTTAAGGAAAAAAAAAAAAAAAAGACCAAAAAAAAAAAAAAAAAAAAAAAAAAAAAAAAAAATTAAATGCGGAAAAAAGGGATCTTTAGGCAAGCAAATCAAACACCTAGGTCTTAATTTGGGATACACTTGCTGAGACAAGAAGGCAAGGTAGCTTTTTGCTCTTGTTCCTCTCAGTGCTGAGATAGCCTGGGGCTGTGATTGCTGAACTGGACTGGATGCAGGACTGTGCATGAGGAACGGCCTGTTCACTGCAGCTCCATCTCCAGGAGTCTGTGTTGACCTCAGTGATGCCAGACAGCCCTCCTGAACTGCAGGACTTTGATGTATGTACTGCTGCTGCTGATTCATAAGGCACTTCAGAAGACAACTGGTTTCTCAAATCCCAAAACAAATTTTCAAGACTGGGTAGCATAGCTGTAAACTGAACTAATTAAAGGTAATTTATTTTTTTTTTTTATGTGACAGGAAAATGCTGATAACATCATACCCTAATGGAGAGAGATGGTAGAATTTCCCTGAGCTACATGCTTTGCAGCTGAGAAAGCAAAGCGTGGCAGATGGAGGAAGATGGAACTGATTTCCAATTTTGCCTTCTATTAATGTTTTATGATTTTAAATTTAGCTGAGTAATTGACTTTTCTGTGATCTTTGTGGACTCCTGTTTCCTTTCTGTAGCCTGCTAAAAGGAATTCTGTAAAAAATACTGACATATGCACATATCAGAAGTCTCTCCTGTCCAAAAGAACATGAGAGTCCCAGTACAAATTCCACAGCAACTGCCCTTCCTACCTGACGAGGCTCAACACCCTCACTCTGTCAAAACTTCCTCTGAGAAGTGGCTGAGGTCCATTCTGTCTGGGTCTGGCTTTTCAGGTATGGATGGGTAGGAGAGCAGAGGACACAAGTTGTTCTTCCTCTTAAACTGGCTGAGCAATTAGGCTCTTGGCAGAGGAAGGGTGAGAGATGGAGCATGAGTCCTTTCCTCCCAGCTCTGCGTGGGCTTCAGCTGTAAGATTTTATCCAGTTTGTTCTCATGGCAAGTGAGGAGTGCTCTGGCATCAGGCCATCGAGGTGTAGTGATGGCATCCCGGGATATCTCTTAGAGAAATGCAGGAAAGTAAAATAGATATCCACCCAACTTGGGCACTGGGGACCATCTCTGAGATGAGAGATGGATGCTGATTCATTCCACCCCAAAAAGATACACTGAGTGCACAGCATGAACTGCCTTCTGCATCTATTTTAGTTGATTATAATTTAAAATATAGAATCACAGAATCATAGAATGGTTTGGGTTGGGAGGGACCTTAAAGATCATCAAAATCCAGCTTCCCTGCATGGTTCTGGACCCTCCCACTAGACCAGGTTGAAGAAGGCTTCATCCAACCTCACCTAAAACACTTCCAGGGAAGGGGCATCAACAACCTGCCTGGACAACCCGTTCCAGTACCTTACTACCCTTATGGTGAACTTTTTTCCTAATATGTAGCCTAAATCTACCCTCTTTCAGTTTAAAACTACTACCCCTTGTCCTGTCACTACCCTCTTTGGTGAAAAGCCCCTCCTCAGCTTTCCTGTAGCCCCTTCATGTACTGGAAGGCCACTGTGAGCTCTCCCCAGAGCCTTCACTTCTCCAGGCTGAACAACCCCAACTCTCTCAGACTGTCTTCAAAGCAGAGGTGCTCCAGCCTTCTGATCATCTTTGTAGCCCTTCTCAGGACTCTGTCCAACACATCTTTGTCTTTCCTGTGCTGGGAACTCCAGAGCTGTACAGAGTATTCCAGGTGGGGTCTCAGAAGAGCAGAGTAAAAGGGCAGAATCACCTCCCTCACCCTGCTTGCCATACTTATATACTGCCTGCTTATATACTTATATATCACATAGAGAGCTGGAATTAAGAACCTGAGATTTAGGATGATAAAATTGAGCAAAAAGCACACAGCTCAAAGGATCAAAATGGAAACAATAGATGATTCCTCCCAAGGCACATTTTGACCTCTGCCTGGTATAGTGTCAGTCCCTCAGGGTTAACCCCTGGGAGCATCCCCATCTCTTCCACACTATGAAGGTTGAGGAGCCATTGGGTGAAGACTTAGTACATGCTTAGAAATTAATTGGGGTTTTGGTCATATGGCTATGAATCTAGAGCAGCTCTTCCAAAGCCAACAAGAGTTGCTGACACTCAGAAACCAGTGAATGAAACACTTTGGATTCGGGAGCTTCAATTTGCTGCTACAAAAAGGATGAAATCCCATGTGTCAGCTGAAAGCAAGCAGAAAGAGACCAAAAATATAAGTCTGATTCTGTAACGAATCAGTAAGAAAAACATACTGGGGAGGGAATTTTGCTCAGCAGGGTCTCCCTGGCAGGAAGGGAATCTTTATTTGAAGAAACACAACTTCATTGTGTCGATTGTAGCAATTTTTCTTATCTTGTGCTGCTGCACAAAGAGAAAAGAGGCGTCTGCAAGGAGGTCTAATATGCTGGTGCTAGTTTAGGTGTGCCTGGGTGTAAAAACACAATCATTTTAGAGCTGGGGTAAAGGACTGCTGGCTTTTTAGTGCTGCATATCTCTGGGTCTCAGTCTGCTGGGACCGGCTTCCTGCCCCCATCCACCATTATGTATCAGCAGGAAATTACACTTTTATGAGTGATTTACCTTTAAACAAACACTACTACACAAACAATATGGTATTGAATTTGGTCGTTTGCCTTTTAAGTATTACAGTGAAAGATTGTAACAGCTGCCTAAGCTGATAACTACTACCTAGGATAAGAATATTGTTGACTGAGTTATTAGTTGATTGTGTAACTAAATCTAGATGCATCTCTTTTAACTGTGTGACATTTACTGTTTCTTTAAACAATATAGTTCCTTGAAACATGCATATAAGTAGTTCCTGGGGTGGGAAATTTATGAGCTAAGGGTTGTTTTGAGGATCAGATCATATTTTTAATTTAAATTTTTGTATTTTTGTTTTTATTTATTTTCCTTAGCTAATTCCTGGAGGAAATAGTCTCCTAGAAGTGAATTTCCAGGTGGCTAAGTTCAGCAGAAGTGTGTCTAAAGTTGTGTCTAAAGGTGACTAAAATGCAGAAGAACCACAACTTGTGTCTAAAGGTGACTAAAATGCACAGCTGGATGAATTTTGGCAGAGAAGAATGGAGGAAATGTAATAAATCCACAGAGCATCTACTGCTGTGACTTTTGTAAAGAAGTTTTATCCTAAGCAAGCAGTTCATTTTGCAAGGTGCTGAATGCCTGCAGCCTTTGAGGAGACTCTCAAGTCATTGCAAAATCAGACACATGTGTGGAGGAGGTTGAACTTGCAGAGTTCTTATTCTGTTTTTGAACAATTAGGACTAACTGCAAGCCCAGTTGAGAATTCCAGACTTTGAGGCTCCAGAGTCTGGACTGGATCCAACACCCAGTGAAGTCACCTGGAGATTTTCCATTGACTTTACTGTGCTTTGGACCAGGCCCTTTGAAAGGCTATTTCCATTAACTCAAATACCTAAAGCCAAACATGGCTTTACACAATTGAAAATCACCTGCTTTGTATGTTTTCAAAGGCAACTCCACCACTCAGCAGTCACAATACAGAATTGGGTTGAAAGGTTAGATGTGGATGTGGAGTGACTCTTCAAACAGCCCATGACAACACTCCAACACTGCAGCACTGAAAATGAGAATTTTTAATGAAGACTTTTTTATAATCATTCCTGAATCAGATTTAAAGGAAAAAAAAATCATGTTAATATTGCAGAGATAGAGTGCTCTTTCTGTTTTATATATTTGAACAATGCTCTCTGCATTCTTCAAAATAAGAAATACCTTAATACTTCAAGGCATTCCTCTTGTTAAATAGTTCTACTACCATTTTAAAGCCAATTCATTTATATCAGCTCTGGTGATATTCTGGAACTGATCTATACCAACAGCCCATTTTTATCAAATCATACCTAGACTGGTTTGCCCTTTTCATGAATATTCAATGCTGCTCTTCACAGAGCCATTCTCCTCAGCTTTGCATGTGGCCATGTTCTAGTTCCAAAGAGCCAGACTCATCCCTGAATTCATGTATAATCTATAAATAAAAGCAATCTCCTCTCTTTTGTCCTGCCATCAGTTTTTTGGAAGCACAGTTCCCCTTTGCCTATAGGTGCTCTTTGTAACAAAAGCTCTGACTTTTTACATCAAGCCAATTTCACTGTCTTTATGTTTTATTCTTTCAAACAAGGTCAGTTTTGAAAATTGTTTGACATTTCTGTATAAAATACGTAGGTCCTGATGTGAGTGCCCAGAAGCTTAGAGCAGTATGCCCTTCTTTTTCATATTATGTGGCTGAAAAGGAAGAAAAGGAAGCTTAGTGAGGCTTTATATAGCCTTATAAGCCTCATGATCTACTTCTATTGCTTATTTCCTGCCCACATCTAAGTTTTCAAAGGCTCCTTTCTTTGTTAGGAGCTAATTATTTTGGATAGTAGGCCAAAGCATAGATGCATATTGGATTAACAATGCCCATTAACTCTCTCTCAGCAGGTGGAAGATTGGACTCTGATCTCCTTGATGCTGGAGTAACAGAAGAGTCATGGCCTGGAACCAAATGGATACTCCATGGTACAAAGGAGGATGAGATCAGAAGCAAGCTCTGTTACTGCTCTGAGCAGCTCCCTGCTGATGTAGCCATCCATGATCAAATCTATTTTCAAGACTTTTCAGCTCCTCGTGTGTCTTGGGGCACAAGAGTTGTTGGTCACAGAGAAAATAAATGCTCTCTTTTCAAGCCGGTGTCCTTTTTTTCATGTTTTTGTTTTGGTTTGGCTTTTTTTGTCTCTTTGTTTTGAGTTCATCCCTAAGTGGGAAGAGCTGCAGGTGATGACAAGTTTGAGGTTCTCAAATGCATGGAGATGGCAGAACAGTCTTGAGTACAAATAAAATGAGGCACTTCTCTGTAAAACAAGGTGTCAAAATCACTGCCTCTTAATGTGGAACAATAAAATAATCTTTTCAAACAATTTAAAGGCCAGGATGAATGAAAGAATCTGTGTATGCTTTACAAATGGCCTGATTACTGCCAGCTCACATGCTTGCTCTGCAGTTGTAGTACATTAGAATTTGAAGTAGGATGTTGTTAGCAACTCTTTGCGTGGGGTGGAATTTGAATCAAAAGCTATAAATGACCTGTGACAGCAAAAATGAAAGTGCAATTGCTTTCTCACATGACCTGTTTCTTTTAGTGTCATTAAACTTAATCAATGATTAACCTTTGGTTTAACAGTCCTTGTCATTTCATAGCAAATCAAGTAGAAAAAATGTTGTCTACCTGAATAATTCCCTAGAAAATGTCTGTGAGGTACATTAGTAGTTTGAAAGGTGAGAGGCTGTCCTACATTTGTGTCAGCAGAAAGCATTTGAAGTGCAAAATCACTGACTGCAATTGAGGGAATGAGAAACTTCTGACTGTCCATTTGACTTGTACAGATCTGTACAGATACAAAGCTTTTAGGAAGCTCTGGTGTCTCCTTGCATGAACAGGATAGCAAGGAAAAGTAATGAATGATTTCACAGAGCCTTCATCTTATTTAAGTTGTTTTCGCATAACAACTTTACTTTGTAAATATATACAAACAAAGTGTCCTAATCCAAGATTGTCTGGATATGGTGTTGTTTTTTTGATCTTCATTGAGATCAAATGAGTTACGTTACTTTGCACTGAGTTAAGTTCTAGCTGGAATGAATTTCCTTTTGGCAACCAATTAGGATGTTTAAAGAATTTATTTTTCTTTCTTGATCTCAGAAGCATTTGTGGACAGTTCACATGGACTATATATTACTGTGCCTAACTGCTATCAGCCTGTATAATTATCTCATTTGCATATGCTAACAAGGTACATTATAGGTATGGTGTTTTCACATGCCTTTTATCCACTTAGCTCATTGTATCTACCAGTCTTTTGTTCTCCCACTCTGCCACCAAATTAAAAGAGTTGTGAATTGAAAATGGTTTCATTCATATGGTGTGTCTACCCAGACAGACCAACCAGAAGAAATGTGGTTTCTGCTGTTCACAATCTTTATTTACTCATTACACATGCAGGGAGGGTCTGTAGGGCTCCCAGACAGGTGAGGGATCTTGATGTGGAACTCAGACTTTCACAAAAAGTTATGTGCCAAAAAAAATTAATCTCGAAAAAAACCTTCTTGCCTTCCTCAACCACCTTTCATCTGAGAGCTCATGGAATGATAAACCTTTGTTTCCTTTCATTTCTTTTGTTATCAAAAGGGAAAGTGAGGATCTCTTTCTGCTTTATTTCTGCATCCAACTGCTCCAGTGAGCTTCACTTTGTATTACCAGTTCAGTCCCATTGAGCTGGAATTTGTTCAGGTGACACAGCCATGCTTACATGCTTTCAAGTGCAAAATTATACCCAGCTATATTTATTTTAAAAGAAAAAGATTTACATGTATATTTGCTCCAGGAGGACAAAAATGTTAAGAAGCAGATTTTTTTCCTAAGAGATTGTTGCAAAATATTTGTGCTCATGCACAAGAGTCATGGTGACATAATTTCCCTGTTGATATTGTTGCAACTTGATTTTTTCACAGCAGATTGCTATACCAGCATGCCTCTGAGCCTGTACATTTGCAATCCCATGTATGCCTGCTGTAAACCAGCTAGATTTAATTTCAGTCTACCCAACTTCCATTTGAACAACTGCTGGCCAGCATCATCCAGCATCATCCATGCTTCATCATGGTCAGTGGAGACAAAGTTGAAAGGAGAACAAAGTTTATTATCCCCAGTGCTCTTTTGTATTTTTACCCTGTTTTAAACCACGAAAATTCCCAATGAAAAATGCAGTGTCAGTCTTCTTTGTAACAAGAAGATGAATTACAGAGAGGGGTTCTCAGAACTTGCTTGTCAACATATTCAAATGATTTAAGCTATCATGTTGAACAAAATCCCCCTATTTTGAAAGACCAGTATGGAGACACTTTAGGAACATCTTTTATTTTATTATCATGGAATAAAAACTCACTAACCTCATTCACTCATTGGTAGCCTAATTAGTCAAAGGAAAAATTATAAGGAGAGGAAAACCTGGGCAGTGGCAAGACAATAGTATGCAGACAAGAGGAAAATATGTTGAAGAAGTGTGGAGAATATTTTTCAGTTGCTGTTTTCTCTGTTTCTCTTCTTTTTCATCCATGTCCCTCCAAGGAAAGCAGCTGGCATCTGTAGCCTGTTGTTCAGATGCATCTATTCCACTGCATGTCTGGCAAGCTTCAGAAGTGGTTGGTGACTGATGGCACGTTTGCCAGGGAGATTTGTTGTAGCTGTGGATGTCTGGCAGCACACGTGGTCAAAGAAGCTGAGGGTACCAGAAAACATCAGATTAATACCTGTCCAAGCACTGACCATGTGTGCTACCATATGGTAGACACAGGCTTCAGGGTGAGCAGGTTCCTTATCAGGACTTGTCAGTTTTATAGGAGTACTGAGTTCTCATTCTTATTCCTAGGTGTATGCACTGTACAGACACCTTGTGAGAAATTATTCTTGCCCTAAACAACTTGAAGTTTAAATAGGCAGGAGCAGCAAGGGATGAGAGAAGAGGAAATTCTCCATTCCACAGGGAAAGAACTGAAACCTTGTTTGGAGACACATGGGAGTCATGACAATGGTAAGAACTAAATCCTATTATTTCAAATCCCTGTTGAGGGTCTTGGCTTCAAATTAATTCTTTGCCTGTATGTACAAATCTGACTTTAAGCCACTTGACTCTTTCCTCCCATACAGCAGGGTGCTAGTCACCTTTGTCACATGCAAACCTCACCTGTATTTTGTGCCTCTCCTCCAAATTTCCACTGTATTATCCCTGTCATTGCCACTCCAACATGGCAGGGACACAGCTCTTGCTCTTTGCAGAAGGCACATTAGCCAATTATCCCTTTTACTGGACTGCTCCCTGCCCACCCAGCCTCATGTAGGACCAGGAGAGAAAACAAATCTCAGGCAGGCAGGTGGTAAATGACACCAAGAGGATCCTGAGGCATGTGGGAGGTCATTCCTGCACAGAGCCACTGTCCTTGCTATGCAGGTGGGAGCATAGCATGGCTCAAAGACTTCCCAGAGCCATTCACTAATTTCTCTGGAATGATACCAGCACAAAGCTGCAGCAAGATGCTGGTGATTCAGGCCCAGCATGAATGACAGGGCTGGACTGGTAGCTTTGCAGCACACCAAGAGGGACTCTGACAGAAGATTCACCACCAGCAGCACACTTACACCATGTTTGGCTTTATGGACAACTTTCCAAAATAAATGTATATTTTTAGAATGAAATTCATCTCTTTGCAAAGCTTTGTCAGGCTCTGCTGAGGGGGGGGATGTCTTTTCAAAGGCACCAGCCTTCCAATGCTGATCTCTCCAGTATCAAGTCAAATCTCTGCATTTATCATCTAAAAATCATGAGCCATCTTGAAGCTACACTCAGGACTTAAATTTGTGGAGATCCACGGTAGAGGCTGAGGCAGATTATCTTCCTTTTCACCCAGCACTGAGTGATCTTTCTTTTTATATGACTGATGCACTTCCATTACTGTGGCCCTGGTGAGCTGATCTGGTCATTGATCACTAAACCCACTTCCAACCTCTGTTTCATATCTGACAATTCCAATGCCAACTTCTGCCATTAGGATGAGAGAAAAAGATCCATGATCCCTAGGCCATTAGCATGAGAAAAAAAGATCCATGATCCCTGACAAGACCTCAGCCAGCATCAAGTTACTGGAAATAAAACAGCTTCCTTCTGACCCAGCCTCCCCCCTGTACTGCAGTGACAAAGCTCCCTGATGGTCCAGGAGTCCAAGGAGGATTTTGAGTACCAATGACTAAAGCAGCATGGACAGGTGGGTGCCTGCTCTTCATACAGGACTGAAGTGCCCAGATGCTGAAGACTGGTTTGCTGGCTCTACCCTGGGCAAAGACAAGGAGACCACTGCAGCAGCCACACTCCTGAGCAAGACCCAGGACCAACCTCTTCCACCAAGTGCAAGAAACAGTGGAATGAACTCAGGTACTTGGATGAACAGGAGTAAAATGTGTGGTGGTGAATGGGAGACATTAAGAATTCTGGTTAATTTTACTGTCTTTCTCATCAGCGGTCAGACTGGGTGCATCAGTCTTTGTACATCAGGCTGGGTACCTCAATCTTTGGTCTGTTTTTATACACTATTCATTTGTTATAAATTGCTCCTGTACAGCCTGATATTACGACACACACCCCTCCCATTCAGCTGCCACTGGCAGCAGCTGGGATGTGTTTAATGCCTTGTGATTTCACCAGGTGTGATGGCTACCAGCAGCCTGAGCCCCAGCCTGGAGGCCTGGGGAAAGTGGTATCTTCACCAGGTGCTTTGATTAGACAGAGCTTCCCATGGACAAAACCTGAGTTAGTGTTTGAGGGAAGGAAAGGAAATGAAGAGCTGGCAGAGCCTCAGCTTGGAGAAACTGACACTCAGACAGCAGTCCCTGGGAATAACATCTTCATTCAGGGGAGTGTGGGGAATTGCTGGGGAGTGCATGGTGCAGGGTCAGGAACAGTGCTGAGGCCATAGTGAGAGCAGCCACCATGTCCAAGGACAAGAAGGGGACAGGTGATGCAGAGGAGGGAGCTCAGCACCCAGCCCTGCCTGGGCCATGGACATAGGATGTGAGCTGTGGGTCTCAGGGTCCTGGAAGAGCAAGTCTGGCAGATTGAGGCAGTAACACAGAGGCAAACAGTGCGGGGGATTTGCTTCAGACTTGCTTTCTCCCTCATAGAAGTAAACTATTCAACCCTATGTGCTCCAGCCTCCCTGGGGGGACATGCCACCCAGTTCGAGAACAAGCGCGTTAATAAACCAACAATATCTGAGTCTGCATCTAGATCTAATCTATGGCTGCTAAGTGAGATTTGCTGTTTCCCACCCCCAGCAGCATCTTGGCAGTAGTTTTTGAGGCCAGTTCTCCATCTGTAGGTTGAACATCCCATAGATGGTGTTCATTCACCTCCTTTTCCTCCTTGGCTACTCCAGCTGACTGGCATTGGGGAAGTTCAGGTGACCTCCAACCCTTCAGAGAATCCTCTCCTGCTCTTGTAGGAGATTCTGTTCTGCTGGATAGGCAGATGAAGCTTTGCTGGATTTTCTCAGCTAAACTGCAATCTTTAACTGCTTCAATAAAAGCTCTCCAGTGGCCATTAAGTCAGCACCAATGTTTTCTCCTGAGGTTGCTCTCAGGTTCATCACGGTCTCACAGTCTGATCTCTGTGGATTCATCCAGAGAGACCTGCCACACAGGGCCAAGCAGAGTCTCTGCTTCCCCAGGATGCCTTCTTGCCACCTCTCTCTCTTCTTCTGCTTGCTCCAGCTTCACACAACAGTGTTTAGTACCTTCAGATTCATTATTTAGCTACGTTTTGGCCAAAACACTCCAAATATTAGTGCAAACAAGGCCTGTCTCTTTTAACTGTTTCCCTCTGCTTGCTGGTAGAAACAAGGGGAGAGCTCTTCCCTGGGGACAGTCTGCCCATCTGGAGTATTCAAGCTTTTAGGGGCTGCTTTTCATCCTCTTCCCTGGCACGAGCTTCTTGCAGGGCTGGGCTGCATGTTCACAGGTATATGACATTACTGATAATACCACAACAAGTTGGCAGTCATCAAGCATCTTGGATGAAAGCTGTCTTTAAAAAGGCAGGTAGGGGCCTGTGCCATGGGAAAAATGACCAAGTTTTCTAATCACTCATATGGAGTTATCTGGACACATGGCTACCTTTCATCACTTACGCTGACGCCAAAAAAGGGATTGTAAACCAACATGCTTGTTGAAATGTCTGTGTGCACTAAGCTGTCATGGACTTGTTTTGGGTGAAAATAACACGTGTACTTCATTTCTTTGTTTTTAATTCCCCTCCCCCCCCCTTTTTTTTTTTACTGTCCTGATTTTCTTGTGAGACTGTGAGTAAAGATGATACAACTCATCTCATCCACAGAAAATATAACTAATATCACCACTATCCAACACTGCTTCTTGAAAGCAGAACAGGAGAGTGGCCATACCAGGTCCACGCCAAAGTCTGTCTAGTTTTGGAATGTAATCATAAGGAGATGCTTTGGGAAGAGTAAGAAAAGGGCAAACCTATAAGGTACATTACCCTGATATTCTTCCAGCATTCAGCTATTGTCAGGTCAGGGACTCCTTGAGCTAAGTGTGGTTTTTGTACCTTTAGTAACCTCAGTGCATTTCACTACTATGAACTTGTCCAGTTGTTGCTTGAACCCTTATAAACTTTTATCATCCACAACATCCTTTGGCAAGCAATTGGATAGATCTACTACCTATTGCATGCAAAACTACCACTTACTGTTTGTTTTGAACAAAGTTCATGTACATCAAAAAACAACGGACAATCCATCTCTAGCCACCTTGTCTGTGATTATATTAAGCAGTCATGCAAATTAATACCAATGGCATTATTCAAATTTGTCTTTACATCATTTATAGAGCTATGCTGACATACTCTAGCTTAGCAATTGTTTGTCTTCTGCATTACTTGCTTGGGCAAGATATAATAACCTTAACATCTAATAAAAAATGTATTCAAAGAATTTTCTGGCCTATTCAAATAACTTGACCAATTAAGACAAGATGTAGGTCTTAGTTTTGCATTGCACGGCATTAGTGGAGTTACACTTGGAGAAACTGTGTATAAAGCTCAGAAAGGAATTAATTTCCATTAAAATCCTATGTAAAAAATACAAGCAAGGTGCAGCACTGGTCAGTATACTGTTCAAAAGTATGCTTTGAGACACAGAAAAGAAAATATTAATTTTAAAAATCTCATTGTTCTCAAGTAGAACACTAGTCCTTACGGATTTTCCTGATGGCTTTGAGAGATATGGCTCTGCTTTGCTCCCCAGTGAGTCAGGGGTGTGCACCACCCCCCAACAGTTGTGTGTTCTTGTCTGTTTCCCCCAGTTACTGCCCTTTGTGTCATTCCAATCAAAGCATTTTTTAAAGGGGATGCTAATAAGCAGCAGCAAAGCAGCAAGGGCCACAAAGAATGGAGCCAGCATCTCCTGTGACTCCAAGGGGAGAGCTGCAAAGAATTGCATGGAGGATGCCAAGCCAGCCAGAGCTGGGAGAGTCACTATGGCAAAGGAGGAACAAGAAAGGGAGGAGAAAAGGAGAAAGCTTGCCACCTTTCCCTGCAGGACTCATGCAAAGTGCTGATAATGTGTGTTTTATTCATTCCTCCCCTTTGTTCTCTAACCATCTCTTGAGAGACATTTCAAAGAAAGGGAGGCGAGGAAGAGACTAAAAGTCTCCTTTTAGATTGAGGAATGCAGGCTCCACCCTTGCTCCCAGCTCCATCCTTTTTGTGCTGCTGCAGCTGGGGAGTCTCCCTGGAGGCTCTAACTTAAACCTGGGGTTGGTATTAAGCCAAATGGTCCAAGGATCAGGGGAACCATTTTCTTCCCCGAGTTCAGGGCCAGCCTTTCATTATGGAGCTGGGGAGGAGAGGTCAAAGATCTCTCTGAAAAGAAGAGGAGTCCATTCCTTGCACCATAGGGGAGCTTTAAAGATATAGGGATGATGGGAAATAACCAGATAAATGTCATCCCCTTGTGAGGTGATGCTGTGCAGAGTGTCCTGAACATGCACAGGAGGAGCCGTGTCCTGGATTTTTGTCTGTGCACAGAAGTTTGGGGCTACAAGGGAACATTCTGCCCTGATTTCAAGGCCATGCTTCAAAAAAGATGCTAACAGGTTGGAAAGGCATCAGCATGAGCAATCTGAGACCTGGAAAACATTTTGGTAGCAAACCGGGAACTTGGTGGAATTTGTCAGTTTGTAGGAAGGGTAAGGGGTGACTTGCTTGTGGTCTACAAGTATGAGCATGGGGAAAATACAACAGATGTTTCAAGCAGAAAATAAACCCATAATAAAATCCAGTGGTTGATCGTTGATGCTAGACACATCCAGAACATAAGTAAAAAAATTGAAGGTAATTAACCACTACTTACTAGAGTAAAGTTGGATGCTCAGTTTCTCTCTAAATCAAGGGTGGATGACTTCCCAAAATCTCCTCTGCAACATTTGTAGATGGAGATGAGCTCATGGGATTTTATATCAGGGGTATACAGCCCGTCAGATGACCATCATGCAAGCTCCTGTGACAAAACTGAATGAATCTTCTCTGCCCTATCCCCTTTAGTCCTTACTCTGACAACCTCTGTGTGACCCTGGGTGCGCTGGGATATCTACATGGCCCATATTCACATTGTGTTTATACACCCCAGAGAGATGAATGACAAAAATGTTCCCATACTGGCTAATCAGAATTAGGCCTCCTGAGATTACAGCATTCAACACTCAGAAACTGAGATAAAGAACAATAATAAAATAACTCCCACTTTTTTTTTCTGTTTTTTGTTTTTACACAATAGGTCTTCCATCAATAGTAGCCTATCTGCTAGCAATGATATTAAAATATACTGATATTTTGAGAAAATGTTGTATTGCTTTTGGTTACAGTGGCTACCCTCACCTAAAACCCATGGGATGAGGCCTACTGGGAGGGGTGGGCATCATAGAATCATAGAATTGGCTGGGTTGGAAGGGACCTCAGAGATCATCAAGTCGTGTCTTGTCACTTTGAGCTTTGGGGAGTTCTGCTGAGCTGCCTGGAGTTTTTGGCACCATTTGCATTCAGATGTCCATAAATCTAATTAAAAAAAACCAAACCGAACCAACGGACTTCATATGTGTGAGTTCACACGTGTGAGAAGGCAGAAAGAAACTCACTTCGTGTATGTAACTTAAGATGGTTCCGAGGTGAGCGTTCACACATCCATTCTGCAGTGACCTCTGCTGGCACGGGCAGAGCCGGTGATCTTCCCCCGACATCCCTGCGGTAAGGGCATCTCTAAGCATTTGGTATGAGCACCTTTATCTGAACCTATCGCATTACACTCACTGTCGTTAGCACAGGGCAACACAGGTAAGGTTATGGAGCTGTCATACAAACGCAGAAAAATGCCATGAGGCATATGAAGGTGGTAGTTAAAGAGAGATAATCAAATCTGATTAATAGTGATGATAAAGGAGTGTCAACATACGCCAGTCTTGATGATTAAAAAGGAAGGTAGCTGGAAATTAGCAATTGTTACAGGTAGCTTAAGGATATTGTTATTTTTTTCAACATTTGAAACATCCCTGCAGGCATATGTCTGCCACTGAGATCATTGAGAGATTTCTTCAATGCATAAGGAATCACTGTCAAGCAGCAACTCATAAAAGATGCCCCTTGCTCTTCTGGAGAGATCTATGCTTTTAATGGCAGTGAGGCTCTGTTGCTATAAATCAGATTAGTGCAATTTACTTCATCACTTGCTTACTCTGACAGAGAATCTGGCTCCAGATCTTTACATTGCAGTTGTCCAAAAGCACCTACTAAGACTGGGTTAGTTTTTGGCCCTTAGACAAACCCCGAATGTTCACTGTTGCAACTTGCCTTCTTATATCTGATTCTTCTTCTTTTTTTTTTTTAATAACTTGTTTTTCTTTCAGTGATCACCCTTTGTTTGCCATTTCAGAAATGCTTTGTCTGCAGCCCCACCTGTAATCAATGAGCTGTATTTCCCTGCAGAATGAAGACAGCAGAATGGTTTCTATGTATTGTCCTCAACTTGAATGCAGGTGGAAACGTTAAGGACTCAGCTGCCTGCCTGGCCTGGGCTCTCCCCTCCTCATCGTCACTGTCTGAATATGCATGGCTGGTTCTGACTGTGAACAGCAGCTCAGAGCCAGAGCACAAACACCACAACCAGCTTACAAATTAACAGGTAATATGTAACCTGAGTTTTGGCAACGTGTTTGTGCTCTCCAAGATCAGCCAGGGACTGGTGTCTGTGGAAGAGGATAATAACAGGGCAGCAGATAGTGGTATTTCTCCAGACTGCTCTGCTAGCCACCAGTGACTAATCTGACCCAGGTGTGGCAGCTGACAGTGTATAAAATATTGATGAAAAATTGTCTATTTTCCAACAGTTATATCTGTAAAGCAAGCAAATCCTCTCGGCTTTTGGTGACATCCTTATCTAGAAGCAGAAGGCTGCAAGAGCCTTTCTTCAGAAGGCTTCCTCTCTCTGGATCAGTTTTTCCCCATCTCTTTGGGGCTGCACTATCCGATGGAGGCAGGATGAATTCTCTTCCCTGCAGCAGATGAGGCTCATGTGTAATGGTGCTCCCCAAGCAAACTTTGCAGGGACAAGTGCTGGAAGGCAAGGTAAAGGAAGAAGCAAGACATATGACTCCACCATGTCTCAGGCATTAGACATTTCCATAGACATTCTGGTCAGTTCTAAGCCACCATGACCCCTGTACTGGGATCAGGCCATCAGCCCAGCAGCCTCACCTCCCAGGTGAATCAGGGTATAGTATCTATATCACTGACAGTCTTGGTTAATGTGGCTCTCTGAGGGGTTGGAGAAGATTCACAGCTCTCCAGGTCTCTTCCTGTGAACTCCTGGGACTTGATGAGCTTCCTCTGTTACAGCCAAGGTGCAGGGAAATCTCATAAATCTTCTCCAGCCCTGTTGTATGTTGTTTAGTGTCTATTATCATGCTTGACATCTCTAGTTGTAGTAATCACTTTTAAAAATGTACTTCTGCAATGTCAGTAATTAATCAAATGCTTTTGTTTCATTAGCCATAATAATATCTTTGGTTTCTTGTTCTTAGGTGTTCCTCTTTATAAACCTCTCTCATGATGTCTCCTCCTTAGCACTCAGTCACTCCAGATGCTTTAACATTGCTGATAAGGTGGAAAGACTGAAATATTTTTTTCTCATATCACACCAGGATCTAAAAGGGTTGGAATCAGCAGCAGGTCTGCTTTGCAGCTGCAAATATTGGCTCTGCTCTTTGAGCCCCACAGCTTCTCACACTCCAGAGAGACATCAGCCTGCACTCAGCCTCCACACCCTCTGCAGCCCAAAGCTTTCTCTGCAGCTCCCACCCCACCTCCTGCCCATCCCACGCCTCGTGTGAGGTCTCTTGTCAGTTTAATAGCAAGAGGATCAGTCCCTCGAGGTAAGGAAAACTCCTGACAGCCTGGAAAGGAAAGGAGAAAGTAATGAGTGAAAAGACAGTGTGGATTTTGGTGAAAGTGGAAGGAAAAAAAAAAAAAAAAAAAAAGAATGTCCAAAATCAACACTGTATCTATATTAATTAGAGAGTAGAAAAGGTGAATATAAATTTTCCATACATGTCCTTACATATTTCTCTTACTGAGGGCTGCTTTGCTGGGACTTTATGTGTCACAGCATTCACTGAAGTAATGTACTCCAAACTGACTGGTGAAGTCTGGTTACTCAGCATCTCTGACTTGATAATTTGTGCCACTAAGGCTGTTCCTGAACACTTCAGAGCATGCTTTACAACAGGGACTGTCTTTTCTTCTCCCTTTCTTTTTCTTCAGGGATAATTACCTTTCATTTTTTATATCAAGCAAAATAAATTAATTCTGGCATACTTCTGGGAATAAAATAATTGTATAAAGTCATTGGCAAACAATCTTTGCCCAAACATGCATGCAGAAAACAAGTTCTCACAATTATGGTTAATGCAAAATTAAGTCAGATTGTAGAGGCCTCCAGCATGATTTCTAGCATGATAATGATGAGAAGAGGAGATTAGGCTTATCACAGACAAAGCTTGTAGTGCTGGGATTTCAGTAATGCAAAAACAGCTGCATTGCTACAAGGCACTTAAACTACTTATCTACAGCAAGATGTTCACAAACACTGTAGCTTTGCAAAGTGAGGCAAAGAAGAGCTTTTCTGCTCATTTTTACACCCTGATACGGCAAAATGCTGAAGTTCAGGCAGATTTTTCCTGCACGTGGAACATCTCCATGGGCTCAGCTGGGAAGCTCCATGTGCCTAGAGGTGCACAGGTGCTGCTTATTACCTGGGTGCTCGAGTGGTTTGGTTTGTTGGGTTGTTTTGGAATGAGGCCTTATCTGAACCTCCTGCAGCTCTGTGCATCTGCCATGGGAAGGCTGAGAAAAGCCTGGCAGGAGGCTGGAGCAACACTTACCCCCTCTTTCGTTTAGCAAGGAACTGCAGTGCAAAACCCAGAGCTCTTATGCCCTGGTAGAAGGTGAAGTCAGCAGAAAGTGTCTAAGTGCTGGGCAGGGCATGGATCCAAAATCACACATCTGTAATCCTACCCTGGATAGCTCAGGTTGGAGATGGAACCTGTCTCAGAAGAAATGGATCTGAGGGTGATTTCCTACACCCCGATGAGGTCCTGTGAGAGTGATGTGGTAGCCAGTCTGGCCTGGACATATCAACCCTAGCTTTGGTTGGGTTTTAGTTCTTGTCTTTGTCATCATTTTTTCCTTTGCAGACACATGCCAGGACCTTTGACCTCATAGTACCAAGTTCCTCAGGTCTGATCATGTTTCAGAAAGTTTTGTCCCTTTGGCTTGATCCCAAGGAGGGTCTGCCATCACTGGCAGGGACAATTTTGTCTTCAGGATAACCTGCATAACACATGGCAGTGGGACATGAAGAAATGCCTCCAAGCAGCCATGGTGTGAATTAGCCCAGCCAGAAAGCAGCCAGGCTGCAGGAACAGCTGTGCTGAGTCAGACCCAAGGGTCACCCGGACCATATCCTGTCTCTGACCAGGCCATAGCGGATGCTCAGCGAAAGAGCACAAGAGCAGGGCAAGTACAGCAATATTTCCTCCACTTCATCCTTATAGTTTCTGGCAATCTGGAGTTTAGGGACTTCCTGAGCTGGGGCTGGATCTCTACAGGCTAGAAACTTTTGATGGACTTTCCTTTTAAAGAGTTTTCTAATTGCTTTTTGAACCCATTTATACTTCTGGCCTCCACAACATCCTGTGGCAATGGGTGTCACAATGTGGTTATGCATTGGGTGTGTTTGCTTTAAACCTGACACTTCATCACCTGAAGGTTCCTCAGTCCTTGCACCATGAAAGGCACATTTTTTATCACATTCTCCAGGTCATTCCTGATTTCAGATTTCACATGCCTCTCTCATGTGCTGTCCCAGTGGTCTTTTTTCCAGCTGAAAACTCCCAGCCTATGTGATAGTTCTTTTTTTAGAAGGCTTTCTGTAACTTTGATCATCCCTGCTGATCTCCTGTGAACCTTTCTGGTCCTGCTCTGTTTTTCCTGGGCAGAGAAAGCTGTGGTGAAGAGAGCACCCATCATCAATGCACACAGAGACATGGGGATGAGCAGGTGACTAGCATATTTTTGTTTTCTCAGTTTCTTTCCTAATAATTCACAATGTTCACCTTTTCTTTCTGAGTGCTGCTGGACCCCAAGTTACATACTTCTGGCTCTATCTGCAGTGATTGCAGTGTGCCTTTACTGAGTAATAATAGCTCATGGAATGTTCATTACTGTATAGACATTGTTAGGGTGGGGTCTTTCCCTGAAAGCATGAGTTTGCTTTTGTTATTATGGAATTTTATTTGCTAGTTTATAACACACTAATGTGAGGCTGTGGTCACTACTGGAATGAGATTTTCTGTAATTCTTCACAACCTGCATTGGTTGGTTTGCCAACCATTGTTGACATTTGACATTGACATGTTGACTGTTGACATTACCTTTTTATTAATTTGGGCAAGTCTAATAAAGGGCTTGGAGTCCCATATCTGAGGGTGGTATTGGACACAAGCCATGAGGCTTTGGGTTTTGTGCCTGTATGATGCTTTTTTTCTGAACCAAAAATGTGCTGGACAACTCAAAATGAGAGATGACACCAACAGACCCCCTCATTTCTGGAATTACAAACAATTCTTGCCTCATCATCCTACAGGGAGTACAGAGTTGAAATGCCTGATTAGTGAGATGAGTGTAATGCACACCTCTTGGGACTATTCCAGGCACTGGAGCTAATCCAGGCTGTGGGGTACAGTGGTGGGCCTGGAAGAATGCAGGCTTCAGATTGGGTTCCAGGTTGAAGTTAAGATACTGATTTTCTTTTGGGGGCCTTAAATGTCCCAGGACACTTATGTTTTGAAGGTACACATCTTCTGATGCTGTTCTGCCACAGTGGCAAAAAATTTGCAGGTATAAACTGATACTTGTCACTTCTCTTTCGTCCCATAGGCTGGGATCTTATTTCCCTTATATAGTTTGATGCTAATTCCTAGGGGTGCTGTAGAGGGCCCATTGATCAACGGCTGCTTTGGCAAGTAGGGACACGGGGAGGCTGGGGATCATTTTTGAGGGTTATATTTGATCATCACTGGCTGTTGCAGGGTGGGAAGAAGTCAACTGTCCTTGCAACAGATGCCTGGGAGGCAGAGCCAGGAGAGGTCATTTCTGATGGGAGCTCATAGTATGAAATAAATAAAGGGAAAGTGAGAGTGAAAGACACATTGTATAAGATGTACAACTGGCAAGATGCCAGCATAAATATTCATTGACTATGTTAATTAGCAACTATTGCTGTTACTCATTAACTAATTTATTCAACAAATAACATTCAGGCCACTCTAGAACACTGCATACTGTTACTGCTAAAAAAGGGGTATCAGTTTCCCTGGCTGTCACCTGGAGACATTGATACTCCCCCATCTTTGCAAGTACTTTGATATGTGGAGATGAAAACTGCTGCAGGGGGTCAATGGAGCACTCACTTATACTGCTATACGTGATATAAACATATCACTTATAGAGCAGAAGTCCAATCTTATTCCCAGCAACATGCTGAAGAGATTGACCTCATTAGTTCAGCCTCAGTTGGAGAAGAATGGCAAGTCCATGGCAAGACTTCTGTTTGGATGACAGCAATAGCATGTAGGGTGCAGAGAGTCTGAAAAGGGATGGGTGGGCTCTTATGTGAACTGGCTTTTTAAAAAAAGAGAGGAATCAAAGGTGGAATAAAGAGTCAGCTCAGGGGGTTTCCACTGAATCTGGTAGGACCCGTCTGTCAAAACTACAGCTGACAGCAAAGAGTTGCAGAAGGGTTTGGCATTACTGAGAGACCGGATGATAAAACACAAAATGGAATTCAGTGTTGAAAAGTGCAAAGTTATGCACTTTGGAAAAAAAAAAGACTGAATATAAAACTTGTAATGAGGGCTCCTAATATACCTATTACCAACCATGAAAGGGAAACTGCAGCCATTTAGGGACAGTCCTATGAAACTAGAACACCACCAGTGTTCAGTAGTGATCAAAAAGATTAATGGGATGCTAGTAGTTGCTGGAAAAATAATACAGAAGAAAACAAAAAAGAAGCTATTAAGCCATTCCTTAAAACCTTGTACATTCAAATGGACTTTAACCCATGTACATTCAAATGACTCGATCCCCCTCATCTCAGAAGAACAGAGCAGACCTAGAGTAGATCTGTAACTGCGATAGAATAGGGTCTGGTAGTTATGGAGGAATAACTTGTATGCAAAGACTGAACAAGTAGACTGGAATCTTCTCTAGGGTAAAAAGCAATGATGAAAGGCAACATCTGAGAAAAATGTTTTAAATCCCAAATGGCATAGGAAAGGTAAATAAAGACAGATGTTCTTATAATAGAAAAACTGAGAGACATGCAAAGAAATGCTCAAGCAGCAAACTCAAACAAGGAGAAATACTGTTTCATACCACATCTAATACATTTGTGGAGTTCCTTGCCCAGGGTGTTATGGATGCCAAGAATATAACTGGTTTCAGAGGACGAATAGAAACACTCATGATGAAAAATTCTTTTAGTGTCTTTTGCATGCAAAGACTTAGGAAGTTTTTGATTGCTTAAAGGTAGGAGGAGGGCATGCCCATAGGAGGGTGGCTACTTTGGGCTCTCTCTACAAACCTGCTGTAGGTCAGAGGCAGGGTCCTGAGGCACCTGGACTCATGGGTCACTTTGTGTAAGAATTTTTATGTGGATGCTCTGCAGTAAGGATTGAGACCCCTTTGAGGGCCCTTCCAAGTCATATTTTCTAATTAGACATTGCAGAGGAGCCAAAGGATGGAAAGTCCTGACCTATCCATCTGTCCCTCTGTCTATACATCTACCTATGCATTCAAATAATGTGCGTCATCTAGCAATGGCTTAAGCTTCATGGTGTATCTTACAGTACTTGGTACAAATGTACCTGGACATGTAGTTGAGCCACCTGTGGTTTGCTGTCACATACAGCAAATGTGGATTGCACTGCTGTGCTGGCAATTATTCCAGACAAAAGTGGGGTGACCCTTATGACCTCCTCCCACAGCACTGTCTCTGCAGCAAGATACTCAGGCAGCAACACCTGTGGTACTAAGTTCAAGTATGGCAGTAGCATTCTCAGGTGCTGGGCTGTGATGGGATGCTCTAATAATATGCTAATGCAGGCTGACAAGAGTTGTGCACATTTTGTTCCTGGACACAGCACTCAGACCAGTCCAGGGACCATTCCAGCAAGTGGTTTCCATGTGAACACTTTTAACTATGCAATTCACAAGCACAGACACTGCCTTTTCCATGCCAACTGGCCACAGTGCAGGAACACTGCTGGGCATGTTTAATTTTACATGTAGCTTCTGTGTCTGGATCCAGTTACAGGATCAGGTCCACATGGAGAGGGGAGGTGAATTTGTGAATCAAAGTGGTGCAGGTTTGCTGCCTATGAACAACAAGAGTTTTACAGGAGGCTGAAAGGAAAAGAGACTACTCAAAGAAAACCCCAGAGATTCTTATCTCAGCTGTAAGAAATGTGTGCATTTTGGAACTACATCACTAACGGCAGTAGGATGCTCAGCTGGAAAGGAAAGGAGCTGGAACACTGCAACAGAGGTTCAAGGGCTCTGAAACTCAAGACACAATGGCCTAGAGGGAAATCCTAACAACAAAAAAACCCTCAAAAAACCAAAAAAACCCAACAAAAAAACAAGCAAACAAACAAAAAAGAAAATAAAGGAGCAAATTAAAACATAGCTTTCATTTAGACATTATCTGAAACAATGACGTCCCAGCAGAGGTTCTTGGAACAAGTGTATCTTAAATAAAATTTTAAGTGAAGTGGCAATTAACTAAAAAGACTGTCCAAGTCCAGCCCCTACAACAAGTTGTAATATGTAGAGAAATATGTATGAAGTTCTTTGATGGGGGTTTAAAGTATGAGATAAAAGCAGTGTTGAGAAAACAGAATTCTCTCTCCTATCTGGTCCACCATCCCCAGTGGGGATGTAGTAACTGCCTTGCATTTGGTACTGCTCATTTTTAAGGTGATTGAGACTGAGGCAGAAAATGTAAATGTATGGTGTTCCCAAAGTGTTGGTTGCATTTTATTAAAGCATGAAAAGTATCAGTGAGCTCCCATTATCCCTGCTCAAGCTGACTGAACTGCCAGGTTGCAGTGACACAAACTTAAGGATCTCAGAGGAGCTTGGAGCTTTTCTTCCTAATTTATACTGTGCTTTAACTTTGAAGCTGGGTGAATCTGCACTAGGCTTCATGTGCAGAGCTGTCACATTCTCTGGTGTGGGGCAATGAAGGCACTGGGACTGATCTGGCACTGATTCATGTGACAAAGGAGGCTACATGTGGGATTCAGAGAAACCAGGAAACCAAGGAGGACTCTGTGTAGCATGGAAGCAGTAGTAGAGGGCTTTGCCCTAAGAGATCCTCTAGGGTCTACTTCAGGAAAACTTCCCCTTGCTTTCCTATTTTAACTTGTTCACAAAATGTTTTCTCACACAACATAGGCTCCTTATTATTATTCTTTTTTTGGCAGTATTTTCCAGGTTTATTTTGAATTTGGTGTAATGGCTTACACCCAGCTGGCCTCTCTTTAATACTATGAGGAGTTTTCTCTCTTTGGATAAAGTCCTCATGAGAGAGGAAGATTTTAAAGTAGCCCAGGGAGGGGGGGTGGGAAGGTGGAAGAGATTGTTTTCTTTCAAAGAAGAGCAACACGTGTCTACAAATCAAAAAGATTTCTGCAGCCTACGCTTAAAAACCCCGGAGAGTCCCTTGCAGGGAGTATATCACCCCTGGGAGAGTCCATCCCTCCCTTTATCCAACCCCTCCACGCCCTGGCTCTAGGTGCAGGTGAAGTTTACCTCTGCATTCAAATAGCTGCAAGCCCTGGCTCCAAACCCACCCACCCTCCCTTCCTTCCTGTGGGAAAGTGTCCCTCAGCTCGGCTCCCCGGATGTGGGCACCGGCTTCCCCCAGAGCTGGAAAGGAGGATGCCAAAGCCCCCCGGCAAGTGGATGTTTGGAAGGTGCATGTCATCCAAGCCCAGGCCCCCATCCACCATGTAGTCAGTGTGGTGAAGTCTCACTGCTGGGGCTGGAGAAAGAAGAGAAGTGGGCAGGAGACACGCACGAGGTTTCCAGGGATAGCGCAAATCCTCGGGGATCCATGGGAAGTCAAGCCCGTCCACAGGGCATGGATACCCCACACCTCCCCACTGCTCCCCAGCCTGGAGGCAGGGCAGGAGACATGATGAGGCCCCAGTCTTTTCTGGCTTTTCTAGGTAAGCTTTGGAGGCTGTCCTGGGGACAGAGCCACTTTGTGGCCCGGCCAGCCTGGCATCCCATAAGGACACCATCTACAGACACTGTCTTCTCTAAAGTCTGAGAGGAAATAGATGGGAATCATGAGATCACATTCCCATTCTTCCCCTTGGGAAGATCCCCTCAAGTAATTACTTTCATCAATTAATCCAGGCCACATAATTCTGTGACTATTTTTGTAGCAAAGGAAAGGGGAAGTGAATACTCTTATCATCCTCCCAAGGGAGATGTGTTTCAAATAATGGCAAATACTATAATTTCTAGATGACGTCTATCTCTCTTGCATATCCTTCCTTCACCCAGTTACTGGAATAAAGCATATCCTTTAGTAGCACTGAATGTAACACAGCAGCCCCATTTTTGTTTAGCTAAGACAGAGGTGGTTGTCTTTTTTGTCTAGCATATGGTAAGAAGAGTTTTTAATGTCCCAGAAGGAATATCTCTTTAAATCAGCCTGTCAGCTTTGCACTTTAATCCATTACAAAATAGAGGAAAAAGAACAGAAAAATGCCTAGTTTTAAGCTACTGTTTCTTAATCTGTTTCAGTCTTTAAATATTTCACATTAAATAAAGGCTTGATCACTAGCAAGGAGTTTGTTTTGTCCCACTTTTATTTCCCTGGCAGCTTTGTTGGGACCTGATGGCACATCAACAATGCACTGGGAGAGATGTGTCATTTCATATGACTTAGCTACAAGGCACATCTTGGATTTCCAACTGCTTGCACACATTGTTCCATTCACAGTAGATGGTGTCCCACTCCCTTTTCAATAAGGACAAATATTTTTACATACGCAGGTCATCAGATAGCTGAAGACAGCTCTATTTTGACTGGGTACTGAAGGACCACGCTCAGAAACCAGTCACGTGGATTCCCCTCCTGCCTCATTGTCCACCCTTCTTCACAATCACTCAGTTGTCCTTGGCTTTTTTTTCTGCTTGGAGCAGCTGAGTAAAGCCACATGCTCTCTGGGTAATCAAACAGCTGATCCTCCAAGCATTGCATTGCCAGTCATGACTCAGTAGATCTGGAGACACTGCTGCTGGCTGGCCTTATGATATGCTCCTCGTGGCTACTGAATAAATAGGCAATAGCACAAAGGGCTGAGGGAGGACATTCAGGGCACATGCAGATACCAAAAGTATGGCACAGCAAAGCATAGCTTTGTTTATAAGGGACACGTAGCCCTCAGAGAGGTCTTAATTTGTTGCACCTGAATGTCACGTCCTTTAGTACAGTAGAACTGAGCCTACACATTTCACTCAGAGATCCAGCTCTTCCACATCTTCTCTTTGAAATACTTCTCTTTTGCAAAAGAAACTTGCTGGAGATCCGTTGACTGGACTAAGGACAGAAAACGTGCACAGAGACCCCATTCTTCCCTTTAATGAGATGCCATCTCCATTTAACTACTTTCTGGCAGAATTTTCAAGCGTTGCAGATCTCAGATTCCAATTACATCAGTCGGTATTTCGGTCTTTGGCAAAGGCCACCGACTTCAGCAGCTCTCTGCATTCACTAACAGTAGCAGAGATTACCTACAAAACAAGGCTACAGGCCTAAATAAGCAAGTTACATGCAAGGAGCCAGATCCTTGGCCCAGCTGGGGCTGCTATGCCCAGCTCCTGCAGCACAAAGCTGTCACCAAGCCAGCCCAAACAGCTGTTGGAGGATTCCCTTGGCGCAAAAGAATTCCTGAATGGCAAAGAGCCACTAAAGCAACTCCTACACAATCTCACTCACTGGTCCCCAGAAATCCCTGACAGCTGGGACTGCACAATGGGGCCAGAAGCACCTGTTACCATTCAGAGCTGCCTAAAGGCTGCTCTACAGGGCAATGAATGGCAAAACAAGCACCCAGCATCTTTGGGAGCACGCAGGGGCCTTGCCTTTATCACCTCACATCCATAGGTGGAGGTGCACCATAGGAATATTTTTTCAAGGCACTGTTATGGTAGAGTCAGAAACTCAAGGCACTCCATGCTTGCCCATGCTTTCTGACTTTTGTATTTGAAGGCACTTGGAACACGAGGAGAAAGTCTGAATCCCTGCAAGGGGAAGGAGTATAGAAGCAGAACCAGGTTTCACAGCTTGGCATCTCTCAGTGTGAACCCACGGGAAACATCAAAGATGAACCTCCCAGAAATTTGGAGCCATCTATTCTGCAAGCCAATATTGTAGCATAAACCTTATTTAGTTTGGTTTTCAAGGCTTTCCCTTAACTTGCAGACACAGCCAGATCTACCAGAACAATTCCCTTCATCTTGCTTGCCCTTGTGGTCAGTTCAATTCCCTCTTATCACTGAGCCCAAAGAGTCATCTCATTCCCAACTCTTACCTCAAGTCTGATAAATCCTACTTTTTATTCAAAGGCTGTCTGCCACCAGATCCCTGACTGATGCTCTTAGGCATTCTGCTCTACTCAGATTTTGGGGCTGATGTTGCCAGGTCTTAATCCATTGGCACATCGGAACTGACGGGTCCCCTAGAAACACAGAAATACCCCAGGAGAGGCTGGTAGGTGTAGTGGTTCCTCCAAATGACAATAAAACAGGCTGTGGCTGTTGTGTGCTTCTTGGGAAGGTGCAGAATGAAGCTCCTGATTATGTTCTGGTTTGGGCACTACTGTCTAGGCCAATTTATATTTTTTCCCATGATCACATCATGCCTGAAGTTCTAAAATAAAATCTGTGTCAGTGGAGCACAGTGAATAACAAAGGAATAATTTGTTATTTTTATTTCATCATAAACACACTGAAATAAAACAAACAAACAAACAAATTAAAATTTCCAGCTCTCCCTGTGCTCATCATGGGTTTCATCCCCAGCCCTAGACAGACTTCACTCAACCAACAGTATCAGCATCAAGATTTCATGCAGCATCTGAATGAAGCATTGTCCTCTGTGCTGTGCTCTTAACACACTCTTGCTTTTATTAATTGGGTACTTAATAAGAATTTGTGAGGAATCCACCTTTCATATACTGCCAATGTGAAAGGGATTAATATTGAAGAGATCTAACAAAGGACACAAAGACAGGCCCTGACCCAGAGACCTCCTAATCAAGGATTTAGACAATGCACAACAGGTGAATACCCAGTAGGATAAATGGAGACAGGAAGGAGGAATGGAAGACAAGTGTATTTGCCTAAGCTAATAATCACAGTGATCTCAAGAGTCACAGGTGGTCACTAGCTGAACCCATGATTCAACAGCCAAAAAAGTTTAGTCCAAAAGCTTACAAGATGAATGAGTTCTATGTGAGCAGAATTCAAAGCATTTGAAAGCTGCTGGAAAGGCTCCCATTAATGAGGCCTGAAAGAGCTGAAATATTTACTTCTTGGTCTTAATCATTGTTGGATGCAAAATTTGTGTATGCAATAAAGATCGTGGGTTTTTTTTAATGCATTCTAATCCTTCAGTAGCTATTCTCAGCAAATACCTCTGTGTTCTTTGGGTGATAAATTAGCTCTTTCCCTCTGAACCACACGGGCCTTTCTGGACTCCACTTTTACTGGCAATGCAATCTAACACCAAGAAGCCTTGAGAACAAGCTACTTTTTATCTCAAGCAATCTCACTGATGTATTAACTGAATTCAGAGCAACAGTTTTCAACCTGTATTTAGTTTTCAAGATTGGTACTTTCTGAAGTGGTGTGCTTAACAACTGTTGTAACCCTTCCAAGCACAACAGCTGGTCTAATAAAAGCTGTTCCTGCTCCCTACAAATTTTGACCTTCCTAGCTGTTAATTGGATCTCAGAAATAGCAAACTTTATCCTTTTTCTGGAAAACTTGTTCCAAACACAAAACAAGCCTATCATTTTAATTCACCAGGTCAGTGATTTTCCATTCCAGCTCAGAACAGAGCCTATCAGAATAATGCAGCTAGGATCAGGTAAGCATTCAGTTAGGGAGAGATAAGAAAGGGTGGGGGAGTACGAACAGTATTCTGTTTAAGGAGAAAAAAAATATTCTAGATAGATGCAAGATGAGGTATGGAAGCGAATGTCCTAGAGCTCAAGTTTTATGAGGAGCACCTGAGGAAAATGGGATTTTCTGAAGAAAAGGAGGCTGAGGGGAGACATTATAGCTCTCTACAATTACCTGAAAGGAGGTTGGAGTGAGGTTGCGATTGATCTCTTTTTCCAAGTAATAGGACAAGAAAAAATGGCCTCACATTGTGCCAGGAGAGGTTTAGATTGGATATTAGGAAGGATTTCTTTACTGAAAGGGTTATTCTGAACAGGCTGCCCAGGGAAGTGGTTGAGTCACCATTCCTGGAAGGAACAATTCCACTGGGGGACATAATTTAGTGGTGGACTTAGCAGTGCTGGGTTAATGGTTGGACCTGATGATCTTAAAGATCTTTTCTGACCAAAACGATTCTATGATTCTAAGAAACGATGGTTGTGACCAGGAGACAGGTTTGTCAGGCAGGATCTGTATTTGCTTTGTGTAGGTTACATACTCCCTCACTAGATGCCAGAATGAAACTCCAAAAAGAAAGTCTTCAAATTTGTTTTGTAATACTGTAGCATAGGGATTGCAAAAGTAACCTACAGAAGTAACCAAATGCAAAGCAGTGGGAATAGACTCACAGCTCATGTCTGCACTGCAAAGTGTTGCTGCTACAGCCACATCCCTAAGTTCCTAGGGACATCCCTTTCCTCGCTCAGGTCTTACAGAAAAAAACCCAAAAAACTTGCTTTGCTTTTCTGGGATAACACATCTGCCTCTGGGCTGAAGGTGGAGATGAAACAAATCACACTGCCAAAAGTGCAATTTTCCTGATATAGGTTACATTCACAATAAGGTGTTTTGCTGCTGGAGAATACTGTTAAAACTATTGGCAGAGCAGAGGGATGTGGACCTGATCTGGGAGAAGCTGCCAGGTTTGCATATTGTGTATTATCCCTTTCCAACCTTCTCTTCTGAATAAAAAATGGTGTGGAATCTAATTTCCTCCCTGAATAAAACATTAATATAGATAAGACAAAGTAAGGACCCAAGGACTGCAGCAGCATACTTTCTTGTGCTTCTTACTATTCAACATCATGGCAGCTCACATATAGAGCAGTTCTAGAAACCATCTGTCATTGAGCAGCTCTTTATTCAAATGAAATCAACTGTGAAGTAATCATGGTTCTCATTTTTATTATCTCTCCTTACAGTGAACTCGATTAAAATCCAGCGCACGGTATGCAAACAGGCTGTTGTAAATTTGTAGTCTGACAAAAGGGGAAAGAAAGTGATCTGCCCACGTGCCCAGAACTTTGTCATTATCCACGGGGACAAAAAAAGGAAGGGGCATACTAGGTTGCATAAACAAGTTTGTCCGGACACAAACTGTCCGAGCCCTATACAAAGGCCACGTCTGCTGCATGACACCAGCGGAGGGGCCGAGGAGAAGCTAATTTTACTAGCACATATAAAAGGCTTGGGCATGTTCTGAATAAACCAGATAGCCTGGCTTCAGCAACACGTGCTTTGTAGTATTTTGCCCAAGAGGATGATCCGAGCTTCTGAGGAATGAACTCAAAACAGACGTGATTCTCCTTTCACTTCTGGCGGTGTAAATGGGGAGTGATTCCATTGTATGGCTGGTATGAATGAGACTGGGAAACAGTCCCAATCAGTCAATCATTCCCTGCTTTGTCTATTCATTAAACCCCTCTTCTCTGCACAGATGGCCAATGTACTATTGTACTCTAAGAACTGGCCAAGTTAAAAAAACAACAAAAAGGAATATGCCTGACAAGTCAGCAATAAATGTTTGTTTTTCAAAATAAGGGGTGTATTAGCCTGCTCCTACAGATAAGGCTTCAGCTATACATATACACATGTATGGAGTAGATACAGATACACATACACATAGATATGCAGACTATATATAACATACACACGCACACATATGTGTGTATGTATATATATCTCTCACTCCAACGCCCACAGATTTCCCAGCACAAGGCAAAAGGTGTGATTTTTTTAAAAATTGTGGTAGCTAGCACAGTGTCAACAGACCTACCTTTGTGCCTTGAAAAAAAGCACAGTCAGAGGGGGAGACTGCAAGCAGCATGAATTTGGGAGAGCAGCATTTTACAGTCACCTCAACCAGGAGCCATGAAATACGCAGCTCCTGGAACTGCTGCCTCCAGACAGCAAGCACTGAGCTGGAAAGGTGGAGGATGGAGGAGAAGAAGAAGGGGGTGGGCAGAATAAGGGGGTGGGCAGTAAAGAGGATGTCATGTAATTCCTGCCAGGTCCCCAGGATATAGAAAGAGAAGAGGTGGTGTCTCTCACCCAGCTGCCCCCAGACAGCCTATGTGACCCATGAGACAGGGTCTGTTGAAGAGTGAGCATTAAACTCATCTATCCTTAGCACTAGGTTGCTCAAGTATCAGGTAACTTTGAGCCTTTTAGCAAAGACCTTTAGAATCATTACCTGGGACTAATACATATACAGGTCTTACTTCACCCCATGGGGTAAGGAATTTTACCATGAATTTTCTCACATTTCCCTGGGACATGCCACAGAATTCAACCTCTCCTGAAACCTTGGAGTTCTGGTTTGTTGTGGGGACTTAGAACACATTTGGCATTTGTAACATTCATAGTGAGTGCACTCACATTTGCACCCTCGTAGCACACTCCCAGTCACACTCCTGAGAGCTGTAGGCTGCACAAATGCTCCTACCACCTGGGAGGGGTTGGTTGGCACACAGAAAGTAATGGACAAACTTCATGGACACCTTGAGTCCTGACAAGAGGATGTTCGGGGGGCACTGGCCACACAGATGGATCTGCACTTCTGGGGCAAAACTTGCTCATGAGAAGAAGGACTGGGGTTTGTTGCTCAAGTTAACTTCCCAGGTTGATTGTGTTTTGTTCTGTCCACAGTTCAGGTCTGCTTTGGGTAGCTCCCAGGAACAGATACTCTCCCTCAAATGTCCTCAACTCAGTCAAACTGCTATTGCCTAGTGACACGTAGGGTCTGGACATGGACATATCTTCCTATCCTGTGTTTTTCTTGCCTCAGCACCCATGGACTGATGGTCACAAGAAGCTGGGCACAAGTTATATGTCAGTTAAGATGCTGTTTCTCAGCCCATAGTGAAATGACAATGTTTTTAAAGGTTTGAAGTCTGTGTAGGTGTCAAAATGGTGTTATCCATCAGCTGTTTCTTTGCTGAAAACATGCTAAACCTGGTGCATTGCTGAAAAACTATGAATGCAGTTGATGTACACAGAGAATGGAGTGGTTAATGCTGCCCGAGTGGCCTCTTCTCTCCAGGCAGGGTACCTGGTACAGGTATCCCTGCCAAAATCATGTGAAAGTTATAAGGAACTTTCCTTTCTCCCTGTAGTGCCCTTGATGCTCTGAAGGCATAATTCACTGAGGATGGATTTCAGAGCCTTAATGTACGTAGAGAAATATCAGGACTGCTAAAGACTGGAGAATTTCATTGTAACTGGTGAGTTTTCAGCCATTTTCATCTGGAAATATTGAAATACTCTCTGCGGAAAGTAGCCACAGGGAAAATTGCTTACAGATAACAAGGTGTTCATGGTAGCTCTGGTATATGTCATTATTTCCTGTGCAAACAAAACGTTACATAGTTCTTCTATGGGAAAAATTATGCCAATAAAGAGAAAAGAGGTGAAAATCTGAGATATCATGGAGAACCTCTGAGTACACAGGATGCAGCTGCAAGAAGAACAAAATGTCTGTTTTGTCTGTTATAGGTTGGAACTCAAATATGCAACACCCATGAAATGAAGGGGTTTATCCAGGCAATAAACAGAAGATGGTGATTACTTTGGAGCTGCATACAACTGCTGAGATACCTTGGCAACGATTTCATACATTTTCCTGGGGCATGCTCTGCTGGTACATAAAAACATGATCTTCCCCTGTCCCACAGGGATTTATGTGTTTGTTAGTCACTCGAGGTGGGGCTGTGGGCAGGGTCAAGCAATCCACCTAGAGGTGAAAATGTGGGAGCAGCTCTCCCTCCCGCCTCTTTTCTGGGAGTTTCATTTGCTGCGTTTTTAATAATGAAAACCAAACCAAAACAAGAACGCAGCATCTGAAATGTTTATAAAACACAGGGCCCCACTTAGATGAAAGCAAACTGTGCTCCCTCATCAGGTGGATGGAAGTCTGCACCCTCCTGTGTTTATCTGCTCCCTGCTAACCTCAATTCACCTTCGTGGCATCCAGGGAATCTTTGCTACAGGGCTCACGTATCAAAGGCTTCAGCTTCTGAGCATCTCATTGCCCCATGCTTCATCAGATTAGGTTATTGCATATCCTTCCATTGATCCTGTGGGATTTGGATGTGGGTCCTTCGTGTCTTTTTCAACCAGCATCTTGCCACATTTTTCTGAACATGTAGAGTTCACCTCTCATAGACCCTCAGGTTCTTTAAAAATACCAGCTATTGGAAACAAGTCTCAAGTGGCACCCCACACCCCTCCTCAAGACAACTTCACCCTTAGTTAATCCACACAGAGTGAAAGGCAGCAGAAGAGGGGTGCTGAGCTGCATGTGGTTGGAGGCAGCAAAGAACCAGAGGAAAGGAGGCTTTGGGGTTCCCCTCAGACTCTAAACAAATACCTAATTCTGCTGCGGAATAGCAGGGACTTTTTAAGAAGTAATCTAGAGGTTAATCTAAGGGCAAAAATACAGGAGGTTCAAATATGTCCAAGCTACAGATCAGCCCTGACACAGTAAGACAGCTCTGTCAGTGCAGGATATCCATGGCTGCCACTTGGGAAACATCTTTAAGTTGAACAGTCAAAGAAATAGACCTCTTAAAAAAAACTAGCTATAAAGCCTGGCTTCCTGCTTTTAGTATATAATCTGGACACATTTATTGCTTGTGTAAAAGAGTGAGTCACAGGGCTGGCACAAGGAAAGCACAGCTCTAGGAGGCTCTTTGAAAGCCATCACTACTAGCAAAGTACATTTCTACTTCTGACCTGAAATGTCCTCTGCTGTCCCAGGGAAGGGCTTCTCTTCAGCAGACACCATCACTTCCTATGAAATGAACAGTAGTTTTACAGTCTGTGCAAAATGGAGTATCCCAAGGAAATGGGAGAAGCCTGTAAATTAAAATTGTTTTTAAATCCAAGATTTTATTTTATTAAACCCTAGATGTAGATTTTACCTTTACACTGCATTTTATTTCAATGTAAACTCACTGCCCCTTTTGCTTCAGGCTGTACATCTTAATACACATTTTAAAGCTTAATCTCGCATTCTTCATTTTCCTGAGTAATTAGATGCATAGAGTCACCATCTCTCCATAGTTTAACACTGCAGTGATTATGATTATTTTCAAGATTAACTGAAGATGACCTGACATGGTAGACCTGAAGAAAGCTTACATGCCCCAAATCTTATCTTTCTTTTTGCATCATTATCAGTTGCTTTAATAAAAAGGTACTATCCTACCTTCCAAACAACTGCATTGTTTATATCATTAGATCATCATGACTTTAGAAACCCTCACATCTTGTCTTCACCTCTGCAAAGAGTGGCATTGCTCATGTTGCAGCCTATAGGTTCTCTTATAAAGCATTGTCATTCTCTTTCTTCATGTCACTGCAGCCATACCCGTGATTAATCTGAGTACTTTAGAGAGAAACATAGAATAATTTAGGCTGCAAGGGACCTCCCAGTGTCACCTGGTCCAACACCCACTCACAGCAGAGCCAACATCAAAGTCAGATGCAACTTCAAAGTTAGATCAGGTTGCTCAGGGTCATATCCATCTGAGTCTGGAGTATCTCCAAGGATGGAGATTCCACACTAGTCAGTGATCTGAAGCACTCATTGCACTCTTGAAGATGGATGATACTTAAATACAGCCCACCATGCAGTTACTTATCAGTGAGCTAATGGGAGTTCATGTATTGGATCTTGGTCCTCGGGGATGTTGCTGCTGCAGAAGCTTTCTTGCTTGTTCCTCATGCAAAAATTATTACCCTCAGCACTGGAGTGACTAGTAGGGACAACATCAGTTGCTGGTACTTTTATCTTCATCTTTGTTTCTCTTGGTTTCAGGTAATATTTCATGCCAATTTGTCTGAGTATTTATCGTACTTCAATATTTTTTTTAACCCAGGGAAAAAACAACAAAAAAAAGAAACAAAAAAAAGAAACCCCAAAAGTCCCAATAAAACCTCAAACATTGGAGCTATAATTAAAAAATCTTATGAACTTCAAACTGAACCTGAGGCAAAATCATAGAAAAAAAAGACAACAAGCGTTTACTTAATCCAGAGACTGTTTGCCTGCCTTTGCTTGCCTCCAACTTTACCTGATCTTCATTGAACTGAAGAGAGTTTACAGTTATTCCACTGGCATGTTGCATATTTGTATTCAGAGTATTATCTGAGGCACTGTGGACTTTTTGACTCATCCACAATTCCTTTGCTTTGGTTTGAGACATCACTAGGACATTACTTTTGTATATTGTCTTATCAAGTGAGTGGATAAGCAGAAGTGGTGGAAGGAGCAGTGTTGCAGAGAGATGATTTTGGCCAGGGGAAGAAGTTTAGACATAACTTAGAGGAGGAAGAGTGTGGAGAATTCATTTGTGTGTCCTGTTCTAGAAGATCCCTGTTAAAGCAAATCCATGTTTGTAAGTGGTAGTAGTCAGATACACATAAAGAACACAATTTTCTCTTTGTACCATTAATTCCATTGACAGTTAAATGAAAGCATATGTATTATTTGCAATGCTTGCCAGTATTTCAGTATATTGATTTAGGTCTGTACAATATAATTCAGAAATAAAAAAAAAGGCCATTAGGCCAGGGTAAGAAATCTTTTGACAATATATCAGACAGTTTGTTGATTTCATCTAAGTTACTTTGGGTTTTTCTGCAACAATTCTTCAGTTACAGCCTTCCAGGTTTCCAGAGAGTGGACTTTATTTTCAAATTGAGGACTGGTATTTTCCACTGGCAGGGTGTTAAAAGCAATTTCTTTTCCATTTTTTTCCCAAGTATTTCCAGCAAACTATTATTAGTTTTCTGGTGACTTCTATTTGGGCTATCTTTGGCGGAATCAAAGCCCATTTTAAGGGATTTGGCTAAGAGTAAAATACTTGCAATTGCTTTACTCTCACTCAGTTGTTCTGATTGCTGCAGTCCAGATCTCTGGCCCTTCCTGATGAGTTGACTGGAGATGACTCATCTCCTTCTTGACCTACCCAGATGCTCTTATTTCATTTCCCACTTCTGGGTCAAAGACAATCAGATCATTTATTTCAACCTTTCCAAAATGAAGGAAAATGAAAACTTTTAAAGGGCAACATATCATGACCAATGACACAATTACAGAGTCTGACACATAGGTTTGATGACCTGGATTTTGAGTAGGACTCAGTTATCTGATGTTGATTGATACCATTTGTAGATATTTGGATTAAGAAAATACCAGAATAAGCATGTCATATCTAACTGATTTTGATAAGTCAAGGGAAAATTTCCTCTGTGCAGCATTATGCTGGGGCTCAGTGAAATACAGCAACTTTTCTTCTCCTTTTGAAGGACTAATGAGAAGCCACATCTAAAAACAAGTAACTGGCCCTACTGAGTCAAAGGTCTGGCTTTTTACTGCAATTCCTTTATATATCACTACAGAAATATCACTATAGCTTAAGGCCAGCCATTTGGGTTTCTGCAGGTTCTTGACATGTTCTCTTTTGGGCAGGTCTGTTGGAAGAATTTATTATGGTAGGCATCACCTTCTTCTTGGGTGAAACATCATGAAGCAAAGATAACAGGATGGGAGAGCTGAGCTGGGCAGAAAGGAAGGATTAATAAGAAGAATTGAAACAGAGTGAAAAGAGATGATTTGTTTCAATGAGTTGGCAAAAGCAGGCAGCTTTTTTTTTTTTTTTTTTTCCCTGTGGCTCAGTCTCAAAAACTCCATTATCGATGAGCAGACAGGAGAAGAACCAATTTGCAAAACATGAACACCTCAACTATATGTGTCTGGCATAGATCTTCCTGAATTTTTTTCCACCTGTGTTATTTTCCTTTTCAATAATAATAATAAAAAAAAGCCTAATGGAAGAGAAGTAGATCAGGACAAGATCAATGTGATGAATCCACCAGTCTGTTCTTTGAAAGCAGAAAACTCTACTTAATTGTTCTAGCACTTAGAAAGGGGGGAGGGCGAGGACAGGTTAACAGAGACCTGGCTCATATGTGAAGTCAAGTAGGAGGCCAGCTTTTGCTTGCCTTGCTCCCATGAACAAGCCAGTTGAACTTGCATATTTGGTGTGAACTTGAAGTGAGTGAAGCTCTGGAATGTAGCCCTGATTTGCAAAGGGAAGTCAGTCCCCAAAAGAAACTTCACTTCGATCCAGGTGCCCTTCGTGTGTAAATACAGATGCAAAAGCAGTGGTAAGCAAGCCTCTTCTATTGTGTAAATGAGATAGTTCTAAGGTGGGGATTTAAGGGGAACTTTGTCCTGCAGCGGATAAAAGTGAGTGAGCTCTTCAGTACAAAAAGAGTCAAGGAAAGAATGTGCAGCTAATCCAGATGAAAGACCTACAGGCAGTCTTCAAAAACATGTTCCTACAGCTGCCTGGGAAGTTTCCAAATGGATGCCACATCTTCAACATCTTTCTCAGCTTTATATCTGCCTTCAGTATGGAAATGAGAGAAGGGAAATGCTGATAGGAGTGCTGAGGAGAGTAAGTTGGGTACTTCAAAATGCAGTTGTTGTTCTCCCCCCTCTCTGATGTTCTCCCCCCTCTCTGCTTAAGTTACCCCCAAACACCCCCAAACAGTTTCTCATTTTTACAGAGGTGAATCTGTGCCCTGCTAATTGTCTGCCTCTGAAGGACAGGACTAGTGACAGGTTTGCAGTCCTAGATCTCTTTTGAGATGTGAGTTCTCAGCATCAAGGTCAAAAGCAGGGGTCATGATCCCTCGCCTGCCTGTCTTTCACAGTGCTCCTGGCTACATGTACTCCTTTTTAGACATGGCAGATGGTGAAACACTAAAAGTACAAAGGATTACCCAGTCCTATTCAGTTGTTGAAGTATTTGTGTATTATTGTTATTTTGGAACAGGGGCAGCCTCATGACACCCTCACTATGTCTTTCACTTTAAGCTGCCCTTAGATATGTGAATTTGGAAGGCTAACAGTGTTAAAAAATGGTGTTCTTTGCCCTGTTTCTATAGACTGCAAAGCATCACCTAAATGCTCTTTCTGCAAATTTAAATGTAAACAAAACCCATGACTCTTTACCATGAAGGTTACAGTATTACTAGTTTGAAAGGAGCTGTGGGTGTCCAGATAGTTACTAACAATGTATCAGCTCATGTTTTCTTTAAACCAAAACTCTGAGATCTTAAAGAGGTCCCAAAACTTTATTTCAGACTAAAATTTTAGTGGACTTCTTAATGAAATAGAATTGCTCAAAAAACCTACTGTTTAGCTTTATTTTGGACAGCATATGTGAGCAGAATAGATTGGACAGAGAAAGGAGAAAGCTGTCTTATTCTGTTAGAGGGCTGATAATTATATTTTTTTAGGTTTTAAGGTTTCTCAATGATACCGAAATGTCAAGCTCATTGCTGAACTGCGAATCTGAGAACAAAAAGTTTTTTGAATCAAACCAGGAATATGCCTTTACTAATGTATTTTCTAGAATCCTTTAACAAGTGTTGCAGGAGGATGTAAATCGAACTGCTACTGTGTTTATATTAGGAATGATGGAGTATGGTTCTGAAACTTCTAAATCTTTCCAAACCACTCACAAATGTCAAAACACTCTCCATTGCCATGAGAACCACAAAGGCTCTGACAGAGCTGAGTGTGCCTGAGGATGTGCTGCCAGGCTATAGTTTGCCCTTCATGGCAAGAGAAGGCCACAATTTATCCTGTCATTTCAAGAAGAGGAAAAAACAGGGGGGAAAGGAGTAGAACTCCCATTCCATAGAGTTGCAGCCATTCTGCTTGCTGCTGTTTTGATGTCAGGAGGAAGAAGACATTCTCTGGTATCACTCTTGTCAGAAAAACGAGAGCGATGACTCAGTGGCCGTGCAAAGGGTTGCAGGCACTGCTGGAAAAACTGCTCAGCTACAAAGATGGAACTGAGGAGAGAGATAAGTACCAGGAAGGGGCTGAAGCAAAGGCTGGTAGCCCCAAGGCCTTTCCCAGGTCAGGAGAGGGTGTGCTGTCCTCCTGAGGAAAGGTGAGCACAACCTCACGTGGGAAGCCACCACTCACGGGTGTTTTGTGGAAGTCACAGAGCTGATGGCAATGTTGGAGCAAAGTACATGGTTGGATTACCTTGTTGACAAAGATACAACACTGGCAGCTGATGTGAAGGGAAGGGGCATTAGGGAATGCCCACTACCAAGCCCTACTCTCACAGACACCAGGGTAAATCTGAAACGACTCCACAACTGGATGAAAATTTGACAATGTTTGTAATCCTTTAGTACCTTTTAGCCATCACCTAATGCAATTAAGTGTTTTAGCAATATCTAGTACCTAAACACATGCAGATCTGAGGGTTTTCCTTTATTTTTCCTCCACATGAACAGAAAGCTTTTGACTGTCATTAATGAAGACACAAAATGACAGTGACAACAGAAAGGTGAAAGGTGGCTATTGCTTGGGCAAAAGAAATGTCACCGGGATTGTATTATTTGTGGATAACTGTTCCAAATTAAAGATCACACAAAAGGCTCTGGGTCTACCTTTAGTTATCAAATTATGTTTGCTGTTAGCAGAAAGCCACAATCTATCCAAGACTCTAATTTTGTGCTCCTGCAACATTTCAAAAGCTCTCACCTGAGGAAGCAAAAATTTACTTCTGAATACCCACAAGATTATGTAGTGCAGGTATTTTTTAGCATTCAAAGCTAGGCACAGTCAGGTGAATGCTGTGGTGCACATGCTTAGTGGCATGAACAGGGACTGTTCTACTAAACTCAACGGAAGATACTGAAGCTCTGGCCCTATCCTACAACCTCTTGGAAATTTTGCCTCCCCCACACAAAACATGAGAGAACTGAATTCCCTCAGACCAGTGCTTTTCAGACTGTATTCTTGTCCATGTGAATAGTCTAAGGGTGCATTGAATGCAAAACATGTATTCCAACACACCAAACTTCTGGAAGGAAATAATAAAGTATAATTTCTTTTTGCATCCCAAACCAGAATCAAGACCACTGTATTTAAATAACACTGGCTTTAACTTAAAGGTCAAAGGAAAATGAGTAATGAACTAATTGTTAAACAATGAAAAATTCAGAAATATTTCTGGTGTGCAATGTATGTGGCTGTTACCCTCCTTGTGCCATTAGAGTTCATAAATACAATGTAAAGGAAATGTCCTTTCATCTAATATTAACAATCAGAATCTGAAAAAAAGACCATTGACCTTAACATGAACAGAATTCAAATGAGTAATAATTTCCTCCTATTTTCAAAAAGCTTTCAATAAATTTATTGTTTTTAGTTTTCATAGGGCTTGGCTGGTGTGCTGGGAACACTGCTATTTGCTTATCAAGTTTCTACCCATATATATTCTGAGTTAATGAAAAGCACTCGAGCCTGGTGCTGGCTGTGATAGGGCTGTGCTCATACATGCACTGTTGAAGGGTGGGTGGAATACTCTGTATTTTCTCATGCACTATATTTCATTGTGGATTTTTTCTGTGTGGGTGAGGGGGGAAGTGGATTACAAAATTAGGACTTTATTTTAGCTGCGATGTAATTGCTTCAGCCTCCTTTAGATGTTTTGAATAACTTCAGAAGTAACAATGCACAAAAGCACAGGAAGCAATATGAGAAGCAAGCTCTTACCCAGCCTAGTTAAAATACTTTGGCCACAGTTTATAGAGTTGGGTGCACAATATTAGGCACCAAGACTTCATACTTGGATCCCCAGAGAAGCTCCTTCCACACCCACAGGTCCCATTATCTTAGTCCTGGCATCAGTCGTGCAGGGATAAACCCAGAGGACTGAAAACTTATCAAAAAAGCATGGCATAGGATCAATTTCTGCCAAACAAGTCTTAAATTCCAATGTGTCTGGGTCTGGACACTGCTGCTGCTGCTTTAGTTGTTCCTTGGCCTGCTCCTGACTGTGATCCTGTGATCTGGAAGGGTTTTATGGAAGAGCTAGGGATGACCATGTAAGTGATTTTGACTTAGCTCACAAGCACGCTTCACTCAAAGTAAGCTCAGAATTTTTCCCATAGTGAGAGAAAAGCAGGGCCTCTAATTTGTCTCTTTCCTTCTAGGAAATTATTCCAAGGGCAGAAATTGCATATCCTTGGGCATGAAAAAATTTTATCATTCTCCTTTCTGGTGCTGTAGGCAAGTCACTACCTATCCCAGGGACAGAGTTTTGTTCTGGTTTAACCTCACTCATTTAGTCACTGGAGTGCTGTGGAGAGGCTCTGCATAACTGATGAATTTTCATGAAACTGCTGCATCACAGAATGCTGTGGTTTAGCCTGTTGCAGCCACTCAGTCTTCCAGCCCATATCATTGTGAAAGGCTGTACAGCAAGGAAAAAAAGCTGTTGTGTTGGGCTCTGCTTGAACATCACTTTCAGAGGATGTACCTGGGATCTGAAACTCTACAGTCTTTAGAGAAAGGGAGAAACCTCAGATGGGGAAATAAAGAAACCAGGATGTTGTCACCTTAAAAAATGTTGAGAGGGAGGAAACCAGGAGAGAAGAGAGAGAAAAACTGGAAGGCAAACTTTTATAGCAAAGGAGCTACTTTCAGCTATTATCAGAGAAGCTGGCTGTGTGGGATGGAGAAAGCGAGTTCTCCTGATCCATGGTAGAAGCCATGAGCTGCAGTCAGGGCCATTTTGGGATTTCTGACCAAAACCTACAGTAGTCTTAGGAGTGGTGAATTTCAGCACGGAGCTCCATACTGTGTTTTCACTGTTCCACTCCATCTGTGTGTTTCTTGCAGTACTGAAAATGAAGGACAACTACATTTAGCCTCCTCTGTAAAGTCTGGAGTATTCTGCCCCTTGGCACTTCTCTGAAGGAGAAAGCTGTAACTTGCAGCACCTGCAAAGCTGAAGGCAGGGAAGTTTTGTGCCTGCAAGGCTGGAAGTAGGGAAATGTGTGATCAAGGAACTGGATGCCTATGAGGATGTCTACACAAGGGATAGGACAGCTGAACTGTGAGTGCCTATTACTAAGAAGAGATGATACATACATGTTAAGTGTGGAAAAAGCACCAAGGGATAGGAAAGACTTGGAAACAATCAGACCCAGGGATATGGAGGTACTTGAATTTAACAATTTGGAACCCCCAGATGGCAGCCTGTTCCCCAGGGAGCTGTGGGAGTTTTACAACTCTCCTTCGGTGTAATTGTAGTGAACTCAGAGCTCTCCACCTGTAACTCTTGACATGCATGACAGCTTGTGCAAAGGCCAGGTTTCAGACATGAGGGAGACCAAACTAAACCCAGATGGATTTATTTGTGCTGTAGCGGCACCTAAGGGCCACCAAGAGCCTGAGTCAGTCTGTGATAGGTAACACCTACCTGAAAAAAAAAAAAACAACAACCATGTCTCTTAAAACAAGTAGACAGAGGATAAAATGAAGATGTGGAGTTAAGTGGTGCTGACCTGAGCAAGGTGACACGTGGGAAGCGGAACTGTATGTTTATTTACTTACTCCAATGATTAGGGTTTTTTTCTGCTTTGCACTTTTGCCCTCGTACTCCTGTCCAAAGCTGAACACGGGTAGGAGGCTAAGTTCGTTTGTTTTGCAGACTGTGACTCAGATGTTGCTCAGAAACTATCTCAGAAGAGAATAATTTTCCTGTGGTGAAATGGTTATTTATGGGATCAAGCCTTTCAGAGGATGTACCAGGCTAGCATGTCCTCTGAGTGATCCAAAAAAGCCAACAAAACAGGAGATATTTACTGTGTGGACTGCAAAGACATTTGACAGAGAGCTCTTTTCCGACCTATGAGAAACATTCAGCTGGAAAATAAAATGCTTCCCCACTATCATCTACTGCTGTGACTTGTTCTTTCCATGAGAGACATGGGAGCTGGGTCTAGTTGTGATGTAATCAATGAATTTCCCTGAAACCCTGCTGAATGACTCTGATTAGCACCAGCCAAAGATCTGGGCCACAAACTTTCAGGGGAGCCTTCTTGTCTCAGAGCTATTGTTAATGCTTCCTGTTTATAGCAGCTCAGCACAAAGCCTTACAGGTCCTGTCCACATAATAAAATAGCCAGAGGAGCCAAACCAGTATTTGATGAAGGTCTTGCCAGCTTTCCTATGTTCCCCATGTAAATGGCAAGATTTGAAACACATACAACGTGCCCGATGCCAGTGTCCCCTCCTTCCAGATACTCCTGCCCCCTCCTTCCAGTTCAACCACTTCATGGAGTGATTTGGAAGTAACCTTATCTTTCTGGGTATGATTTTACCATGTGGAAGATTAGCTCCAGGGACTTGATTATTTCTCTTGCTAAAGGCAGATTTATGATTGTGGGTGGGTAATTTTTCAGTACACCACAGAAAGAAATCTGGAGGTCTTCAGGTAGGAAAGATGAATCTGCCTCAAAGGGCAGAACCACAGCTGGGAGCAGAGTCAGGCACAAATGTGAAGAAGAGGAAGGAGGAGACAGAGCCAAAGGAGTGAGAAGGACAAAGTGCAGGGAACAGGGTTCTGGTGGACAGGCAGACTTAATCATATTTGAATTGGCAATGGGTGAGGGAACATTCTTCCTTCCTTCTGCATCTTAATATCAGTGAGATAACACCAAAGGTACAAAAGACAGTCAAGTGCTGGATGCTCATGATTACTCAGCATGAACTCCCTGAGCTACCATTGCCTTTTAATGGCACTAAATGTAATTCTGGTCTAAAAAGAAATACAATCTAAGAGCTGTTTGAAGCTCATGGTGAAAGTTGCTCTCGCTGATGGCTCAAAATTAAATTGAGTACTTAAGACAGAAAAAGAGAAAAAACTGTTACTAGAGCTAAGCAGTGTAGTAGTGCTGGTAGGAATGGGTTCATAACCCACATCATGAACTGCAGCACAGTTCCCCTTAGCCTCTTGGAAAAGCTGTAGCAAATCCTGATTATTGATCTGCATAAAGAAAGGCACATGGGGCTGTGAATTGCCTGCCCAAAGTATATCTCTGGCCATAATAATGAACCTGCAGCAAGGACATGGACAGAGAGTACATGAACTGAAGAAAATGCAACAGAATTCTCTTAAATTATGATCTACAGAAAGAAGGGGAGAACAGCCTTCTTTTTCAGTCCCTCTTCTAATCCAGGGCCAAGGGACATCATAGAAAGATGGCAAGGAATGTCTCTGAACAGATGAGAGATGGTATAACTCAGACTGTGCAGACAAGCTGTGGAACATCTTGATGTTGGATGTTTTTGGCGTGGAAGCCTTAAATGGGTGCAAGATGAAGCTGCACAAGGCCATGCAAGAGAAATCTGCTGAAGTCAATTGAGAATGTAAAATCTACCGCAATTTAGAACTCTGAACCATGAGTGGTTGAGGTCTGGGATACCTGGGGTATCTCATAATTACTTCACATGTTCCTGTGGTCCTCCTTAGCATTCACTCTTGGTCACTGTTGGAAACAATATACTGGACTATGTGGACCATGGATCTAACCCAGTATGGCCATTCTTAGGGCTAAGTGCAATCAACCATTATTATGCAAGAGAGACAGATCAGTGGCTTCAAACACCTTCAAACTGTAGGCAACATCAGCAATGACAAAGTGAGGGAACGTGATGGAGATTAATAATGTTTTTTTCATCCTGATGACCAAGTAATCAAGGTTACCATGGCCCTTTCTCTTAGCATTTGACTTAAAACTATATAGAGGTTGCCATGTTTTGATATATTTGATTTGGTTTGGATTTGATGAGCTCTACCGTTGAGTAGTTCACCTCCAGCTAATAATGCATGCAGAGGAGAAACTGATACGGGTATGAATTCAGTTTCCAAAAGACTGCGTGTCACCCCCACCCCTCCACAGACCCCAAAACTATCGCAATGGTTTGTAATGGAGCCATCTGCTGCCCGCAGCTGCTACTGCAGCGGGACTGCCGGAGACAGAGCCCTCAGGACCAGGCTGCATCCTGACTGTGTTAGGGACCAAAATAATGATGTGGTACAGAAAGCAGGCTTTTAATAGCAAAGTGCCTGCCAGTTACACAGCCATGGGAATGGAAGCAGAGATGATTCCTTGGACTGGAACAGAAGGTTGAGAATCGTTGAGGCCAGACAGTGTGCTAGCTCTGAACACTAGAAGAAGAGCACAGCCACAGGAATGGTGTTACTTGATGAGAGGCTGGAGCAGATGGGCAGTGTGGCTAATTAAGGGGATAGGGATAATGTTTCCTAAATTAAAAAAAAGAGAAAATTAGTTAGAAAACATTTTAACAAACCATAATTTGCATGTATGGGAAGAATTGAGATAGTGAAAATTTATGAAATAAAATTAAAAAATCAAGAATCCAGTTCCTTTAAGGTATTGAAATATTCTCCCAAATGAGGTAACTACTGTTAAAATGGGTTGTCATAAGATTATGTCAGTGATTGGATGGCAAAGGTAACCAGCAATGGCAAAGAAATGGAATAAATAACCTAGCAGGCCTGCTTATTCCTGTATGCCTGTTGAAGATCTACTCTGTACACTCTGAAAAGGGAAACAGGGCACTTGATCTGGACTCTTTACTGTTACTGCTGAGTATGTTCGCTGAGGTGGTCCTCAGGGGTTTTGGCTCATCATGATTTAGAAGTGCTCAGTGCTGCACCACCAGCTCTTTTGCTTGTTCCTACTGCTGCAACTTAATTTACTTCTCAGTCAGATAAAGGGGGCAAGCAGGGGTAGACAGAATGTTTGCTAAAGGAGCTTCTTTGATGCCATATTTTATATGTATAACCTATGATTCAGATAACCCATATCTATCCTTTTGAAGGTATTGCATCTCGAAAATTAATTTTCCCTCAGATACTTCTTGTCTGACTCATTCTCTTCTTCATGGGGTGGCTGCCTAACCCACAAATGGCCCTGGTTGTGGTGGAAACTACCTGCTAAAGGAATCTGGGGAGGGGAACAGGTCAGACATGAGTCATGTTGGGATATTGGGAGAGAAGCAGCATGTCAGGTAAGAAGCAGAGGCTGGTGGGATGTCAACCAACAACGTTCTAGGTTAAATTTTCCCTGTTTAACCCTCACTGTTCCTAAAACAATTACAGATTTGGCATCTAAAACATGGATTGTACGTGTGAAAACACAGTACATCAAAGCAAAGCAAACCAGGTAAACAGAAATGACAGACACTTAAGTTTTTAATTCTGTAAAGATGACGATAATATCTATGCAGTTATGAAAAGAGTTTAAAGGTAATACTGTCCACAGAGTTGTTGCTAATGTTTAGGGGGAACTGAATTATACTGAGTGATGTAGGGCTGCCTTTGAACAAGAAAAAAAACCTACAAAGAGTGTTTAAGAGATCTAAAGACTAACAATTGATTAATAGAGTTGTTAGAAGAAATGAAAAGGAAGTTGAAGTATGAGTAATGCAAACAAATTTCTATGAAATAACAAAAAAAGCTTGTTAGAACCATTCTTCTTACACACTTTGGCAGTTAAAATACCAATTATGCTTTCTATGTAGATAGTCAAACATTAAACTAACACAGAAGACATTTTATAAGCAAAATTTAATTTGATCAAATGTTTCAAGCTGATAAAAATATTTTTCATGCACTGTATATTTGGCCTGTGGTACTCACTGTACCAGACATCTTTAATCAAGAGCTTGGCACGATTAATGCCATTAGGTATATTTGAGTAAGAGAACAGTCCAGGTTATATAAGACAGTTGGATTGGACCACAAGTAGTTGAAGAAAATTTATGAGAGTTTTGCTATAAGATCAAAGTGACAGAGTTTCTAACTGGAATTTTGGCTCCATTGGAAATTACTGGGCTTTTGCATTTCACTTGTGGCCCATGTGCCTAACTAGACTTCATCAGAGGCCTCTTATTGGTTTAAACTTTGGAGGGGTAAAACTATCCACATGATATTATTTATGTGATCTTTTAAATCTTAGTTTTAACAGGTCTTGGAAGGACAACCCATGGTAAGTTCTGCAGTATAATAACAATTTAAAATTTGACTTGTGCTACTGGGAAGTGCTTTATACCTTTCTAATTCATGGGAATCATTCTTACCACCTTGTCTGTCTCATTAAACCATGAGTGCATCACTGAGCTCTTGGAGAAAAAATTATTTTATACACCCCAGAAGAAATAATTTATTATACCAGCTGGAGCTGCAGCATATAACAAAGCTATTATCAGGATACAGCTTGCACTCTTCCTTAGTCTTTAGGACAAACACTGAAGCAAGGTTTTTCTCTGGAGAAAAAGTAAATTGTGAATTGCAAAGAGTGCAAAGAACCTTTCCAGAAGAAGCATAAAAGTCAGAAGCTCCCAACAAGCCTCTGTCACAAAGAAGTGAATAAAATAAAAATAAAAAAACAATGAAAAAAAGTTAAAATCTGATTTTATATGTTTTTGGTTTTCCCTGAAATGAGCCGAGGGGTAAGAAAAAGTGATAGACCAGGTTTAAGCAGGAAGGTGAAGTGTTAAAGGATATTTTAAATAATACTTTATATTTTGGCATGTTCTAACTTTACTGTCTTCTACAGCTTTACACAGCTTTGCTTGGAGCAACAGACCTTGCATCCCCTAACCCAGAGTAAGAAACTTGCGTGACGTGATAGAACTTCTATCATTGCTTTGCTCCTCCTGATACAATCATGAAACAAATAGAAGAGTTCTCAGCAGTGGTTGTTTTGTCTGCTGTCCAAAAGGTGTTTTTCTTGTCGGAACTTGTGAAAGATGATAGGTTGATCCATGGCAGCCATCATACACTCTGTAGTAAAATCATGGAACGTATTTTGTGTGCACACTGTAAGTGGAGATGAGTGAGTGCTCTCCCTGTAATGTGCACATTGGCAAGCTCACCCTGATAAGAGAATGGGAATAATGTGGCTTACAGCACCTCATGTCATTCATCTCAGTGGGGAGATCAAGTGTGCAGTCAACAGAGCATTCTCCAAGCTCAAAATACCTATGTGGAGAAACACCCTCATCTACAGCTGTATTGCATATGGACACCTATATTAAAGGAAAAAAAAATTCTTCATTTGGTAAGGACCAGCTCAACACACTCTTATAAAAGTGGGAGCACCATGAAAAGCACCATGAAAACTTCTTCCAGTCTTGAAATCTATTAAACTGAAGGAAACACAAGCCTTAAAATATTAAGAAAAGCAGATGAGATAGTTTCTAAAGCCTTCTGTCACTATTGGCTAAAAAAGACTCAGTGGTAGGATCCACAAACACTAAGTGAGCAATTACTGGGGTTGTCATTAATACAGCACCTTTTGGAAGGAACAAGAAATTTAAAAAATCTCCAAAAATATTCTTCTCCATGGAACTACATAATCACCTACCTTTCTGTCCTTATGGCTCAGTAAAAATCACATCCAAGAGGTCACTTTAATACTTGTTTATCTTGAAGTGTGTAAGTAGGATGAATCAAGTGAATGGGATTACTCACAAGGTTAAACATGTGCTGTGCTGGAGCAGAGCCACAGATCTCAGCAACATGTTGGGTTGGGCTGCAAACATGATACATAAAGACCCCAATTCTTTGTCCAGAGACTGCTATACTGAATCCCTTCTGTAGTGAAAATGTCCAGTTGCCAGTTTCTGTGTATTACTTCACCTTGTCATTTCATTTGTTGCTGTTATTCATGGCAGGTAAAGCCTGATTATCTCCTAACACACATACTCTGATACACTTTAAGACAAAAGATAATAAAAAAAATACCAAAGAGCACTTTCACTGTATATTTAACCTCTTTGGCCTCTCTCTCACAGCCTTAGCAAATAGTAAAAGTCATTGAACTAAAAATAATGAGAGCATGCTTTGCTCACTTGTTACTGGAGATAATCTGAAGGTTGTCAGAGACAGCAGATAACTATTCTCTTCAGTTTAGAAGTGCTCTTATCCAGACTCAACATTAATGATACAAAGACATAATAGACTGCCAAGTCCTCTAAGAGCAGGAAGTGCACCACCATACACAAATATTTTTTGAAAATTATATAGAAAGTTTGACACATCCTCTCAGTATGTATTATTTTTCTGCCAGCTTGCAGCAAAACATTACATTTTTCAACTGGTGAAAATACCATTTTAACAATGGAAAGAACAATAAATATCCCTCTTGTAAAAAGATGCCTTCCTATCTAGAATGGGAAGTTCAGAGAGTAATGTTACTAATGATCACAAACAACCAGAAAAACTAAGCCACCCAATACAGCTAAAATGTGTTCTTTATACAACAGCACTTTACTTAGGCTGAACCATTTGTTACTCTTTTTCTTTTTTATCAATCATGTTGTGATGCAGAATTAGCAATGTGAATGGATCTCGGTTGTTTTAAATTCTTGAGCAGAAATATCAAGCATCAAACATCTGGCAGGGCTCAAGCAAGAGACAGGCAGTGACTGTGTGTGGCATCTTACAGTGGTTCCTGGAGACTGCAGGGCAGGAGGTACCACAGGACTTGTGAAGTAGGACACCAGACAAGACAGAGCTTTGGCTGGGCATAGTAAGACTGGGTTTTTTTAGGTATGTTTTTTTTTTAATTAATCTAAATGCAGATGTTTGGTAGCAGCAAGAAAGCCAGTAAAAACACTTGTAAAGCCTCAGGGAGAATCAATTCATAAAATCATAGAATTCTTGGGTTGAAAGGGACCATGAAGATCACCTAGTTCCAACCCCCCTGCTATTGGGGTTGCTAAAAGCTCCATCCTGGCCTTGAACATTTCCAATGAGGAGGCATCCACAGGTCCTCTGGGCAACTTGTGCCAGTGTCTCACAACCCTAGCAGTAAAGAATTTATTCTTAATATTCAATCTAAATCCACCCTCTTTCAGTCTGAAACTGTTCCCCTGTTCCTATCACTACATGTCCTTGTATGAAGCCCCTCCCCAGCTTTTCTGTATCCCCTTCAGGTACTGGAAGGCTGTTATAAGGTCTTCCCAGAGCCTTTTCTTCTGCGAGCTGAACAAACCCAACTCTCTCAGACTGTTTTCATACAAGAGTTCAGCAAAGTTATCAGGAGTAAATTACAGAAATTTAACTTGGAAAATAACTGTGTGTGTGTGTGTGTGTGTTTGTGTCCTTCAGTGGTCACAGCAAAATTACTAAAATGCTTCTCTTTATGTCCTCACTGCTGTTGAGGGAACTCTACATACTCTGCAATATCATGGGGTGTTGGTGGTGACCATCAAGAAGCATTTATTTAGTCTTGCTCTGTAGTTTTCCTCCAGCACAAGCCATTTTTGCAAGGTCTAGGGAAGCTTCAGGTAGACTGGGGTCACAGGAAAGCAGGATATGATCCTGTATGGCCTCTTCTCAGTAGAGATATTATTTGTATCTGCCAGAAATATGGCTGGACAGCCCAGCTTAGGCAGAGAAGCTAAGCTTGAGAAAAGTATCCATGGAATATCTCCAGCTTCCTGCTTGCTGGTCCATTCTGATGGCCAGAGTGTAACTCAGGGCTCACACATTTTGTTCATGTCTGTCATGACCTGAACTGCCATGAATAGAAAGGTGAGGGAACAGAAAGCAGATTAACACCCAAAAAACTTCAGGTAACAATTGGAAGAGAGCATGGGGCTGCATGGAATGGCAAGGATCACCTGGAATGGCTAGTAGGGTGGAGAGGACAATTGTGTGTAAAAGGTAAGTAACAGATGAAAAGAAGGATTTAAGGACTGTGGCTAATCTGCATTTCTCTTATCTCAGTATGTGCTGGGGTACACAAAACCCTGTATCTCTTGTGCAGTACCCAGAAGGAGCAAGGTGTGTAGAGCAGTACTGATGTCTGTGAGGTGTTTGTATTCGGGTTAGGTAAGGGGGACACAGTGCATTCTCATGTCTTCAGCACTGTGATTGAATGTGAGGAGCCCTTCTGCCATGAACTTGATACCCATTCTTGGAAGGGATGTCCTACAGCACTTTTTCCCACACCATCAGGGGTGGTTTGATGTTTTGGACAAAGTCTTCTGCTCACAGACTGAAAACACATCTGGTTGCTGCACCGCTGGCTCCAGGCGGAGTCCTGGTGGCAAAAGCTTGCCTTCTTTCCAGGGCTTCTGGCTGCTGGATGATTTGACACCACCCATCCCCACGGGCCCCAGCAGCCACGGAGGAAGAGGAGGGTGTGTGGAGCAGGCACCATACTGCCTGTGCCAGAAGCCCATCAGGGTGTAAGTACTGCCATGCCACACCCCTGGTCTTGCTGCCTGTCCCAGCTCCCCGAGCATCAGGCAGTGCCACATCTCTTGGCCACATCCCTTGGCAGTGCTGAGGCTCTTTCAGGTAACAAAGGCACTGGTGTTTTTTCTTCCCCTTTGCATAAAGATGTGAAATTAAGGGTAATTATCTGTGGCTCACAGTGCAGGAGGCAACATTTAATTAATGTCTAAAGGAGGCACATGCTCCTCCTGGAGACATCCATCCATCCCTCCCTCCCACCAGGTCTGCCTGGGCTGTTCTCCCCGGGAGATGGGCACAGCATGGGGGTCTGCATTAGGGGTACCACATCCCTGATGTCTGTCCCCTTCACACAGGCTGCAGCCTGGCTCCTCTCACAGGCAGGGAGCTGAGGTGCCATCAGCATGAGGTGACCACTTCATGGGATCTTTGGCTTTTTTAGGTATTTTCTTCAAATTGCACTTTTTGACAGGCACCAGAAGCCCTCCCAGGTACTCGTGCAGGTGCTGCTGCCATTGCTGGTACTTGGGTGGTGGAGAGGGAGTGAGGGGCTGTGGATATGAGGAGAAGCAACGTCAGCATGTAGGGATGGTAAGCAGGCAGGAGTACAGGAACCACCTGTGCTCTGAGGGAGGCAGAAACATCCAAACTGAGTCCCTGCCATGAATGCAGACCAAATGTTAGGAAATGCTCTACCTGCAGATCTGCTGGAGAGAACAGTGCTCTGAAAACCAGAGCTCTTTTTCCAGCTGTGGTGATGCCCAGGCACCCTGAGGTACCACTGGTACAAGGCACCAAAAGCCTCCTGTGTGTCTGAGCCCTTCCACTGCTCCAGCCAGCTGGCTGCTTTCTGGGGAGAACCTTATACACCATCCTTTTCCTGAGGTGGTCCTGTATGCTGATGTAAACTCTTTAACATCCCAGTCTTCCCATGATTTTTGCAATGAGGGACATATTCCCCCACTCCTCCACTTAGTCCTTGCCAGGCCCATCAGTGCTGTGAGTGGTGTGAAAGGACCCGGTGGCATTTATGTCCTCACATGGAACATCCCACAAAGCTCTGCCTGAGGTGGGCACTCCTTTCACACAAACTTGATGGGAGTTCTTAGCAAGAATTAATCACACATGGGTTTCCTTTCAGAAATGTAGTAGTGAGTGACAGTTCTCTTTATTCCCAATGCTTCTCTTCACCAAATAATTGGTGCAGCATTTAACAGAGGAGTAGAAGGGCACTTTATAAGAAGAAAATATTATGAAGGTATGCAGAGGTTGTTGAAAATGGATTCTCTGATTGCAGAGCAATCTAGGCTCTGGGGTAATACGACAATACTCAGCAACCACTGCACAGACAATTGGCCTCTTAATGAGCTGTCTGATAGCATTGAGGCAGATGCTGGCAGGCACTGATGCCAACCTGCATTGCAAAATGTTTGCAAATGCAAAACGGAGAGGTCTGGTTTTGAGTTGTGTCACAGTTACACTTAGTAGCTTAAAAATCGACCTTCCATCCTCTTCTGAGGTGTGCAATTAGGAGGATATGTATCAACACTACAACCTTGGCAACCTCTCTCCATTTGGAACAATTAACTGAGAAAGCAAGACAGAAAATCAATACTGTTGAGGGCTAATGAGCCAAAGCATGTACTTCAAGTGAGGTGTTTGCAATTTTTCTTTGACATGTCAGAGGGCCTGTTGTAAGGTAACTACAGAAGGGATGAGTGGCAGAAACGTTACAGAATCACAGAATCACAGAATGTCAGGGGTTGGAAGGGACCTCTGATGATCATCAAGTTCATTCTGTGTTATTCCCACTATCACAAGAAAAGGTAACACAGTCTGGATGTGTGGTGGTCTGCTTCAAACCAACAAACCTGGGCACCACGCATTTCAAAATAGTTGATGCTGGAGTTAGGAAGTGAGTTTGGCTTACTCATTTATTATTTTTTTTTCCTAGATTTCCTCTTGAGGCAGTAATAGCCATTTTTCAATTATTATTTTTCTGCAGCATTTGGACTGTCATATTGACCATTCCAAAAGGCAAAAGAGGCTGCATGCCTTGTCCTCCTTCCGCGTGTAGCAGCGTGTCTATCTCAGAGAGCTGCATGCCCAGCTGTGCTGGCAAGGGAGAGTCAGGACTTGTTGCACTTGTTTGGTTCAAAACATACCATAAAGACGGATTTTTTAATTTTTAATTTTTTTATTTTTTTATTTTTTTATTTTTTTATTTTTTTTTTTTTTTTTTTACCAATTGCATCAGAAACCACCTCGATCCTCGCAGCGCTGATCCACCTCCTGAGATCATTGTATTGCTATGAACGGGCAGACGATGGCACTCTAGCATCGCCTTTCCTCTCTCTGCCATGGCCACACATCTGCAGGATCATTCCCGCAGTTCTGATCTCCTAACTTCCAGTTTCTCTTTATTTGTGGCCGTTTTGCACCCGTTCTCTCTCCAAACAACATTGTGCATTGGCGTAAATAGCACCTCCCCATCTTTGGTATCGGGTGCCCATGCTAAGTATGGAGCGAATCGTGTTCCCTCCCCTGCCCCAGGCTGTGCAAGGGAACATGCTCAGAGCCTCCCAGTAGCAGACAGACTTTCCTCCCTCTTGATCGCTGTATATTTCCCAGTGCAGTTCATCCGTCTTCATCAGGGACTCTTGTTCATCACAGGGATGATGTTTTACTGTCACTTCGTATCTCTCCTGGCACTGCTTAAGGCCACATTTTCTTTCTGTACAGCTACATCCCGTTGGCAGTATGTAATCATTCCCTAATCAGATCATACCCACAAGTCTTTCTCTGCTTCACTCAATTCCAGCAGATTAGTTCCCAGCTTATAGAAAAAAGTTTTGTCCTTAGTTCCTTATTTCAAGACCATGTATGTGTCGACTGAACTGTGGTACCTGTCTAGTGTACTACTGAACTTCATCTTATTAATACTCCAGGGCACAAGTTTACTCACTTCTTCTCAGATTGCACCCCCAGTTCTTTTCTCTATGGATCATGTCTCTTAGCTTTGTGTCATGAGGCCATTAATAATGCTCTTAGTATTTATTTCAGATCACTAATGCAAACATTAATCATTATGACCTCTGATAATTAACAATTGTTCTTTAACATGGTTTTTCCCACCTTAACATCAGCCACTGCCACATCCCCTTAGCCAGCTCCTTAGCCACTATACCATTCCCTCCTGTTTCTGCTTTCAAATGAAATGAAGCCCAAACAGAGGTGACCTGGCAACCAACTTTTGGCAAGGCCAGCATCAGATGAATTGGGCAGGACTAATAGATTTTCTGACTTATGTGTCCCTCCCTCCATAAGAGGGTACCTAGAAACTAACATCATCCTTCCTCTGCTGTAGTGCACATGCAGCTTCTCAGTTGCCATAAAACTGCATTTCTCACACCTCTGTTCTGGGAGCAGGGACCATGGCTTGTGGTGGGGGGTTAATACCAGTGGGATGCCCTAAGGACTGGCAGACCTGATTCTGGCTTACAAGTGTCTGGCTTCACTCCAGGAAACCATTTTTACTCTGTGTGCAATTTCTCCTGCTAGCACTGATACCCTCCAAAGGGCACAGGTCAGAGCTCTGACGTGTTTTGCTAGGGAAGTGATGGTGGAGCATTCAGCCTTTTCCTCCCAGCTCCTTCTCATTCTCCCCAGAGCCAAGGAATTCAACAACCAGAAACTAGTGCTCTGGTCACTGTGCTACCCGCACTGGGCTATCCTTTTCCCTGTACAGAGAGCTTCAGGATTACAGTATCATGAATTAATAACAGCATTCAAGTTCTGCTTTGATCACAAAGAAGGGGAAAGCAACGCATCGTGGCTTGCTTGAGGTCTTGCAAAGGCAAGAAGCAAAACTAAAGCCAATGCTCCCTACAGGAAGGGTGGGAATGACACATTTCCTTCTCATTCATTTTCCCACTACAGCATGAGGCCATCCAAGGGCTGCTTGGTGGAAAGGCTGCCTGCAGCTGCCTTGCTCCAGCTGAGAGCTGGGCTGTGGTGCACACACATCCTGGCATGTTGCAGGCATACGAAGAAATGAGTTAGCTTAAATTTTAAACTGTTGCTGGTATTTTAGACCAATGTGCTTGAACCAAACCGGCAGGTTCTGCTGTGGAGTTTTTCAGACACTAGGGAGCACACTTTCTTTATTTTTCAGCAGCTCTGCTGGACACAGCCAATAAAATCCTCTGCATTTCAAAAGAGGTTATAAATAAAATGCTTGTGATGTGGCTGAGACAGCTAGACAGGGAGCTCACTATTTGAAAAAAACTTTACAGCTGCACTTCTGATGGGGACTGGCTTGTGTGGATTTGTGGCAAAGCCCGAACCATGGCCCAGGGACATGACTCTGATCCCCGCTCTCTGCGGCCACCATTTAATTAAGTATTGCAGAGCTTAAAATCTTTAATGGATTTAATTTTTAGAATATGTAGAAATTTCTAGCTTAATGTACTTATGATTCAAATATATGCAGTTAATTGATGTTTCCTGTGGCTTCCAGATGGTCTAAAAGGAACATTTTACATTGCCCTGATTACTAGCTCAAGGAAGAGAATTTAGGAAGGAAATGGCACACTTCAACCTGAGACAAGTAGTTGCAATAGAGCCTGTGAGCAGACAGGGAAGTCAGAGAGAAAAGGAAAGGACCATCTGGGTGTTCTGCTCTGCCATCAGGATGTCATTCTTGCCTTGGTCCCTTTCTCTAATGATTTTTAATATTGGGAAAGACAGAAGAAATTATAACCAATTTTATGTGTTTTTATGTGATAGGAGAGGAGAACATGGAAATGACAGACAACCTTGTCATTCATTTCTTCCTAAAGAAACTTCGTAGTGGTGGCATTGATCCTGCTGTTGCCTCCCTTGGAGACAGCAGGAGTCTGGTCCATGCTTCTTGAATCCAGTATGGTTAGAAGGAAATGCAGAACCTGCTCAGGACCATATCTGGGGCCCCAATGGTTTGTTCTCCTGTCTGATTTAGGTGGTTGTTTAGTAAGGCTCCCCCTTAGGACAGGGCCCTTCCACAGACTGAGTGTCTCCAGGATACCTCTGGCTGGACTATATTTTAGGGACATTGCAGTAAGTACTGATGGGTGATTGTGTGTGAGTTGAGGAGTATATTCCTTAGCCATCAATGCCTCTGGAGTTGCCCCTGATTTTTGCTAGGATGGGGTAATATTACTTTACATTCCTTGATTTGTCCCTTCCTATTGAACAAGGCAGGCAAGAGATTTAGCCCTGTGTTACTTAAACAGAAACCACTGCAGTGACAGAAGTCCTGTGCTAAGCAAACCTTTTCTTTACTTTTTCACTCCAAATCCTGAAACTATCAGTGACACAAGGAGCTCTCGATGGACAGGAATCACCCCACATCACCAGCACCTTATCCCACAGCATTTTCCTCATCTTGTCTCCTCCTTCCTGCCAGCCTGTCAGCTCATGGGCAAACTACATAGCCTCAGTGAAAGAGATGAAGCACCAGTGACTTCTTCCCCCTCTCCTGAGAGCTTGATTAACTCCTTACAGACAACACATGTCAGAACACATCCACTCAAGCTGATATGCACATCCCTCACAGACCTCTCCTTGCATTGCTGACTGGAACACCAATAATCTGCTTTTATCCAGCCTCTGATAGCCTTGCCCAGATAAGCTTTGTGAAATACAGGACCTTGGAAAGACCTTATTTTCCAGGATAATTTTATGCTTTGCTTTATTTTTCTTTAATTTTGCTCTTTTCTATTTTCCTTTTACCTCTATCACTAGCAATTCTTACTGACTCTCATTTCTTCAGACATATTTTAGGGTCAGCTCTAAAGCACACACAGGTCCCTGGAAAGGCCTTTGTGGCCATGTGCAGGAGAGGTCTGAGAAGCTAACATTGGAATTAGTGCCTCTAAGATCAAAATCAGATCTTGAAAACGTTTCTTTCTTACTGCTTGTCTCTGGAGACTCCTGTTTTGCAAAAACACTATTGTTTTTCACATTAACTTTCTGAAGATGCCTAAGCCTCATTCTCATGGTATACTCAGAAGCACCTAAGTTTTAACAAGATGGATCAGATTGTTGTCTACCCCTTATCTGGACCCTATGTTTATAAACTGATGTGCTATCAATTATTATTCACAAATGCATCAATTTAGTGAGTAAGGAATCACAGCAGACCTGACTCTTTCACTAACGACTGGCTTTAGCTCTGAGTGAACACAGCAGGTTTGGCACAAGCTTCACCTATCAAAGAAAGGATATAATCACCCCTGTTTGAAATCACTCCCGAAGACACTACAAAGGGAAAAATTAAATATTCTTAGAAATTTATTTGAAAATTCATGTCCTAAAAGTACTTGATTACATAGTTGAGGAACAGAAATAGCATGACCTGACCTACCTTCCCTATTAAGCAATTCAGTCTAAAACTTGAGCCTGGGGTGTTAGGTAGTCTCACTCTGCACACACTTTTAAAAGGCAAAAGCATGTTTGGGAAACAGGGTCATGAAGCGTAATTCAAGCAACAAATCCAAGGAAATGCCATCAAGATCACAGGTCCCCTAAGACAGAAGGAGGCCCAGTTCTTCCCCGGGCAAATGTTTGCTGCAAGTTTTTCACACTGTGCAGTGCACAATGAATCACAGAGCTTCTGTACTCATCTGCACCCTGGGTCACCCAGTGGGGATTCCTTCACTGCAGCCATTCAAGGAGAGATGCTATAATAAACCTTACTAATAATACTTCCCAGCTCCACTGCAACTTTGTCTGCAAGCACTTTGCAGAGAACAAGAAAACCACTCATCTAAAGAAGGATGAAAACAGTTTAGACAAGACAGTTTGCTCAGCTCTTGTATGTCTTTGCTTGCTATCAAACCACCTTAAGGGGTCTAGTGTATTTTTTGATATGACAGCCTAATAAGAAGAGCCTTTGGGAAAAACAGGAGAATCTATTCAATAGACAAAAAAATCCTGTTTTTTCAAGGCATTCCTCATCCCAGATGGAGAATTTTTTGTAGGGCTTTAAACAGGGATAAGCATACACACTCTAAAGCTCCCAAAACTGTATGTATTCCCCCAGTGATGCACACAGGGGCAGAAGAAGTTAGCATCTAAAAGCAGAGGAATTTTTTATGTGTACCCTTCAGGGTTCTGATTGTCTCCTTATAATTCATTTAGTTCTGTTGCCAGGGACAGAGTGGAATTGGGGTTAGAAGGTGTACCAGGTCAGAGCAAAGGTTTTCCATCTCTCCAGATCAGTTATTAAACCAGCCCTTTTGTAGCAGCACATTTACTCAGCTTTTGCTCTCACTCTTGACTGGGGACCTTCTAGAGACCAGGGTGAAGACCCCTAACTTGTAATGTGGCAGCAAGTCATCTATGCCCCTTCAGTCCAGTCTGGCTGAGTGGGAGTTACAAAAATGGTCTCCATTAAGATGTTTCTAATTGAATTGGTTTATAAGAAGGCTGCAACTTCTCTGCTGAAGCTTTTGGCCTCAGTCTCATCTGCTCCTTGCCCTCAATTTCCCCTGTCCCCTCCACTCTGGGAGAGATCCAGAGCATGGGGGTCAATAGCTGCCTACACAGCCCCCTGCCCTGCTGCCCTTTTTCTTTCCTGACATCGATGGCTTCCCCCATCTCAGTGCTCTGGAGAGGGACAATCCACCTGGCAGAGCAGCTAAGGAGGATAGGAGGTTTTTTTCCACCAGTGGACTTTGCTCTCCACCAATATTATCATGGTGCGCAAGATGCTGCATCTGACTTGTCAGGAAGAGTTTGGGGAGAGCCATGTATTTTGCACCAGAGTTACTGTGGGATTTAATTTTTTTTAATTGAGACTCTCAGGAAAACTGTCTTGTTAAGTGCTTTCCTTTTGTTTGTACCCAGGTGCCTTTAATGCCAATGTAAATCCCAAAGCAGTGCATTGAAGCAACAGGCAGCATTGAGGCAGCAGGTGTGCCCAAGAGCAGGATCAGGGCCTGGGGCCCATGCAATTTTGGTGTGAGGTTCCTCCACATTTAAGGGCTGCATCAGAAAGGCTGGGCCAGATTATCTGTCCTGATTGTCCAGCTCTGGAGGAAATGGGGAACAGTTTGATCTTTTAGGGCTGAAGAAACCCTCAGTGTGAGGTGGACTACAGAGAGAAGTAGATAAAGCCAGATATTATGGCAGTCTCTGAAATAGAGTCTGAGAGGAGGGTATGGAGCCAGATGCTGCTGAACCTTGCCTGGGTTGGGCCCAGAGGGCTGCGACCAGTTGCTGTAGCCCAGAATAGAGAGGATGCACTGGGGCTGCTACAGGGCTGCTTGGGAAGGGCAAGAGAAAAGGATTCCTTGCTACCATTGCCCAGCTGTATCCCAGGGAAAAGGGGGGGACACTGGGGGTTCAGCACTGTATATACACTGGGAGGTAAGGGCCATGATGTTCAGAGCCTGACAGAGAGACAACAGGTTCCCCTCCTACTGGATAGCAAGGTTGCACTCTTTTTATTCTTGAAATATCAAGTTTGCTGGTACCAGCTACCTTGTCAGTAACTCTATTGCTCCTCCCTGCACCAAAATGGACACTTGACAGAGCTGCTGAGGGCCACATGGCCCTGTGAGCTTGTGTTAAAAAAATGTTTTCTTATCTTAGCTTCAGATCCTTCCCAGGCAGAAAGTATCACTGATGGAGAGGTCAGTCAGCTGCACCATGCCTCATTCTCCTCCGTGGATTAATAGCATTTTCCTTCCTCTTCAGTGTTTTTTTGTTTGTTTGGTTTGGTTTTTTGGGGTTTTTTTTTGGCAAATAAAAGCACAAAGGGACTCAGACGTGCCTCAGATTGCCTGGATTAGGACACAGAACACCCCATGTTTTCATAAAGAAGCCTATTGCCCCATCCTTGGCTCTGCCCTGTACCTTTAGCCCTTTTTTTGGAGTAAGGTAACTTAGTGAAATTGCATTTATGTTTAGAGTAGTGCAATATGATTAAATGTTATCACATTAATTTGCCTGCCTCTTGCTTTCTAGCACTGAGGTGCTGATCTCCCATTCCCTGTGCACACATCATTTTAAAATCAAATTGGAATGGCCTTCCCCAGAAGCCATTCTTCTCTGCCACATCCAATACTGATGTGAACTGTGGCTCTGATTAAGTAATTTTACTGTTGGATAACTGCTCTGAGGAAGCTCTTCCTTGCTTGAAATATATGTGCACTTGGAGTCGATCCAAAAAAAGAATCCTAACCCTATGGGTTCAGCTGCCTTCTGCTTGACTTGTACAAGCAGATCCCACCTGGAATTTGGTTCCTTGCACAATACAGCAACAGCAGTGCCTACAGCACCTCATTCCAATGTCTGTTGTGCAGACCCTGTTCCTGATGGACAAATGCTGCTGCACAAGGTCAATCCTGGCCTCTCTTATGGGTGGTTGGTGGAGGGAAGAGTAGGCACTGCTGCTGGCTTGTCTGTGAATTCTGGAAATAGGAGCTGGTAAAAAATGAGGCAAAGGGATGGAGAGTGAATACAGGAATGGTTTGGGATGAAGTCCATGTCTTCCTGTGAGCTGGATAGGACTCTCAGTCCTGCTCCTGAATATCATCAATGGCATGGGTTTCTTCAGAGGTGTATGTTAATTGGAGCTTTAAGTCATCAACATCTCTGTTTTATTATAGCTAGACATGGTGGGCACAAATGTCACTGTCTAACCCTGAAAGATGGTCCCAGCCATGACAATTGCATGTGACTGCAGCTGAAAGCTCTTCACTATTTTATTGTTTTGGTTTGGTTTGGTTTTCTTTCTTGTTTTTATTATGTTCATTCCAGTTTAAACGAGTTAAGGCTGAGGCAACAGAATTTTATTTATTCCTGGTTACTAGTCTCCGAAGCTTCCTTTAATTAAAACCAGATCCTAAATCTATTACTTCTGTTGAGTAGACCTGAAGTCAGATGGGCAACACAGGGAGATAAGAGTGACACAGCTTGAAACTGGTCTGTGGAGTATGAATTCCTTGGGGGCTGAGTCTCATGTCATTTGCCTGTAAAGTGTTGTGGTACTTTATAAACAATAAATAAATACAGATTTTAATCTTCCTTTTTAATTTCTATTGTCTGACAGACTTGGATAAAGCAGCCTTTCTCTGCACTGTAAGAGCTACAAAGTCCCAGACCCTCTAGGAGTCGAGCAGACATCATGCACCTGATGTAGATAATTAACAAAGGAGAAGCCACGTTGTGAATGCACTGTTTGCTTCCTACTGGCTTCTTGCATGCTGTGCCTATCAAAAAAAAAAGAATAGCAAACGAGTGTAGAGAAGTGAAAGAAGCCTCTTTGATTGTGTGGACTTTCTAATAAGTGGCACTTTGCATTTTGTAGATGAAGGTCTGGAAATAGCACTGGCAGTAATTATGCACATGTGGCATGTCACCTTGATGCAGTGGCATGGAATTGAAGGGGAGAAGAGATTTACATAACTAATCACTGACAAACAAGATAAAGTGATTGCTATTATCAAGTTAACTTTTCTCTACAATTGCCACCCTCTGCTATCTCAGTTACCCCATGTGGAATCTCTGTGAAGTACAAGGAGAGCCTGCTGTGCTTCAGATGTCACCACATTGCCTTTTTCATGGCAAATCAGAGAAAATCCTGTTAATTTACTGTTCATCCTTAGCTGTGAAACTTGTAATCATCCCATGGGAAGAAGCAGAGAGAACAAGGCTCTCTCCCTCTGATATATGTGGGGATGGAGATCACACACATATATAAATGGAAGAATTTGGTGGATGGTCTTAAAAACTGGACATATTCAGAACACAACACATGGGGGACCCAAAGCAACATGTGATCACAAGTTTTGCATGGGTTTTGAAACTGGCTTATTTCATACTTTTCAGTTGAGGGGACTCTGCAGCTACTAAACCTGGAAACACAGCTTTTAGCCCTGAGATTTTCCAGACAGTAAGTGGGATCATAGCTGTTGAGATGCTGGCATTAAATACTGCAAATCTTGCCATTAAACCAATAATTCCTGGCATGGGTGTGCTTCTCTTTGTTAGCTGGATGGCTCCTGTCTCCGGCAAATCCACACTTCTCACTGAGAGGAAAGTGTTATAAGTTCCTGTGTCTGGGAGTGGTTGTGTGTGATCCTGAGATCACTGGTGGGATTGCTCCACTCTGGCTTTCTGTCAATAATTTTACCTCCCTGTCCCCCTCCACATGCTTCTCTGTGTGTCTGGCTTTTCACATTTACACTGTGAAGGTTTCTGCCTGACAACCATCCTCTTCACTTTAAGGCATCCTGCTTATCTATTCCTGTGCTTTCCCTTCTCAGTTTCAGGGTTGGGACCCAGATGTGGCTGTTCAGCAGATCAAGAACTGACAAAAGTTTAGTCTCAGGTCAGTGACAGCCTCTTCTCTGATTCACGGAAGGATCAATGAAGCTGTTCCCTGGAGTGAAACAGCTGGAAATAGTACAAGGTGCTGCTTGGCTGCATGGCAAGGTCTGGTCAAGGGCTTTCTTGTCTGCAGTGCTAGGGCTGGGAGATTCTGCTCTGCAAAGATTGTCTTATGTAAGGGATAGAGGAGAAGTGGCTGTAAAGATATGCTGAGGATAAACAGAAGCAACTTCATGGAGTCTTTCTCCGTCTCTTTTTATTTCTCTGTTTTTATTTATAGCTCTGCTCAGAGAAATGGGACTTCTAAACCCATTCTTTAAAAATAAAGAGAATCAGGCCAAAAATGTTTCATTAACTACACCATCATTTTTCTCTGTTCTATCTGGAAAAGTCCCCAAAGAAAGGGAAGGCAACTGTGCACAATTAGCACAGACTATACCAGATAATTGAAAAACAAAAATAGCGTGAAAGAATAAATAGTGGAGATGGAGAAAAGGTCCTCTTTGCCACATAAATCCATAGAGAGAAACCAGAAGAAAAGGCTAGGGTAGCATTGATGGTGCTGTAAGTGATTTTCTCTGGAGATGATCCCAGCCCCCCCAGCTTCTTAAATGAGATGCTTCACAAAGCCGAAAAGAAGGCAGCAAACAGATAACAGAATAGAAAGTCAGTGGGACATCTGTCTTGCATGTATGCTTATATTTCACTTTCTGATCTGTGAGTTTTTCAGGCACAAAATGACTAAATTTCAACAAGTTCAAATCATGCTTCAGCTCATCCTATACAGCAAGTTGTTTACCCACTATATTACAGGCAAGTAATTTCAATATTGACAGATTGGCTAAAGCCCAAATTTGATATGCTGCTATTAGCATATTTTTACTGTTTCTGTGCTTACAAAGGAACCAGAATGTTCCCTGGCAGTCAAGGCTAATAAGTATGCAAATCATGATCTGTGCTTATAGGCACCCTCTTTTTTTGGTACAGGAATCAGGATGCCAATTTGGCACTCCCCTTTCTGATCAGAGATAAACAGAGCTGCAGGGATTAGAGTGACAGATAATTTCTTCTGAAAACCATGTGAGTTTTGAAATATGCAGAATTCTGTTAAATCCCTGTTACTCTGCATGCTGCATTTGCTATAGGAGAAGCTATGGACTGAAGGGCTAGTACACAGGCTTCTGCCAGAATATGTGAACCCATGAGGCTTTCTGCTTTCTTAAGGTCACTTTTAAGCTCGTATGTTCAAGAGTTGAGAAACAGCTCTGCATCTATTTGTTTTAGGGTCTGAAAGGAAATTTAGAGTACTGAGGGATCTGTATGAACCTAAAGCATGTGAAACAAAATCTTAGCACAGTCTGTGACCACGGGTAGCAGGTTTATATTTCTCAAGCTCACATCTTACCTAACTGTGCCCTCTCTCCTGTCAGCATCATCTCAGTACAACGTATCACACTTCCTTAGCAGCTCAAAATTCTTGAACATCCTCTCCAGACTCAGTAGTATTTGTATTGCTGAGCTCTCCCACACAAACCTGTGTGACTAGAGCATCACCTTGTCATATAAGGGAAATGGCATCCCCCCCCCCCCTTTTTTTTTTTCCTCAGTGCTGCTTTTTAACCGTGAGACCACTATTTCTTCAAAAGAACACAGTGAAAGTGGACATCTGAAAACCAGCAAGACATTTAGACATTTCAACAATGGAGGTCACTGGAGCACATAAATAATCAAAATTATACTGTAAGATTTTAAAGAAGATCAAAAAGAAAACTTAAGACTCTTTTAATTTTGCAGGTATTTCTCTCAGCCTCAGCCAGCCCATCACGTCTCACTAGCCCTTTGTTATCTGCACCAACTTCTCTCTACTTAGAATAATAGCAGCTATTTAAGTTCCCAGGTATAACTCTTTTATCTCAACTAATGCTCCTTTGAGAGCATCAGCAAAAGGGCTGCCGAGTGTCATCCCTGCTGAATGTAAACCAGAGTCTCTCCTGTGTTTGAACATCAACGTGTTTGATCTTGAGTCAGGCCACGTAGAGGATGATTTGGGAGCTCCTTTGTGTGTGCTGCTGCTGATAATTCCTTTTATAATTCTTGTTATTGTCTTCCCACTTGGAGAGCCTGAATGTGCAGCTTGCCCATTTCTGCCAAGAGAAATAAAATAAGCTTACTTTGTTCTTTTTCCCTGGCCTCCTTGGGTTAGATGCAAGCTTTCCTTGTCTCTTTTGGAAACTCTCTGAGCTCACTGGAGAAACTTACCCTGTAGAGCAACCTAGATTGTAATATATGACAAAAACCAAAAATAACCAGTGCACAGAGTTCCCTGATCCTGCACTGTAGGGGAATGCCAGCTCAGATGACATCTTTAGAAGTCCTGTTATATGTTTTCATCTGCCAGGGTCTTGCTGAACATCTGAGAGGGTCATGTGCCATATCAGGACCATGTAGGACCTCACAGGACCTTAATTGTCTGATGTGATTTATTTAGTTGGTGAAGGTCTAATCTTGGATTTAGATGTCCTGATCTCAGTTTTCTGCTGTATGAGAGATGTGCTGGGGCTAATAATTTAATCTCTGTAGGCTCCATTTCCCCTCTCTAAAAGTGGAGCATTTTTATACTTGCTGTGAAGATAGGTAAAGAAATCAAAGCACTCAGGTATGACTTAAGGCAAAAATGTACTTGATGCTGGAAAATGAAGGGAAAAATGAAAGCCCAGGGTAAATGGAAAGGTAGAAGAATCAGAAGAGGTCATTGGGATCAAAAAAGGAAAAAGAGGAGCTTTTGGAAAAACAGAATGTGCAGAAGACTGATACAGAAAAGAAAAAAAAGGTAAAAATGGATTCCACCTGTGAAATTGTGGGCTAATATTCAGATCTATCCCACATCTCCTAGATACATGGACTCCTTGTTCAACAGTAATATTAATAAATGACCTTAAAAAGGATTTTTTCTGTTCACTGTACTTTTATCAAATGTTCACAGGACATTTGGAACGAACTCCCCAGGTATCTCTCATGACAAAACAATCCCATCTTGGCTGGTTTCAGGATGTTAATACTTGATAGAAGGTGATCAGTGGCATGGAGACCAAATGTGGCCTTCAGTACATGTCAACTGCACTTAAAGAGCAACCTTCAGAACAGCCATAAGGTAGGAGTCCTGCACATTCCTCTTTCTTCATCCAGCTGCCCCCATAAATGTGGCTGAATGTGACTGCTCAGGCACAATCTGAACTATCCAGACAGTGTGCTCCCCTCCACCCATGCTTACATGAGGTTTTTTTGGGTTTGGTTTGTTTTTTGTTGGGGTTTTTTGTGTGTGTGTCGGGGGGATTGTTGGGTTTTGCTTGTTTGTTTCATTATTTTTTGGTTGGGTTTTTATTTGTGTGTGGGTTTTTGTTTTGTTTCTCTTTGGTTTTATGGTTTTGGTTTTTTTTTAATTGGATTGCACTAACATATTTCACAGTCCTTTTCAACCCTTGGTAAGGGAAAGATTCACCTCCCTTAAATTAAATCTCTATAAGGATCATCATTCTCTCCACCATTTTTTTTGAGCTTTCTGTGATATGGAGACCTTCATAGGAATTTTTTGGATGTTCTGCTCTCTTTGTCTGGACAAGACTGCCATCCTAAGCATTCTAATATCTTGGAAAGACTGATAACTAAACTGTCACTACAATGCCACTTACATGTTGACTTTTGTCATGGCAACTCTATTTAGTTGTGAGGGGAGTAGTAACTATATTAGGAAAGGAGTATTTTGCCCCAAAGAAAAATATTATTTTTTTACAGTTTGCCTATAGCAGTAGCTAAGAGTGTTCCCTATCCAAGCCCCCTGTATGTACACAAATTTTGGGATATTGCTATGAAAAGAATTTCTGATTTGGCAGAATATTCCAACATACTCAGCTTTGAACATACTTGAAGAAGTATTTGCTGTAGCAACAGAAAAATTATTAGTTCATTGAAGTGACAGTTAGAAAAAGCAAAGTAAAGAAGGATGAGACGTGTAAAGAGACAAAGTGGAATAAAACAAAAATTAATATTTGCCTGCTTGAATGGGAGCAGGCTTCTATGGACTGATGTACAGATACAGGATTGGGCAGCAGCTCCAGAGGAATCGTGTGATGAGAGGCAATAAGCAGCACATCTGAGACCTCTTATGTGACGACCTCCTGAATTTACATACAGAAAATGCCTGTTTGTAGGAGCATATGGTCCCTTGAGGCTCTATTGCTCCTCATAGTTGCAGCTATTGATGGATGAATAGCACAGGGCAAAGAAAGGGAAAAATGTTCCTTAGAAATGTTGCTCCCAAGTGGCGATTGCTTTAAAAGGTGTTTCTGTTTGTCATACTGAAAGCATGCTTGGAAAAAGCTTTTAGAAAATATTTTTACAAAGCAACAAATATCTCTGTAAATACTCAGTGCAATTTTAACTCTCAGTTAGGTCTGGAAAAATTGCAGAAATGAACCTGATACCCTTAAAATGCACCTTTTGGTCACATTCTTCTCTAGTTTGCATGTAAAAGCTTCTTCCTTGTCTGTGATATTAGCAGCTGATAACATTTTTAAGGTCTACTCAGATCTTCAAAGTCTCAGAACATATTTTGTCATAGATCCCTAATGACCCACAACTTACACAGAAAAAAAACCCAGATCTCCTTCTAAAGCCCACTGGCCATGAAATCATTTTCTAGTGATTCCAATCTCCCATGGCCTTGTTAAATTGTGCAGACCAACTCATTTGTCAGACTTGCTCAGGAATAAAATTATTTTATGCTCTTGTCAAGTGTCATCCACTTCTGACAGCAGCATTCAGTGTTCTGTACTTCTCCAAACCCAAATCATAAAACAAAGACACCATAATCCTTAGAGATGGGAAATTACTGCAGTGAATTTTACAAGGGATAAAATTTACATGTGCTGGTTCATTAGTTGCGCCCAGAGTTCTCTTTCAAAGTCTTCTGGATCCACATAAAGAATATTTCAAATATTCTTAATAGGGGTCAGATGAAGAAGGTGTGCTTGACCTTCTAATTACATCTGCAAGGCTCTGAGCAACCTGACCTGCTTGAGGATGTCCCTGCTTATTACAAGGGGATTGGACTAGGTGACCTTTAGAGGTCCCTTCCAACCCAAATTATTCTAATTCTATGATTTGACTGTAAAAGTTTTGATGCTAAGTCACTGCTGTTTCCTTTGTTTCCTTTTTTTTTTTTTTTTTTTTTTTTTCTTCCATTTAGAAGAGTGTAGATAAATGGTAAAACATCCTCAATACCAGTGCACATTTCCTCCTTGGTTAAAGCACTGAAAATTAATAAGCACTTTACAGCATGAGAGCAACTGGATTTGGTAGCTAATGGCTGCACTGAAAAGTGTCAATGCTTGTTGAGCAATGAAGTTGCTCTGTTGCCACTTCTCCTTCAGAACCAGCCTCCAGTTCCTGGTACCAGAACCAGCCATGATCACTGAACACTACAAGTCCCAAATGATTTCACATCAGATGCTTTCTAATACTTAATCTGAAAGTACTCTTTCATTTCCTTTGTTAAGGGTCATGAAACCTTGGAGTTTCCATGGAGACTTGTGCACATTCTTATCTTTAAACAAGTCTCATCTAATGAAAATGCAAAATGGATGAGGTGAAATGTCCATATAAGCCTCCCCAAGATGAAAGTCTTGCCAAAGTCAGCCTCACTGACTCTACTGGACTTAGAAGAGCAGATGGGTGTGTTAAGTCACAGGTTTCACAATACTGACTGGAAAAAGAGAGCTAATGGTAGAAATAAACCCCAAACCCCAGTGCAGCAACACACATCTGCAGCACATCTGTATTACCCAGCAGCCGGGACGAGTGCATGGTGGGACACAGGGATGCCCAACAGCCTCTCTCCATCCACCACGTTCCAAAGCCACCCCAATGACCAAGAAGCAAAAATGAGCACAAGCAAGCTGAGCACACCAATCTTCAGATGCTCCTTCATGTATTCCTGCCTTCAACTATTTCTGCCCTGTACTGAGGAAGCATCTCCCAGCTTGTGATCTCCAAGCTATGAGAAAGCACTAAAGAGTTCAGGACTGCAAGTTTCTTGACACAGTTAAGTATACTCTGCTGCTGTCTTCTCCTCTTTCTTTTCCAACTAGAGAAACAAAAGCAACAAATTAATTGCCAAGTTCTCCCACCTTTATTTAAATGGGACATCTCTTGTGTTCTTGAATATTCATCTGAATTTGTCCTCTCTGAATGCTGTACTGTTTCGTTTGGGAAAGAGGAACAGATGCAGATATGAAATTATTTGTTTCAAAATTTAATAAATGAGGAAGAAACAAAAGCTACTGCCCCTTCAATTTACTAGTCTGAAATTGTTAGAATAAGTAATCCATCCAGTGGGACTTTCCTGCTGGGTATTGGCAGTAGTAACCTCAGCAGCATTTTATATCATCTTTCACAAATCCACAACATTAACCTAATCCAGAGTAAATCTGGGCTTTGTTGTTGGGTTTGTGTCTCTTTTTCAAACTTATGATGATGAAAAAAATTTTGTGTTAAATAAAGAAATAAATAAAGAAATAGTACTGTTGAATTCTCTGTGGCTTAACACGATTGTGTCTTCTCTGTGGCTTAACACCATTTCCAAAGGACAATTTCTCCTTTTACCTTCTTTCAAAGGACAATCTCTCCTTCTCTCCTTCTACCAATTTCATCTCCATCTCCCCAGTCAGTGCTGAAAGGATGCAAAGGAAAGCAAAGATTTTGCCTGTAATGAGTTGACAGCATAAACATGTCAGTTGATGATGGTTTTGGTGGTTTAGAGTGATTTTGTCCTCCTCAAATATGTAAGACCTCATTAATACTTTCCTCACAAAAATCTAACCCACAATTTTTTACTAAAAGTTTTCCCCTGACAGAGCTATGCATTTTCACAGATTTTCATGGATTCACCTTGACCAACTTCCCCATTTCTCCCTCAAAATGCATTACAAAACAGGGGAAAAAAATGTTCCCAGATAATTTGCAGGAGCGCATTATACTTGCTCAGTGCTGCCTAACAATTAGTGTCACTTGGCATGTTACTCCCTTTTTCCTTCTAGAAGCAAATTCAATAGCTGTTTCAACAGAATGGGGGTGTTTTGGCAGCTATGTGACCCAGATACAAGCCTCAGTTTGAGTATATTTTCAGCATTGCTATCTTGGCTTATCTCAGGGTTGGGAATCTGAAGCTCTCTGTCAGCATCCAGCTGCAGTGGAGTCAGGCAGCTGGAGTCCTGGCTGCTTGCTTAGGGCAAAGCCTTAAGGGCCAAGCTGCATAGAAAATGCCCTTGGCAACTGTTCAATGAAGGGAGGAGAGAAGGCAGTAATCCTGGGTAAAACAGATCCTGGAAATCAGGGAGGAAAGCAGGCTTTGACACACCTGAGCTGGGGAGGATGCTCACATTACGAGGACAGGGTTATCTGAATAATAGGGTTTGGGTTTGGTTTCCAGCTTTGCTTTGGGGTCTCTCTCAGCTCAGCAGGGTGCAGGGCAAACAGACACAGCATTAGGTTCCTTCTTGCTCTCAGTCCCAGACCAGGGAGTTCTGCAAAACCTGGATTACGGGGCATGGATTAAAGGGGTTGTTGACAGAGGGATTCGCACCGTTTTGCTTTCATCACCTCTGAGGCTGGGGAAAGGCACTGTCCTGTCAGAAGGTGATTTAGAGCAAGGCTGGGTGCTGTTCTGAATGTCTGTGCTATGCTGTGCCCACAAAGGGCTCCAGAGGGACATGAGCCAGCAAGTCAAGTGCCTCTAATGGGGCAGTGTGTTCATTTTCCTGCCTCCAACTGCTGCCTCTGCCAAAGATGTGCCAGCGTGCTACACAGCCTGCCTTATCCTCTTCCTGGCTTGCTCATTATACTGAAAAGCTGGCAAAAAGGTGGCTGTGCCAGCTTGTCACCTAAGAAAGCTCCTGTGTCATGGGGAATCTTTGACATCTTCATTTAGGCAGTTTTGTTTGTTCTCTGTGCCCTAGTAGCAGCACAAATGGGTGGAAACTGGACCAGCTACCCAACCTCCAACATGTGAACTGGGATAAGCCAGTTACAGTGACATTTCCTCTGCATTTTATGTACACAGCAGGAGGCAGGGGTTGGCATGGCTCAGTGCCACCTGCATGTTCCTCATTGTGCTGTGGATCGTGTCCAGCAGAGTTGGGGAAGAAACCTAACAGGTGCAAACAAATTGAGAGTATGGCTGAGGAGCTGGAAAAATATGCCAGGTATTTCCAGACTCAGGTGTCTGCATGTAAACACATCAATCACAATGACTGGACTGGTTCTCAAACACTGTTCTTACTGTCCCTCTAAGGGGAAACCTTTACCATGATCACAGAGTTGAGTACTTACTATCTAACAGACCCAACTGGTAACTAAGAATAATGAACTGCTCCAGGTGAAGCATTCAGATGGTCCTGCACTGGCCTCATCTTTCCACCTGGCCAACCTGCCAGCAATTGTGCAAGGCCCCACAGAAGCACTTAGCACCCTGAGCCTATTCTTTGTCTCTCCTGTACGTTTTGGTTTTGTCCTGTCTAGTGTGGGTTGCTCCCTTCCCATGTATGTTTCTGACACTCTCTGGTGGTGCACATGACTGAGCACATGTGTGGGTAGAAAGCCTTTAATCTGGAAATCAATGTAAGCATACATACCATCTTTGCTGGTCTGAAAACTTCCTTCTAGCTCAGTGACTTCAGATCCCCAAGGATGTTCACAAGACCAGTAATGGGGTTTAACTCTGGGACGAAGGGAGCTAGTGGTAGGGCACAGGGAATGGGTGGTTGTAAAATATGTGGGAGACTTTAAGATCTGAGGGCTGTGTGGGGTAGGTGCACCCCTTCTTCCTCCCTCCTTTACCCATCTTTAGTCATCAGGCAAAGAGCAGTCTCTGCTCCAAGACAAATGAGAGACACGTGGCTGGGATGTGTATGGGAGAATCAGGACTTGCAATAAAGTGCATCCTACCAGCAGGGACCTTGAACAGAAAATCCCTAGCAGGGGGATGGCTGAATTTAGGTGTACATTGCCTCTGACTGGTATTTTGCCAGGTACACTTTTACAAGAAAGCAACAGAGTGTTGATCCATCAGCAGCTAACAGAGCTGGCTCCAGCCTGTTACACTTCAGTCACCCTCATGAGTGCAGTGAACAGAGGAGGGTGAGGAGTCAGACAGTTAGGAAAGGTGCATGTTATGGAAGCCATAAAGAATTATCTGTATTTATTCATATCTCCTAACTGATGACATCAAAGCACTGTAAAAGAATGAATGAAGTTTCCAAAATCCTAGGCAGAAATTTTCTTTTTTCTTGTTTAAGCAAATGGGTATAAACAAACCATACATTGTCCAGTTCTCCTGCACACATTTTACATGTTGAAGAAGCTTTTAATCCCAGAAATGGGAGATATTTTAAAGAGAAAATGGTCCAATCAGCTCAAAGAAAATATTAGTCATGTATGTAGTCATTACAGACAAAACTTATGCATATATATGCATACTGGGAACTCTAATCCAGCCGCAGGCTCTCATTAGATTTCCCCAACCCTGTGACACTACTTTCCATGCTCTCCCTTTTTTCCATCTCTGCCAGCCACAAGTAGATTTATTCACTTAAAGTGAAAAATACTTAAGACACTTGAAGTAAAGCATATCCTTCAGGGTTTTGCTGGACAAAGGCCAAAGACGTGCAGTGTTACTCTTGTCTTATCACATTCATGAGACATCTACTAATAAACAAATATAACAAGTTCTGTCATGTGCTAATGGCATTTTTTTCTCCTCAATTTGCTATCCTACATGTTTTCTAGTGCAGATGTTTTTGAATGCAAACAAGGAGAAAACAGATCTAAAGTGGTCAGCTCTTTGGGTTGCATTTCATTCCAAAATTACGATTTTAAGAATGATTTCCCCTTAAATTTTGCATCTGTGTATGCCTTGGCACCTAGAATGGCACCATTTGTGGAGCTCTGAATGGAGCAGAAGTGCTGACACATGCAGCTTCATTCCAGCTATGGAAAAGTGCTGTTGTAATTAACTCCAGGGATTCTCTTCATTGCTGGTAAAATTATGGTGTATTTTCCCCCTGCAACCTGAAAATTAGTTTCAGGGTTGGATTTCTGTCCCAACCCTTACTTTTCATTTTATAGGTGTTAAAAAATAAACGCATTTTTTAAACTTTGTTCCTCTGCCAAAACTTGTATATGCAGCACTTCATGAAATAATATGTTTCTCCTAATTTATGCAAAGAATGGGGAAGCATTTGCACTAATGGTACAGATGGCTGTGCCCTGTCTGTAGCAGCCACGTAAGCACATCAGTGGAGATCTGGAACTTCTGCACTCTACAACACAGTTATAGCACCTAACAGCTTTGTTGGTCTAAAAACAATGGCTCTGACACTCTGAGAAAACCTGAAGGACAAACAATTTCTCTTCCATTGCTGTTAACGTTTTACAGAGCACTTTAGCAGTCAGTGATGCACGAGTCTTGCCTAATGCTGAGAAAAGCTGCTGAAAAATCTATACGGATTCTATGCTGAAAAACTGTTTTCTGCAGATGCCTCCCAGGCTGCCTGTGTCAGGCACATCCCCCACTATGAAGGCTCTTTAGTATGAGCTCCTGCCCCTAGTTAAAAATGATCAGCTGTGAAGCTAGACAAGAAGTCCGTGGGGATAGCTCTCTAATCAACAGAGACCTTTCCCCTGGGGTCAGCAAGCTCTGGATAAAGCCTTCAGATATCAGGAGATGCCCGTGGCCATCAACCACACTTCTGAGAGCCTGCAGGGCTCCCTGGAAGGCTGTGTCAAAGGAGAGCACATTGGACCATTCCAGTCTAGGAACAAGAGAGTTGCAACATGACAGCCATAACACAACAGATGTCCAAATTGCAGGGGGCTGAGCAGGTTAGGCAGCTCCTTCAAGAAATGGCTCTTCATACCAGAAAGCATGGAAGCTCTAACAGCTTTCTCCTGGTGCTCGAAGAGATGTGTAATAAAACAATCAAATGAAAATGATGGCTGCAGTCCTTGTGAGCTGAAAGGCTCATTAATGTACAGGGTCTGTACATACCTCTACCCCATCTGTAAAACCTTTGTGGTTGCATTGAATCATAGAATCACAGAATTGGCTGGGTTGGAAGGGACATCTGAGATCACCAAGTCCAACCCTTGATCCACTCCCGCTGCAGTTCCCAGCCCATGGCACTGAGTGCCACATCCAGTCTCTTTTTAAATATCTCCAGGGACAGAGAATCCACCCCTTCCCTGGGCAGCCCATTGCAATGTCTGATCACCCTCTCCATAAAGAAATTCTTTCAAATGTCCAACCTAAACCTCCCCTGGCACAACTTGAGACCTCTTGTGCCCTCTTGTCTTGCTGAGAGTTGCCTGGGTAAAGAGACCAACTCCCCCCTGGCTAAAACCTCCTTTCAGGGAGTTGTAGAGAGTCATAGCACTCTGTGTGTGGGCACGTGCCTCTAGGACTCTCACCAACTCAGCAGCATCTCTCATGAGGAGGTACCAGCTGTTTGCTTGAGCAAATTTCCCTGGATGACAAAGAACAGGGCTGCATAAAACATCTGTTGAGTGTCTCTGAGCAAGTCACTGATAACCTTTGTTTCAGCCCATTCCTCCTGCTGTTTGGAGCACGCGTCTGCTATGTGTGCCATAAATAAAGAGACTACTTATGCACAGAGAGCAAGGGGTCTGATGAATGGCAAATAAATATAATATATAGGGAAGTAACCTGAGAAACCTCATTGGAATCTGTTCTCCCATAAATAATGTACCTCTTAACCTGATGCTGAACATCCAAGTCTTGTTCTGAAGCATGTCACAGTGAAATTCCTTGCTGTATTACCTTGGTGGACTTCACACAGCAGAGGCAATCTAGGCTGTGTAATGCCTTTGGATGGAAATGCAGAACTAAAATAGTGAAGAGTCGAAGAGTCCCCATTTGTAAAAACAAAAGCTTGGGATAAAGCAGAAGCCCCGTGGGACTTTCTGCCCTGGGCCTGCTGTCTGTCAGAGCCTATGGCAACAGCCCAGGTGCAGGAACTGCCCACATCTCATGCCCTCCCAAGCTCTTTTCTCCACTGTTTATTAATCTTCTTTTGTAAGGCTCCTCCCCATTATAAGCCCCAGCTCTGGCTTCTCATTAATTGTCACTTAAGAACCTCACTGGTGGTTTGGACAATTAATTGCCTAATAAGTGAAGGAGCCTTTCACCTCTGGGTTGGAAATTCAGACCCCAGGCACCCCAGCAGCAGTCTGGGGAAGTCATTAGCAGCAGATGGCTCATCAGCAGACAGCTGAAATGCAGGCAGGCACCCTCATCCCCTCCTTCCTGCACAGGGCACTGTGTCACCAGCTACCATGTCCCCTGTGCTCCCACAGCCACAGGGGAGAACTCCCTCAGGCAATGAAAGGGCTCCTCATCCCCCCTCTGCTCCGTGTTGCCCAAAGCTGGGGGTGACACCAGGTTGTTGCCCTCCTGCACTTGAGGTGAACCCCAGGGGTCCTGTGAACCCCTGTAGGTTTGCCAGACTGACTCAGGCTCATGCACAGCATGGGCAGGGGTCTCAAGGTGGATGGAAGGAATCAAGTTTTGAGCTGTCCACACAGTTGCCTCAGCAAGTTAGAAAACATTTGCCTGGCACACTTGTATTCAGATTGAAGTCTTATTTTTTATGCAGCTTAAGTTGCATTTTTGGTTTGGTTGAACTTGTTCTCTGTGACCCAAATTAATGTCTCTATTTTAATTATCTATGTCAGATTAAGTGCAGAGAGAATTCAGTGCTGGAAGGTGTTGGATTTACAAGAGTGAAAATGGAGACCCCTTATCCCACACAACATCTGCTTGAGGGATCCATGCACCCCTCATCTGCCCCCAGCCAGGACTGTGGACATGGATTGTACCAACTCCTCCAGACACTGTCAGCATCATCTTGCAATTTCAGTCTTGCACCTACAGTGATGGATGTGGGGGGATGAAATGAAATATTCAATCCTTGTCTCGTGGTCCAATTCTTATTTAAAATGCATTTCCATTCTGCCCCCTGCGCTCAGCACAGCTCTCTGCAGGTGGCTGCTGGAAACCTACACCTGTGTTTCACAGGGAACTTTACCCTTGGTATTCAGGTCTGCTCACTAAAGAGACACAAAAAAAAGCCCAGCAAGGTCCTGGTAAGTCACACTTATTCAGTGTGGGGCAGCTCTAAGCAGACTGGAGTCAAAGTCATAGCTTCCCGAGTGCTCTCTCTACCTTTCCACCTTAATGGCTTTGCAAAGGAAAAAAAAAAATCAGGTCTTTGCCTCAATTCAGAGAGCATTTTTAAAAGCAAACCTGTCATCACCAGTGTCCTGAGCTGATACTGTGAATGGTGACAAGGATGAAGAGGTTAATATGAGGACAGCTGTTTTGTTCTATTTCTGGTGTAAGGACAATAACCACTGGTCAAAGGGGAGGGCAGATGGTTCAGCATGGTGGCATCTCTAAATGCTGCAGCTAAATCCTGCTAGGCTCATGAGTCAGATGTCTTTGTAGCATGGCATCAGACAAATATCTGAGCTACAGCTCACAAAGAGTCCTTTCTTTCTATTTTAGGAGCTGTGTGAAACAAACTAGAATACTGCAGCTATTTTTCATTATGATTTATCTCTCCACACACTTAGAGCCCTCCCTGGTCCTGTAACAAAATCCCAGACTTGGAGAAAAACCTCTTCTCATGATCAGTGACTTCTTGGTGAGAAACCCCAAAACAAGGAAAAAAGCATGAAAAAAGAGAGAAGACAGTGATGCTGGCAAAGAGAGAAAAAAAAAGGAAAAAAAAAAAAGAAAAAAAAAAAAAAGAAAAAAAAAAGAGAGAGCAGTCAGGAAGGCAGGTAGGGAAATAAAAGAAGGGCAAGATTTATCATGTCCAAATTTGTCATTGAAAATGAAAGAAGATATCAAGAAGTGTAACTGCAGATGGAAGGGGATGTGGAATTAAAACAAGGTTGGCTATTTGAGTCTTCTGAAAGCGTACAGGGTGTCATATAGCCCCATAAAAGAAGTCAGGAACAAATGACAATGTGACCACAAAGAAGCTTATGGTGCTCTTTAGGTCATCTGGACCTGACATGGTCCAGCCTCAGTGGCAGCTGTCTCTGGCCCCAAAGAGAAAGGAGCTCCAGGTTAGACCCAGAAGTGTCTCTGATGAAATCTCCCTCCCAGAGCAGTGGCTCTGCTCCCTCTGTGTCATATGGCTCCTGGGTTCAACATAAATTAAAGCAGCCTGTAAGATAGGAAGTCTTTTCTACCTGCAGTCTGCCTGACTCCAGAGCTTCTCTTCTTATTCTGTAAACGCAACAAGCTTTTTCCTCAGGCCTGGATAAAAACTGACAGGTGTCTCTGTTCCTAACCTCGGAATTTTATGAAGTCACTTAAGAAGTTTGGAGTCTCTAATGCTGTTTCCTGAGGCAGAGCATTTAATTCTGCAGTACAATAGGCTTTTGAAGAAGATACAGTCTGCTGAAAAATGACCCATTCTGCTTTAAAGGCAGGAAATAAAACTTCAGGTGTCAAATCATGGTACTTTCATTCACTGCAAGCAGACAGCACATTTCAAAAGACTGACAATAAAGTCCAGCAAATAACTTTTTCTCAGAATTTGCCCATAATTGACTGAATTCCAGCAGAGAAAACAGATAATGAGAGGCTGCTCATCTCTTGCCCCAGGCCAGCAGCAGTGCTGTAGGCTGTATCTAGTGAGCAAATCACACCATCTCTGTCCCTCCAGGGCTGGATTTTGTGTTAAAGTCTTGCAGGTCTTCCACTGCTGCAGCACGCCCATGGGCCCTTGCTCCAAATTTTTGTATCACATCATCTGCCCCATGAGAGAGTATTTCTTGCTTATGTTTCAGAGAAGTTACTTTTTTTTCTTTCCCAATCAATTCACTAACAGAAACATCCTCAGTGCAGAATTTCTACCATCACAACACTGTACATCTTTACCTCTCCAGGGTATTGCTTTCTTCTTTGCAATAAAATAGGTCTGCCGCAGTGGGAAAATTCTCACCATTAACTTACACACAGAAGCTCTCTTTTTTTTTTTCTGGAGAGGCAATAGAGAAATACACTAGCAACTGTTCCCCTTCTCCATATTTATTTTATTATCCACACAAATGTGGATCACTAATGAGCATCTATCTTAAATCACCATAAAATTCCTGACTAGCTTGCTTTGTCTTTTCTCTAGGCAGTGAGCCCAGCTGGTTCCCATAGGTACTAGCAAAATAAAACCCTGAGAGAGAGAGATCTAACATTTGATTCTTGCAAGCAAAACTAGTATTAAAGCCTGATAGAACATCAATCAGTGGCTGGCAATGTTCCTTTCTTTTGCTGCATCAGCCCAACCCTTCCCTGATCTACATTCCTGCCAGCGGGTAGGAGACTCATTGAAATATTGACCAAAATAAAAACTATTCCCATCAATACATACTGCTACCATGAGCTATAATTTTGTTCATTCTTTAATACACACAGTGACAGCTGAAACCCAGTGTGAGTGAAGGGCTGTGGTGGCAGCCTTCAAGGCTGGTCTGTCCCTTTCCACAGGGTTTCTGTAGTCCTGCAACATGCAAAGAGGGGGTCACATCAGCTGAAGGAGCTCCACTGACAGTAATGGCATCCCATCGATTTTGAGTCACTCAGCTCCCAGTTCCTGATGTTCAAAAGGATGTTGTTAACATCCCTATTGAACATCTGAGGCTTTCTTTGCTTCCCTTTAGATCATACCTAGACACAATATTTGTCCTTAATTCCAAAGTGATGCACAAGCCTCTGAAATGTGTTCACCTGGTTTCTCTTGGAAGGTGAAGGATTGCTCTAATGGAAGGAACCAAAATGTGATCAGTGTCATGAAGCCCATCGTTTCATATGTGACACAGGAAAAAAATCTTTGTGGTAGAATAAGATATTTTAGGTAACAATCATCAGTCATCTCTGGGAGCAAACAGCTTTTGAGATAAAAGGCTGAGCAAGGACCAAATTACAGACTGTCTGCTTCTTCTCCTTTTGGTTTGCCTCCTGAGCCATCCTGAATTCAGTGTCCAAAAAAATCATTCTCATCAAGCCTGGATGGGAAATAGAAAATGGAAACCAGGATGGCCTGCTGCCACATCTGACATCCAGGGAGTGCTGTGCTGTGTTTTGTGGCTGTGTCAGCTCTGGATGAGTAGCTTCACCTTAGTGAAACAGCAACCTTTTCAGCTGCGTCCCTTGATGAAAGAGATTAATAGCAATAAATGCTCCAGCCTGAAAAGCTGCTAAGAACAAGTTTGGGTCTCCTTTTGGCCCTTGCCAGACAGGAGGAACTGAGCATATTGAGGTGCTGTAGAAGGACATGTCATGCTTAATGCAAACCTCACTCCTATGAGTGAGGTTTGACTGTGCCTGGGTCCAGGAGAGGAGTTTGCAGTGAAGAGGAGAGTCACTAAAGGACTGCTCTGGGTTTTATTTATCTGGCTGCCACCACCAGGCATCTGCAGACTGAGTCACTCTGTGCAAGGCAGAGCATATAAAAAGTTGGATGTTATCACTAATTTTGGTGTTATAAAAAAACCTGGAAGGAAAGAAAGGAGTGGCAGAGCTAGGTGTCTCTGTGCAGTGAACACAGAGTAGCAAAACCATGACCCAGCCTGGCAGCTGCACTTCAGCCCAAGCTCCACAGGAGCAGGAAAGCAGAGCAATGAAGCTCAGATGGTGTGAAGAAGGATGCTGATGTCTGCTGGGAGACACTTCTGGTGGTGACAAGGGGTCCCAGAAGACTTGGCTCATGGCAGAGTATACATTGCAGACTGCTGTCCTGTGGTTCCCTCCAGGTTGCATATGATTTTCAGCTACCACTTTTTAAAGCCAGTGGAAGGGAAGAGTTTGATCCATCTGGCTCCTCTCCTGCTTTCCTATACTTCTGTTTTATCAATGTTAATATTCAAAATGTTCTGGATGTTTTCATCAGCCTTTGCTTGGTCAGAATGTACCAATTACTCTTGCTACTAACTTAATGAAATGGGGTTTTGCCATTCATTTTAAAGTCTGAAGGACAAACCAAGAAGAAAGAAATACAAATAGAATATCAAAAGGGCAATCGTGTGCCAAGAGGAGTTCTGATGTTTCAAAAGTACTGGTACGGACATGTATAATACAATTTATTTCACCCAATAAAAACAACCATGCTTTTGAGAACAAGCCTAGAAAAAGGCAAAGTAAGGCTGTGGATGAAGCAGAGGAAGCACTGTGCTGGGAGCTGGGAGATGTGCTGGGGAGCCTCTGCAGGGCTGCCACCAACCTTCTGCATCAGCTGAGGTGTGACCCTCACAGCCCAGAGCTGCAAAGGTGTGTGAGCACTGCTGTGCTGAGCCCTGCAGTGACAAAGTGACATAGTGCTCTCACAGAGGAGCTTTAGCAGAGGCAGATCCTCAGTTTCAACATCAGTTCATTGCTCTGAGCTTGTGACAGGGGTGATGGACATAGCTCTGCCCATGAAGCTTCAAAGAGAGGTAACTGAGATGTGGATGCATATCCCAACCTACCATCCCAGCCTGAGACCTGCACAGTCAGCAGGCACGGGAAACAAGGAGGTGGAATTGGTAATATTTCAGATGGCTGCAACTTCATTTGCAAGAGTTTGTTTATGAAAAGCATAAACAGAGACACCAAAAATGTTAAACAGAGCCACGACTCCTTCACCAGCCTGGAGGATGCAGGCCCCTGAGGACCAGGGTCTGAGTAGCACTTAAGATCATCATAAAGGAATTTAGCCACTTTCAAAGTAGCTTTCTAAAAATGTTCCTGAAACCAGAGGAGGTTGTAAATAATATAGAATTTAAGCAACATGAGGTATCTCAAGGCCTAAGCACTTTTCAAAAGATGCCATCCATTCATTCATCTCTGCTGCATGTGCTCTCAGAGCACGCACTCTTATGCCACAAGCACAGCTCACACTGATGGTGCCCTGATCCCCTTTGTTCACTGCTGTAATAGCAACTTGTACAGTGTTATCATCAGAGCCCAGGTTTACCTCTCCCCATCCCTTCTCCTATCCCCAAAATCTTATCAAGAGCATTTGAAAAAGAGCATGCAGGTTTTTTGGGTACATGACACTGGGAGAACGCTGTCTTTTTAAGCTGTATCATAGACAAATATTTTTCTTCTCACAGTCATGGAGCCATTTGGGAAAACAATTTACTACTCACCTTCCAGAATGCAGATATCTGATCATCTATTTAATTTACAAGCCTGTTTATCGTAACCTTATAAAAGATTTTTCAACAAGCAAAGGAGCAAAATCGTTAGATGTTTCAATAATCACTTCACTAGAGAAAAAACAAAAGTGGCACAAAGGCTTTCTCTCTGATTGAAGAAGAAAGATGTAAAAAAAATAAGGTGGTAGTTCTTGAAGAGCTGAGGAAATCTCCAGGTGTTTAATTAGCAGAAAAATATACCCTTTCATTGACTTCTCAGTCAGAAGAAATACAAAAAGAAGATCTGTCTATTCAAGATCACAAATGGGACAGAAGTAATGCTATGCACATATTCCTTGGAGCATTCTAGATTATACACAGTTCTTCAAGACTTTACCAAATCTGTGAATCTTTGGCCTTTAGCAAGATAACTTATGAGACAGTGAAAATTGTATATTCTATCCTGAAGTAAAATATCTTCTCTGTCTCTTAAGAGTGACAATTAAAATGACAATCACAGGTTCAATCAGCACAGATAGATTTTGCAGCTGGAGCCAATGATAAAAGAGTATTTACATTTTTCATCTTATTGTGGAAAACACCTAGAAAAGCTGCTCTTAGATAACGGCATCGGGTTTCAGCACAAACCATGACATGGCAATAAAAATTCCTCTTTACTTTTTTTTTTTTTTTTTTTTTTTTTTGCCTTACAGCACACAATGAGTACATTATAATCCCAACAAGCTGTGAAGAATTAACATGACACTAAAGCTTTATTTGTTCAAGGAAAAGGAACAGGACCGAGGGCCCAGAACTGGCAAATTTGACTGCCGTGGTTAATTGTGTTATCATTTTATGTTATCACAGCACTTTGAAACCACTGGCAAATTGTGGAATGCAGGTAACTGCAGCCTTCCCCATGATCTGCTTTTGCTACCCACACTGCACACCTTTGTGGGGCTGTTTTCACCTGGTCCAAGGTTTGAACACCCTTGAAAAGAGCAGATCCCCATCTCCAGCAATGCTGCTTCATTCCTGGTTTCTTTCCCAGGTGGATGCCAAGGTCAGTGCAGCTGTGTGATGGGAGCCTATCCAGAGGAAGCCTTGCTCTCCCTGTCTGCCAGCTCTTTGGTGTGCCCTGCAGTCCTGAGAGATGGAGCCAGCAGCCCAGACACAAGGGTCACCCCAAAACCCAGGCAGCACCTCCATTTCTGCAGCACTGGCTGGCAGAGATGGGGAAGGAGCTGGGCAGCAAATCCTGTCAGAAGCATGGATCCTGTCTGGTATGTTGGGGTGAAACCAGGGCACCCAGTGACTCAGCAACCCAGTAGGTCTGGAGGTTGCATGGGCTGTGAATGAGAATGATTTGTTTCCAAGGTTTGTGGAGACCTCAGACTCTGGAAGGAGCTCAGGAGCAGGCTTGGTGTGGGCATGTGTGTGTCTGAGGTTTTGCTTTCCTTCCTGGTGCCCTGCAGCACGTGCACCTTTGCTGGCTCCCAGCAGCAGCTATAATGACTTCAGCAGGCTTGGAAACGAAATGAAAATTTCTTTTGGATAAATTATTCAAATATTTGTTTCTATTTAAAGGGACTTTATAGACTTCTCAGTTAAATAAAAAATGAAAGTGTCAACATAAAGCATGTAAGCAGCCTTCCCCAAGCTGGGCAGGAGCAAGGGCACAGGGCTGAGGTTAAAATCCTCTCTTTGCTTACAGTTACAGGCCAGACACCAAATCCCATCCTGCTGCCCCAGGCAAAGTGCTAGGTTAGATCTTTTTTTATTCCTGGGTAAAGGCAGCACAATAAGGGTCTTTTGAGGAATATCAGTAGCCTTCTGATAGCTGTTGATCTGGGGCTTAGTCTGTGCAAAATGTTTCACATCGTGATAAAGGTATCAGCACACACCCAGATGCCAGTGATGGGCACTTCAACCAACATCTCCTCGCTCATTTCCTGGAGTGGTCCAGCCTGCCCCAGAGCCTCTCCCAGCCCCTGCCCAGACACAGGTCAAGGCTGCAAACTGGGAGATATCCCATGTTCACATGCTATCTGAAACAGTGTTTTGGAGAGAAAACAAATTAAATGCATGAACTCAAGCTATGATGTTTTCTCAGACCCAGGGAAGTGGCTTCACCTTATTTTATTTCCTATTATAGAAACAGCCATCACCTCTCAGCCATCAGCTCCTCACATCTGAATGGGGAATATGAGTGTTTCTTCATTCCACAGTCAGCTATGAGAAAGGACACCTCATCTTATCTCTTAGCATGTGAAGATTCAGAATCTTGTACAACAACAAATTTCTCCTACATCTGGTGGACATTTCTGCAATTTTATCAGCAATACACTTAATTCCACATGGCCCAGTTTTCATAAATGTGCCTGGCTTGGCTCTGGTTCATTCTTTGTACAAAAGCCTTAGCTAAACTGCTCTTGGTTTTCTTTCACATCCTTTTTTTTTTTATTTTTTCCCTCTCACTAACTGTCTAAGCAGATTGTGTTGAGCTGTTTGTTTTTTTTTACTTTGGGGAGGACTTTATATCAACACTCCACCCTCCCATAAATATTGTTGTTTTCTGTGATTAAGAGCATATGTCTCAGTCTGGTACATCCAATGCTATTACAGAGTTACTTCCTAATTGTTCTTTTGCACTAGAGCAGAGAATAGGATTTTAAATAGGAGCTTTGTTTCGTAGTTTTAAGGGGCGAACTTGGTTAGCAAACCTGGGTAAACAAAATTAGTTGGTGTTTTGTTATGATTTTGAATGAGACAGATTTATTGATTTGTCTCTTACTGGGACAAGTCTTTTATCTCCTGGAATGTGTGGCAGCTTGGATCAGAGCTGTGTATCATCTCTTTTGCATAACTAAGGGTGCACCCTCACTCCTTAGACAAGGTAAGAATTGCAGGCATGCTTATGCACCATCATGCTGGAGCTTTATGTTCCTCAACCTTTCCCCATGAAAACATTTTAAAAGCCACAGGCTGGATCTCAATATTGCTGCAAAAGATCAGAAGTGGCAGATTTCTAATGAAAATGCAATGGATGTTAAATCTCTCCCCTGCAGATTAAACTTACAAAATCTATGAGTCTGTGGCATCACAAATTCATAAGAGACAAGGATTTGCAAAGGTCTAAAAGCCATCACCTCCCATAGCTGACACAGCTGGGGAGAAGGAAGACAGCATCTCCTGGGGCCAGAGACCTGTCCCTGCCTAGGAGTGTGGCAATTTCTGTCCAATTTTGCATTCAGGCCACCCTCTGAGAGGCTTTTAAAAGACATACAAAATCCAAACACTAAATTTCTGGCTATACCCAAATTAACATGCCCTTATTAATAAAATTCCTTCCTCTGTAATTGGCTGTGCTCCTCCTGGCTAATTAATTTGTCCTACAACCACTTTTATCCACTGCTGTGGTCAGTTTCCCATTGAATGGAATTGTACCCAATGATTTTCCGCAGAAGGAGCAAGGAACCAACCCTTGACATGAAACTGCAGTGTCTGCTCCTCCTTTTGAATATTTCTCCTCTGCTCTTGGCACAAAACTGAATTTTAATTCCAAGCACCTTAGTCTTGAGGCCTAAATCCTGTATATAGATGCTAGAGATGGGCATTTTTTGCTAGAAGTTGAGCCAGGGTCCTGACAATTGCCCAAAGCTGGGCATGTCTCCATAAGACTGCTGCATATCTCAGCTTTCCAAATGAAGACAGCAGCTGTGAGCAGAGCTGTATTCCTGAAAAACTAAAGGCTTGAAGGTCATGGCAGCAAGTCTCCCAGTTTCTGCAGCAAGAGAGTTAAAGGATGCAAGAAAAAGCACTTCCAGTGGCCAGAGGGATTTGGCTGAGTGCAAGCCTGGAAGGAAGGATGCGGTGGGCAGAGAAAGAGATGTGGCTATAAATCTTCCTTATTTCTGCTCTGCTCTACTGAGTGGCTTTGTACTTTCTCTATTTCAGAAGCCAAACATTTAGTTTATGTTCAGTAAAATATGGCTTTCCTGAGCTGAAAAGCCTTATCTTATCCTGAGTCCTCACGTAAGGGAAGGTCTGGGGATGTTCACAGTGAGACCCCAGCCAGTCTGGAATTCTGCCAGCACACAGACACTGGCCACCCAGCATCCTTTTTGCAGATGCAAAGTCACCAATTTTGGAGCTCCTGTGCCTGCACCAGGCTGTGCCAAATCTCCCAGGTGTCTGCATAGGGATGAATCTCCCTGCATGCAGGAGACCACAGTCATAGCAGGGTTTTGCTTGAGGGAGGGCTGCAGGAGAAAACCTTAACCTTAACTTAGCATGCATGGTAGTTCTTGGGTACAAATGCTTCAGTTGAAAGGTTCGTGGAGCCAGGCAGCTATGCTTGCAGTTTGCAGAGCCTTTAATAAGATAAAAAGTGGGGTTGTGTGGGAAACCAGCATCTGCCAGGAAGAAATGTGTGAGGTGAGGAGCAAGATGAGCAGGAGCTTCATGCTGCCCACCTTTCCTCTCCTCATAGATAGCAGAAATAAAATTGGAGAAATCTACTGCTTCATAAGACTCAGGGAGACAGGAGAAATACCCTGGGTGCTGCTCTGGATGCCCAGCTTTGCCTCTGTGCAAGCAGTAGTAGAGCTGCTCATCTTTCTTGTGGCAAGGGAGAGACAACAGAGAGAGGGAGGGTGGCCATCCCCTCAGTGATTTATCCCTCATGTATGAATTAGGGGTAGAATGAATGTCCAGGTGCCAAAGAAAAGGAATAATGTAATTACTCCTGCCTTACCTACAAGCACAATGAATCTCCCTGTTGTTCTTGCAGGGGGCAGCTAATTAAGCAAGTCAGGGACTAGGGAGGGAAGGAAGTAGCATCAAATATACAATCAGAAACCTACATATAATGCTGAGGAGCTTACTGCATGGCTGTTGAGAGCCTTGAAGCCTCATTAAGCTCTTACATCTCTGTCTCTTCCCAAAGACCTTTTGAATCCCTCTCCTCATGTCAGCAATCATCCCAGGAGCTCTAAGGAAAGGGGTGAACTCAGCTTGATTGCAGCCTGGTGCTGGTTCAGCCCACTCTGTCCCTGCCACACTCTGTGGAAAGAGGTCATGTGAAATCAAAGAGTGAAAAGCAAGCCAAGGTGCTGCAAAGGAATTTGGCATTATCTCTCAGCTCTGTTTTGATCTGCCCATCTTTCCTTTTCTCATCTGCTCAAAAGCTTTTCTGGAAGCTGCCCCCCATGCCACACAGTAGATGTGTTTTACTGCTAACCAGGACCAGGCATCCTGTAAACAAAGGGATTCAGAAAACCAGAAATCCCAAAAACTCTTCAGATTAAGGCTTGCAGTATCTGGCCCTGGGACGAAAACAGCTCCACCCAAAACACTGTCCATACACAGACTGTTGTTGCTCTAAAGGGTCACGTACGTCTGTGTCTTAAATTTTTTTTTCAGACACTCAAAACTCAGTGATGGGAGCTTATTTTTCATAGACCTTGCCCAAGTAGTTTGTCAAGCTTATTTTATTACATTTCTCAGGGCCAACATGGGTAAACAAAAGAAAGTAAAAAACTGACACTTGCTGAAGCCATTTGGCCTTTGGAGTTTTAAATAACTATTAGAGTAGTATCTGAAACTTTTTGCTGAGTACATCCAGAATTATTTTCAACAGAGGCCCCTAAAAGTTCTTGGTCCATCAGGTTTGGTCAGGCAGGGAGGTATAAGAAAAGCATCTGCTCTGCTATATGTATTTCAGTAAACCTGAATGAGAAATAAGAGAGAAAAGAAGGAAAATTCACAGTGACTGCTCTGGCTATTTTTTCCCCTTGTATCTCATCAGCAAATCATGGGATTTTGACCAGCTCATTTAATGCATTAAAAAGACCTTTTTAAACTTTAAAGTAAACAAGGTACTGTAATAATACTATAAGAAACACAACACTAGGCAGAAAAACAGATAAGAGCTTTCAACATGGAATCATACAAAAGCCAATGGACTGTGCAGAAAAAGGCATTTCAGCAAGAAGGCACTCTGTCCATCACTGCAGTGATCAGCTTGCCAGCTATTTCTTCTGATGACAGCTCTGATGAAACCTGGGCTTTTTGGATGTCTGCAATTTTTGCCTTTGAATGCAGCAGTGCCACGGTTGGGCTGCTGAAGGTTTGAGACTGATGGGACTGAGAGGTGATCAGCAAAAGTGGGAAGATATCAGTGGCCTGATGGAGATTAAAGCATCTCTCTGACAGCACTGAACAGTTTGGGATGACAGAAGCAGCCAAGGGGACCCAACTGAAGGTCATCTGAGAGACCAGCACAGAGCTGCTCCTGCCCTTTGCACAGCATCTGTCCTGCAGGAGCAATGAACAGGCTTCATTTCCTGTCCTACTAATTAACAGGGTTCAGCCCGTTTTAGGCAAGTCTATCCCAGATTTGATTGTACCCAATCACCCTGCTAATTGCAGCTGCAAATTTAAACTTGCATGCTGATTCCTTGGGTATGGCTGCTCTCATTTCATTCTGCAATGACTCCTGAATCTGTAGTGAGACTATACACAAGCATAGACACTTTGCTTGAAGGGCTGTGGCTTTTTTTAGAAATGTGAGATGTGTGGAGCTTAGAAAAGACTGGGAGTTCCCCTTGCAGAGTCAGGCTTGGATCAGCTTCACTCATGTTGTGTTGTCCTTTCTATTGAATGACCAGCTTCTTCTCTAAGCTCTATAAACTTGTCTTAAACATGGACTTGCTCAGCTATAGAAGGAAAAGAAATCTTTGGTTGAGTGCCAAAAATCATTTTGGTTGGCAAAGACCTTTAGATCATCAAGTCCAACCATTAACCCAGCCCTGCCAAGTCGACCACTGCACCATGTTCCTAAGTGGCACATCTTCACATCTTTTAAATACCTCCAGGAGTGGTGACTCCACCACTTCCCTGGGCATCCTGTTCAGGTGTTTGATTACCCCTTTTAGTAAGAAATTCTTCCTAATATCCAATATAAACATCCTCTGGCACAACTTGAGGTCATTTCCTCGTGTTCTATCACTTGTGACTTGGGAGGCCAACCACCATCTCTTCAACCTCCTTTCAGGTAGTTTTAGAGGTTAATAACATCTTCCCCCATCCTCCTTTTTCTTCAGACCCTAGTTCCTTCAGTTGCTTCTCACAGGACTTGTTCTCCAGATCTTTTATCAGCTTTGCTGCCCGTCTCTGGACATGCTCCAGCACCTCAGTCTCCTTTTTGTAGTGAGGGCCCAGAAGTGAACACAGGGCTTATGCTGAGTCCAGGGTGAAAATCACTTCCCTGGTCCTGCTGGCCACACTTTTTCTGATACAAGCCAGGATGCTGATGGACTTCACAGTAGGCTTCACTCATCAAATTCATGAAGTCAATCAAAAGCTGGATTTGAGAAGGCTTATTGGAAGGATCATTGATAAAAATGGGGAAGGAGACAGTGGAAGGGCAAGAGGGGAGGAAAGAATTGATTTATGATGAAGCCAAGGCAGCTGATCTGAAAGAGATAATTAGTCTTCTATAACTGGCCAGGGAGTGGGGGAGCCATTATGTGGATGAATGGAGACAGCAAAAGCAATTTGTCAGCCTGACTTATTTGACTGAGTAACTTCAGTTCCTCCTTGTCTTCTTCTAAATGATTTTTCTTTCATTGTCGCATAGGAATGTATTTTACATGTAAGACTCTCCTGATGGTTGCCTAACCAAGAGAAGGACTTTTGCACAAACATCAGCCATGTGGTTTTGCAGGCACTCTTGTCATCTGTTCCCAGTTTCAGGGTGGCTCAGACTTTACTGGAAAAGATACTTCCAAAGGAAAATTTGGAATTTAAAAGACATCGCCCAGAAACAGACACTTCATATCTTTTTAAATGTTTTTTATTTATTCCTATTTTTGGACTCGGAAGTCAACAGAAGCTGTTTCTAAAGCTTTCACTTAACAAACCTAAAGCCACAGCTTCAGATGTTGTCTGCTCCCTTTCTGAGGTAGCCTTGTGGTTGGTCTGCTCTCTCAGTTTTCTCACTTTTTCTTTCTGCCCAAGCAGGTGCAGACCAAAACCTCTGCCTTACAGAAAAGGGCTTTGGCTGCCAGGCAGCTGGCTCACTCAGAGACGGGTTCCCTCTCTCAGGTCCAGGTTTTTGCAGGACAGGTCTGTCCCCATGGCTAGGAGGAAAGAGGGGTTTGAACTGCCTCAGACAAAGTGTGGAATTGCTCTTAACTCTCCTGCTCTGAAGGTGAATCTTTTAAGACTATAATAATTATTTTATATATTTTTATATAGTGTAAATATAATAAGAATTTTATATAACATAAGTCTAGGCAACAATGCATGGGGAAAACATTTTTTCCAGTTGTCTTTTGGAGAAAAGAGGGAAATCTGCTCTGTGCTTTGAATGGAAGAGTAGCTGGCCTCTGTAGCCCAAGTAACCTGCCATTAGCCTGAGAAAGGTGAAGAGAATTTAGGATTTGTCCCTTTTCTTAAGGTTTCCTTATTGCCTGGTTCGTGGTAGCTCCTTTCTCAGCATCTTTAGTGTCCAGGACAGCTTGGACAGGAGTTTGAGCAAACTGATCTAGTGGAAAGTGTCCCTGCCCATGGCAGTGGTGTGGGAACAAGATGCTCTTTAAGGTCCCTTCCAACCCAAACTGTTCTGTGATCTTGGATGGTTTGGACCTTTCTCTGGGAGGCCTCATTATTCCCAGATTCTGCACAGGGTTCTGTAGTCAGCTCCACTGTGGACACCAAGCATGTAAAAGAGAGCCACAGCAGTGCCTGATATTTTACCGATTCATTTTTTTTAGTGAATTAGTGATTAGTGAGAATTTTAAGAGCACTTGAACCTATGGCAGCTTTTGGAAAAGGTCCCTTCTGGCAAAAACCTGGCTTGGAGCAAGGGAATAGCTTGTCCTGCTCTGAATACTGCTTATGGCTGTGCTGCAGAGTCACTTTCCAATGGCCCCAAGGAAGAACCCTAAGTGCTTTCCTCCAGCTACATTCAATTCCTACTCCTTGTTCCATGTTTAAATTAAACCCTGGCTTGAGCAGTTACACAAGAGTAATTATTTCACATCTACATCTTTGCAAGAAAATTCAGTACTGGGTGCCCCTATGTGTCCTTTTGATGCTCTGGCCAAGCTCAGGAACACTGTGTAGTGTCCCCAGACACAGGTGACAATCCAATTTAGAGTCCTCCCCCTCACTTACCTATGGTGTGGCCACAGCTGTCTGAAGAGAAACAGGAACTTCTGGGAGAGAGAGGCTGAGCTGTTCTGGACACCTACTTTATAACCAAATAAACTGCATCCTAAAAATGCCTGTTGCTTTCCACTGCCTGTGAAAGGTGACATGTTCAGATGCATCCAGATTATCTGGGCACACCTGATGTAACTTCCCTGAGACCTTTCCTGCAGGAGCTTGGAGACTGGGATGAAATACAGAAAAAGTTACACAAGACTTTGTCACCTTCCTTCTCTTATGTTCGGTACCCAAGAAGCAGGGCAAAGGAAAGGCTGAGGAGTGTGTGTGATTTGCTTGGTCCCCTGGCTGCCATTTAAGTAAGTCACTCTTCTTCTCTTTTGCCTGGATGAACTCATAAGTGCAAACACTTGCAGCTTCAAATGTGTCCATTCATTATTGAACAGAAAGGGGTAGCAAAGCACTTCCGTCAGAGGCTGGGAATTATAAAAGAAACCGTACATGATGTTAGTAAAAACCAAGCTGTTATCAGAGGAAGAAAGGGGAAGGAGGGGAGGAAAGCAAAACCCTTGCATTTATTCCTCTGAGACACAATTAAAACCCCAAATGAAGATTTTCAGGAAGGACCATGTTATTCCCTCTGTTTCATGTGCCACACTCAAAACTAATTATGAATTTGAAGCAGAAGGAGTCTTTAATCTCAGCTTTAGCTACTTAACTCAAAGTTTAAGACTAATGAACCCATGAGATCCCATTCTGCTTGTGCACCAATGCCAGCCAGAGATGTCTGGATAGGTATTGGAAGGGTGAGTGTGGTGCAAAGCCTGGTGTGAGAGGAAGGTAACAAAAGTGCAAAATGTGTAAAAATGTGCAAATTCAGGCCTTGAGGCAGTTCAGAGTGAATCTGGCCATCTGGGGATTAGCTAGTAACATTCAGAGTTGTTGTTACATGCCCAGAGGGAATGCCCTTTCTTTCAAAGACAGATAATTCATTTTTCATGATGGTGTGGACTTGGCCTTTTTTTCCCTCTTGTCCTCAAAAACTACTGAATGCAAATAAAAAAGATATTAGAGATGAATCATGCTTTATATAGAATAGTATCTCTCTCAGGGTGGGCTATGAAATAAAATATATGGAAATAAAAAGCCATCTTTATATGGCAGATTCTTTTCACTCCTCTCCTTCAAATGTAAAAAAGAAAAACGTAGGCTCAAAGCTTGTAAAGATTCAGGTAACCCACAAAATGTGGAAAGTGCCTTTTTTCAACTGAAATAGTTCCTCTTTGTCAACCCAAATGCACCTTTATTTAAATATTTAATCAGATCTGAAGCCAGGGCAGTGTACAAATGAAAACACCAACCACAGAGCTCATGCCTGGAAGCCCTAAGACATCTTTCTCTTCCTTTGATTGGACTGACACATCCAACCCTTGAATTAAAATATCATAATTATGTTTCTAAACAGTCAAGGGTCGGAGAGTTTAAACATTCCCTGGATGGGGATGATGTTTTCTTTACATTGTAGGAGTTAATAATTTTTTTACCAGGGAAGTTAATGTGATATTGATTTTGTGTGAGGGAAAAATGTGCTGCCATCTCGCGATAGATGCAAAAGGTGAGAAGGGTTGGCAAAAAGAGATTAATATTTTTTATTCATTTTGAGAACATTCCCAGCAAATCTGTAATTGCCCAGCATGTGATTTTTATTTTCTGTGAGGTTAAACATTTTGCACTGTTCTTCTTGCAGCTATAAGTCTTTCCCTTTCCGAACACTTACGTAAGAGAAGACTAATGTTATTCCTTGCTATGAAGTGTTGCAGTTAGGTAGCAGCTGTGATGGTATCAGCCAATATGTTGCTTTTAATGATCTCACTCATACATTATAAATGAGGAATTTGCAAGACAGGAAAGCATAGTGAGTATAATCTTTAACTGTTAAGCTGCTGAGGAGTTTTCTACATGAAAGTTACGGTCCCTCTGACTTTCCCATTTCCAAAACCAACCTGGCATCATGCTTGGCTTTAGATCACTGTAAAACAGAGATGTGGTCAAACCACAAGCCACATTAATAGGTTTAGATGAATTCCAGAAAGATCCAGCCTTTAGATGCAGTTCCCTTTGTTACACCCCAATAAAATTAACCTGTTAATTTCAAAGCAGCATTTTTGCCTCGCATATCTCAGCTTGGCAGGAGATATGTCCTGAGTTTTGATGATTTTTAGCAAATGGTGGCTCTTCAGGATGTTTGCAATCCCTTTTTGAGATGAAACCAGAAATGAGGGTGCTATGGGCTCTGTGACTCCTCCATCAGCTGATAGCTCTTCATTACTGAGGGCAAGTTCTTCATTACTGAGCCATGCGAGTGATGGGTCTTGCCTTCACTTCTGTTTTCCTCTCCATCAGTCACTTCCCTCCTTGCCCTGGAGAATCAGGAGCTGACTGTAAAGGAATCCCATAAGAGGCTCCAGACAACTGCATCATTTGTTTTCAGCTGAGACCAGAGGGGCTGATATTTTAGTCCTGGTTCCCCAGAGATGAGAATCAGCTGCAAACTTCCCTAAGGCCAAAGGAAACTGCTGCATTCTACACCCTGTCCTTCCCGCTTCTTTGCTGCCAGGTGTGAAGAAGATGTTATTACTTTCTGCTCTACAGAAACATTTTGGGTCCCTGTAAACCCTGACATCCCTACCCTCTCTATTCAGGCTTTGGTCCTTTGGCTCTTGTAGTGGTTTTTGTTGGCTGACCTATACTAGATCCCAAAACAACCACCCCTGTTGTCAGTAAACTACAAGCTGATGCCTCTCATTCTTGCCTACAGGCTATTTTGCTGTAACATAAAGGACATTCCCAATTTCCCTAAAGGAAATGAGTCTCTTTCCATCCTTCCACTTTAATAGTTTGCTAAATATATTGGGATCTACCCACTTTTCTTCATGCAGGATTGCAACACACTCCTTGCTCAGTGGAGGATTTGGAAGATTTTTGCTTGTTTGTTTTCATTGCATAACAAAGGCATTTCTACATTCTCCAGTTTGGGGGCTGCTGGGGTCAGAGAACAGGAGACACAGAGCTTGTTCCCAGGCTCCTCTCACACTCTTCAGCCAAGGGCAGGGGAGGTGAACAGAGCAGAAGAGTAAGAAATTAAAGATAACTCCAGTTTGGAAAGGAGATGTGTGGAAGACATTTCTGCAGCCTTTGAGCCTTTTTTTGAGAATTTTATTTGTGTTAACTCAACTAAAATCAAAGCAAGAATCTCAGGGAGACATGGTGCAGTGCTTTGCAGGAAATGAAATTAGATCAAAATTGCTCTCACTAATTTTATGAAGCCATGACCCTAGATCCAACTCTGAATTACATTTATATGCAAACATTTTAATATGGATAATATACTGAAAGAAAAGTATACACTGCCCTAGAAAAAAAAATAGGATAGGAGACACAATGTCAAAAGGAAGAAGGGCAGAGAAGCAGCCCATTGTTCCACCTGGCACTGGACACAGCTGCAGAGCATCCTCATGTACATTGTGTGGGCACCTGGAATAACCCATGGTATGGCTGGATGCTTGCAGACATGTGAGGACACTGCTCCAGGGCTGATTGATTCCAGCTGCTCTGGGACAGTCATCAAACCTATGTCTGTGTCCTCTCAGACCTCCTCCCTGGTGAGAAAGCATTCTGTCCAGCCATGCCCCACTGGCATTTCTACCAAACCAGGCAGCAAACCTGCAAGGGTGTCCTCACTAGCTCTCTACTCCTTTGGATATCCCATCTTCTGCAGCCAGTATCAGGTGGACACAGCAGTCTTGAGCTCCTCCATTGGTGGCCTTGATGACAGGTAGGCTGGAATAGGGCACCTGAGCTGGGTTTGCTTTGAGGAGCAGCTCCACATGGTGCTGGGGCTGCAGAGAGGTTCCTGTATCAAGCAGGTTCAGTCCTTCAGTGGGGCTGATGGCTACAGGGGGAGCATCTGCTGTCCAAAATTTCAATTGAGGTCACCTCTGAAAGTCACAAGATGCAAGATTAGGCCTTAAAGAAATCCACTCTTGGCCACAAGACCTTCTCTGTCCTCCTTTTACAGACACGTTGCCTTACAGCCAGTGGCAGTGATCCAAGGCCAATCTGTGACTGTCCTCCCTCCTGTTCCTCTTCCTCTTCCTCTTCATTCTTCTTCCCTTTTCTTCATTAAATCCCTCTGCCTCCTACTTGCCACTGTGAGACAATGTTTCATTTGTTTATAAATTAATTTATTTATGCTTTTCAATTCTTTGCTTCTGTATATTTTGTTTCTATAACCTCCATGATAGAAACCATCTTTATTTAAGAGGCTGCTTCTTCTAATCCAAGCTTTTGACACCTTAGCCTCCATTTTTTTCACCCTTCATTATTATACTTATATGCCTTCAAGATGAGGCAGCTGCCTGCGTTTAGACACTATGCTATTATTTACATAACAGGAAAATGAAGTGTTTAATTCCTCTTGAGAAGAAAATATTTTGAAATATTTGATGAAAGATAGATTTAATGACATTAAAGACACAGGACTTGGTGTACTACTGCATGCCATCCTACCTACTGTCCCCCATGAAGCCATGCAGTATGAGTCTTGGGCCTGCTGTGCAGAGTCCTTGTAGAAAAAAATGACCTAGCAGCTTAATCAAGAAATAAAAAGAAAAAAACAAAACCTCAGCTGCAATTTTCAAGTTACCAATAGATATCTTTGGGCTCTTTTAATGGCTTCAGAGCAACACAGTTCATCTAACTGCACTCTCTGCCATTTACTTATGGCATTATCTTATATTTGCTTTGCCATCACAGAGAAAATAAAATATTTTCTCAGGCTGACAGACAAGGATTCATGTTCTGCTCTTTCAGTAATTTGGAAAATGAAAATATACTGCTCACAGGGTGTGTTTTTTTTTAACAGATCTATATTTTATCCTGTCTTGTCAGAAGCGAGACAGATTAATGGCTTCTGGAATTTATTTCCAATGCTGATTTTGTTTCCAAAGTTGAGAGAGAGACGAGACAGATCTGCAGACTTCTCTCCATTGGAAAAAGGAAAGTGGCATCTGTTCCTGCTTTGTCCTCAGAGCTGCCAGCAAGGGTGTCTGGATCAACCATCCATCCTCTGCCAGCACATGTAGTCAGTAGGCAACACAGGCCAGAGCACCCTTGTTTGCTGATGTAAATGAGAATTGGCCTGGAACTCCCCTACAAAGCCAATAGTCCCTCAGTTTGCTGAGAGAACAGAAGAGTTTTTAATCATCTTTACTTTGATTCTCCTTTGATTGTCCTTGCAACTTGTGCTAAGCAAAGTTTAGCTGGACTTAAAAGACATTGGCTTTTTAACCTCTGGCTGTTCCTCTGGTTTCTGTCACGCTGTGTCACCCCATGTAGAAGGACACAGCAGGTACACACTGGCCCTGCTGCAGATGAGAGCTCTGCTGTGGTTGCTCAGTCCTTCTACCAACATTTTGATCAGACCCAGGTGTCTGGGTGGTACTTTACCCTGCTTTCTGGAGATTGCTAATCCAAAATGCTGGTTTTCCAGTCACAGACTGGAAGATAGTCACAAGCCAAAGAGAGATGAAGATACTGAGGCTACAGCCAGGGCAGCTTCCCCAGAGCCCTCAGCCAGGAGAAACCAGAGCATGGTTGTAGAGAGGGATGAGGACAGGAGCAAAAGCTGCTGCTGGCTGCACTGGAGGTGGCATTTCACCCTCTTCTCCCTGCTGATAACAATATGACATGAAGACAAGTCAGATCAATGTGGTGTTTGCTTTAAAGTGGTTTTTTGTGTGAACTGGAGCAGGAAGAATAGATTACCTGAGCTTCAGAAGAAACTGTTTGCACTGACTTTCTGACACAACATAAACCAAAGCCTCCCTCACTCCCACAGCAATTTCTGCACTTCCAAAGTTTGTACCTAAGACAGAGCATATTTTGTAATCCAGACTTAATGCAAGCTCTTCAGGTTATGGTGAATTCACAACTTCCTGAATTAAATTGTTCTAACTAACTTAACAGTTGAGAACTTCTGCCTTATCCTTTGTCTGAATTTATTTGTCTTCAGCTTCCAGATGCAAAATCTCATTATGCTCTTGTCACTGAGATTAAGGTTTCCCCTCTGCACAGGTACACAGGGTTACATTAATCTGCTCAGTTTTAACCATCTGCAGTGCACATCTATATCTGCATTAGTTGCCAGTGATCCTTGGATGGTCAAATGAGAGAAATGGAGCATAGCATGACACAAATTATCTCCTTTCAAATAGATGTCTAGCACAGGTCAGATTAATTACCCTGCAGAAGTGCCTCTTTCTTTCAGACTGGATGGCCAGCTCAAAATTTGGGGAAGTGAACCTTCAGAAACTACAAGCAGCCACCACTTAATCTGGTGAAGCTATATGGACCAAATTATTGTTTAACCTACAGAAGATGATGCCCACTGTTTCTATCAGTTACATGGTGGGTTTTAATAATCCTAACTAGGAAGACTCAACCCTGTTCTTCACTCTGTATCTGCAATGGTGGCAAGTGGCTGGAAATTCTCTCACATCTCACTGCAGAGGCTCAGTGCCTTGTCTATTAGTCACTTCAGTCTCATATCAGCTTTCAGGTTTATACGTGTTCAAATTATACACATTTCCAGCTTTGAGTGTTTCAGGGTTTCTTGGAATTTATCTTGCTTTCCCTCAAGTAGATTATACAGAAGAAAGAGTGTTGATTTTTAAAACTGAAGAAACTAATAGGGCAATATTTCCTTTCTTTCATCTGATCTGATTTATAAATTGCTACTGCTGCAGCCATGGAGAGGAACAGACTATTGGTGTTATATCCAAAGAGAGTTCAAAGACTCTTTTTTTCACTATATGGAGTAATGAGTTAAAATCAGTAAGATTCGACATTAATTGATTTCCTATAGGGAAGAGTCTTTCCTATAATATCTGAAAGCTATTAGTCAATGTCTCTTTGAAGTATTAGATTTATTATGAAAACCCAGAAGATATTCTATTTTAAATCAGTGGAAGCTTATGTGCTTACTGGATTATACCTGTGTATTAAATGTAACACTTCCCATCTAATGGATCACAGCAGCATTTTCACACTATTATCATTATTCTGAATCTCACTTTGCTCCTGCACATCCACACAAAAAGTACCTATAAAATCCCTATGTATAATATCACTATGCCCACTTAATTACCATCGCAGGGATTATTATAATGGGAACATGGGGATCTCCTCTGAGAATACAAGACCTATATAATAGCATCTCTTTATATTTTAATATTTAGGACTTTTCTTTTGAGAGCAACCCTAAGGAGAAGGACCAGGGGGTACTGGTGGATGGGAAGATGGACATGACCCAGTAATGTGCACTCACTGCCCAGAAATCCAACTGTACCTTGAACTGTATCAAAAGGTGCATCACCAGCAGTTGAAGGGAGGGAGGTGATTTCTGCCTCTCTGTTCTGCTCTGGTGGGGCCCCATCTGCAGTTCTGCACCCAACTTTGGAGTCCTCAGCTTAGGAAAGATATGAACTTGTTGGAGTGGGTCCAGAGGAGTGTAAAATGACTCACAAAAATTCACATGGCTGGAGCACCTCTCTAATGAAGACAGGCTGGAAGAGTTGGGGTTGTTCAGCTTGGAGAAGAGGAAGCTCTGGGAAGACCTTATAGCAGCCTTTCAGTACTTAGAAGGGGCCTATGGGCCTATAAGAATAGTTAGGACAACAACTTTTTAGCAGGGCTTGTACCAAGAAGAAAAGGGGTAATGGTTTTAAACTGAGAGAGGATAGATTTAGATTAGCTATAAAGATTTTATTTTTTTTTAATTAGGGTGGTGCAAAACTGGCACAGGTTGCCCAGAGAGGTGATAGATGCCACATCCCTGGAAGTGTTCAAGGTCAGGTTGGATGGGGCTCTGGTCTAGTTGAAGATGTCCCTGCCCATGCAGGAGTGTTGGACTAGGTGACCTTTAAAAGCTTCTTCATCCTCAGCCCATTCTGATTTCTTCAGATGTCCCAAGTGCCTGGCAAAGTGTCCTGAGTTTGAGGTGTTTTCAGCGGGTGGGTTTGTGTTTGTCTATGTTTGTGTGTAGCCATCTGTCCCTGTGTATATTTAATGTGCCTCACACAACATGGTAGCTCTTCTTGGAGATGCAGTTAGTTCCTAAGAAGAAAAATGGATTCACAATGCCCAGACTTTTAGAGGACTGAAGGTCTTGTGCTTGGACTCTGTCATTCCCAGCTCCATGCTGAAGGTGTTAACAAACTTCAAGCCAGGCAAGAGTGACTGACTGAATATCCCTCACCTGCATTTTGCTATAGCAGAAAGCAAATAGCATCTCAGTTTGTGACTGTAGGCTACAACTACTGATCAAACTCACTGAGCTTAAGTGGTCCTGACAGCTCTGTCAGTGGGATGTTTTATGGGGCTTCAGCCAACCCAACACAGAAGATAACTGCTGGGATTTCTGCCCAGTGCTTATGCACCACTGCTGGTGTGGGACCATTGTAGTCAGCATGTGTGAAGGCACGGCCAGATGGCAGCATGGGGGGGACAGGGAGGGGCTGATAGTGGAATTGTACCTTATGGGGGAGAAGCAGAAGACAACAACTGGATGACACCTGAGCCTGCAGAGGAGGAAAGGAGAAGGCATGAGGACAGCTCCTTCTCAAGCACAATGATCCTGGTTGCCAAAGACAGCAATGGCACCGTGGAACCTGGGATGCAGTTGTGCACCTCAGCTGTGTACTGGCTGTGCTGGGTGGGAGCCATCATCTATCACTCTTTGGCAGAAAGCCTGGGAGAAATGATTCTGTAAGAATAAGGTTCAGGTATTACCTGATTTCATCACATCTCCGGTCAGGAATTCTTCTGAAAGTAGAGAAGAAACTTTTGTAGTAAATAAAAACCTTACACTTCAAAAGCTCCTACAGGGTAAATTTGCAAATGGCTGTTCTGTTGCTGATGAAACATGCCCAGGTCCATTAACAGAGAAAACAATTTATTCCTAGGAAATAAAACTACTGAGTGATGAAATATTAATTTAGATCATGGGCTTTGTGTCAGATAGATTGCTTTTCTGTGTATTAACAAGGAACAATGTTTTTTTCACTTTGTCCTTTTAGAACTTATTTAGCAATGTAATGAACTGTTGGAGATGCAGCTTTGACAGCTCTAATTCATGAGCTGGGGAATTAGTATTTAATTCCTTTTCTTCCCTTGATATCTTTAATAAATCAGAGATTTGTCTCATGTCTTATTTATATTTTGGGGGTGGGGAGGTGAGTGAAGTTACAGTGAATGTTCACAGCTATGCAAGAGTCTCAACATGGAATGAGCAGGGCACGCTCAGGCACTCAGCCAGGGAATAAATTTAGGTTTTTTTCTAATTTCCTTGCAATTTTTGCCCTCTGGATCATTTGAGCTGGAAAAAGTTTCTGTCAAAGTGTTACAAATAGGGCATTTCCCTGGTGAGTCTAAACTCCTGAGCATAATTCACTCCTCCTCCTCTCTGTGAGCATGAAGCTTGCTCAGCAGCATGGGGAGCTGAGCCTGCCTGTGCCTGAGCTGCAGCATTGCAGAGAGCCAGGGCTGTGGGGAATCAAAGAAGAGGTTAGAAGGGACCTCGAGCCTGATGCTCTCCAGTGGGACAGAGTTTGATCTCCTGAATCCACAGCTGGACATAGAAGACCTGAAAATTTCTTACCCCCAGTCTTGCACCTCCCATGCAGGGGTGTTTTGTAACAATGTTTTCAACCTGAGATGGAATTACTGCTCCAAGAGCTGGAAGCGTAGCTATATTAAGATCATGAAGCTGCAGAGGGGCATTACCAGAGAATGAGTCTGATCCTCAGGGTCAGATGTGGAAAAATAAATCCCAGTGAACGGATGCACAAGTTCACTGGTATCCCAGAGAACCAAGATGCTTGATGCAGAAGAAATGTTCACAGCTATTTGTCCCACCCCCACGGCCCATTCAGACTGTTTTTTTTTTCGTGTACCTCATATTTATTCTTAAGGAACAGAGAGCAGAAACATTTGTTCTTCAGGAATAAAACCTGTCCCACAGAGAGCTGAAAGACCTTGCACATTTTTGTATGAACCAATCCATCCATTTCTGAGTTCACAAGTGCCACATAAGGAGAGTAGGCTGCAGGGGAAGGGCAGGGGAGGGATGAGAAGGAATTTCACCTGAACAGGATAGGTTTGCTGTTAGTTCCATGCTCTAATTCAAAAAGTTGCAGGTGTTTAACCAGGACTGACGCAGCAGAACCCTGAGATGTGTCTGTAGCAATCACATCTTGATGAAAAGTGTGTAAAAATCATAAAATGAAGAAAGTGTGAACATGTTCTAAAACCTAGAGGTCTTATTCTTCTTGGTTTGCTCTTTGAAGGAAGTTTTGGAAGATGTTTCAGAACAAAAAATATTATATATTAATATTATTTTGGGAGTGGTTTCTTTATTCTTTTAGAATTTCATTCAGGAAGATACTGAAGTGAACTATCCCTTCTAAATGCAAAATTCAACATGGTTCATTTTGAACACATTGAAAGAACACATTATGCTTATTTCCTCTTTTGTTTGGGTCAAAAGGGTTCGTTTTTGTATGTAAAATGATTTTTCATATTCCAAACAAACTTATTGACACAAGAGATATTTTTAGTGGTACAGTGTTTGCCTGAAAAAATTCTCTAGTGTTTATATAAAAGCTTTTTAATAGTGAGTAGAAGATAGGGCAATTCCCTACAGTCTAAATAATTTTACATATGGATGTGGGCAGTGGTTTACTAGGGCAAACAACTAATTTTAAATTCCTCTGCAATTACTTAACAAAAAGCAACATCTTAGAAATTTGAAGCAAGTTTATGATGAACTTAACAGATTTCATTCTATTATACAGAGGGCTTTAAAAACTGGTTTGATGACTTTGCTGTTTCTCCTTTGCAAACTGAACAAGAGTATTTCCAGTAACTATCTGGACTATGCAAAGGATTCCTAAACATTATTAGAGGTTTCTGACCTTACTGTTTGTGAAGGCTTTGATGGGAATGGAGAAGTCTGGGAATGGCAAAATCTGGTGCTCATAATGAGAACAGGGGAATAGGGATGGTTTGGTGGTACTCAGCAAATGAGAGACTCATTGCTCGGTGACTATTTCTGACTCAAAAATACAAAATTGTCAAAAAGAGAAAATAAAAGAGAGACTTGATGTTTCAGGGAACCTTAAATCATCTCTTTCATGGGGAAAAATCAGCTTTCTCCATGCTTGGACACTGTGGCAAGAGGCCATATATAAATATAATGCAAGAAAACAATGTATTGATTTTGCCATTAAATGTCATAATAGATTCTCTGTTGTTCCAGGAAAGGTTAATCATGTTGCCCAAAAGAGAAACATGCTATTATGCTCTAACCTATTCCCGAAAATAATGAAAGTACATTTAAAAGGTACTACCCTAGGCTACAACAGAGCATAGGAGAGGCTAACTATTAAATTAACACACAACATGATGAGAAACAGGCAACAGTGCTTATTGGCCAGACTTTGCCACGTGGGGTTTAAAAGGAAGTTTATTTGTTAATGTGCCAAAGGCATTGCCAGTCCCCCACTTGTCACCCACCTCTGGTTTCCAGAATGCCAATGAGTTTCCTTCATTTCTACCCCAGCCTGGAGTTCTAGTAGCAGTTAATGTAGCGTGAAGCAGAGACTTTTTTGGTAAGCAAGAGGAAATTTGCAGTTCACCTTGCTAAAGTTAATCACTTTTGCACTTCCCTCTGTGTACTTGATTAATCTTCTCTGTGCCCTCTATTTGGCTGGTGCCACCATCCTATGGTCATCCACTAGACAAGGCATCTAGTCACAAATCCCCTATTTGTACCTCATGGAGAGATACAGGCATGTGTAGAACACAGTTCATCTGACCTTGGATGCCTGTTTTAGGACTGGATGAATGACCCACCAGCAAAACCTCTTGATTACAGTCTCAGCAGAGAGTTTTGAACAAGTAGCTCATTTTCAGACAGTTAAAGGCAGATGTCTTAGCTTGAGACTAAAATACCTTCTCTTCTCCAGGCTAAACAACACTGAAACTCTCAGTCTGTTTTAGCAGGGGAGGAGCTTCAGCCTTCTAATCCTCTTTGTTGCCATCCTTTGGACTCACTCCGACAGCTCCATGCCCTCCTTAGGTTGGGGGCCCAGAGCAGTTCTCAACACTCCAGGTGGGGTCTCAGGAAAGCAGAGCAGAGGGAGAGAAACAGCTCCCCTGACTTGCTGACCACACTTCTTTTGATGCAGACCTGCATAAGTTGTCTTTCTGGGCTGCAAGTACATGTTGTGGGCTCATACTGAGCTTCTCATCAACAAGTAAACCTAAATCCTTCTCCTTAAGGCTGTTCTCCGTCCATTTTCCACCAAGGCTATATTTGTGCTTGGTATTGCCCAACCAATACCTTGAACTTGGCCTTGTTGAACTACATGAAGTTCACATGGACCCATCTCTGAATCCTGTCCAGGTCCTTCCAGATGACATCCCTTCCCTCCAGATTGTTGACCTCACCACAGAACTTGAAAGGACTGAAGCCCACATTACCTATCCTTTGTGTTAAAAGGTGGAAGTAAAGGAGCTGGGAACAAAGCTTCCCTGGGTAACCTGTTCCAGAGTCTTACCATCCTCACAGGAAAGAATTTCTTCCTCAGATCTAATATATATATAAATATATATATATATATATATATATAAATGCCCTCTTTTAGTTTAAAACAATTTTCTCTTGTTCCATCACTACATTCTCTTCTAAGAAGCCCCTCTTCATCTTTCATGTAGACCCTTCAGGTACTGGAAGATGCTCTAAGGTCTCACTGGAACCTTCTCTTCTGCAGGCTGAGCAACTCCAACTCTCTCAGCCTGTCTCCACTGCAAAGGTCCTCCAGTCCTCTGATCACTTTCATGGCCCTCCCTTGGTCTCACTTCATGAGCTCCATGCCCTTTTTATGTTGAGGGTGCCAGAGCTGGATTCAGTATTCCAGGTGGGGTCTCACAAGATCAGAGTAGAAGGGGAGAATCACCTCCCTTGACCTACTGGTGATGCTTCTTTTGGTACAGATCAGTCAGAGCAGTGCTGAGAGAAAGCAACACATACTGATCTCCAATAACTATTGTGTCCCTTGAGCCTGGATGGTCTAAGATCATCCAGGTGTGCACATTCTTCACAGCTGGAGAACTTCCTCTATTGCCTCCCATTCCTTTGACTGTCATTCCCCCCCTGCCTCAGAGCCACCCATTACTTCCACGTTTTGTCATCATTTCTTTTCCAGGAACATTTATCCAATTACTTGGTGATCAGTGGCTGTCAGTCAGTGGGAATATACTCCTACCACCTTCCCACAGGTATGGATAGGGATATTGCAAATTTCTCAGGAGTGGAAGGGAGGAAGAAAGTCTCCAGTTGAATAGGTATGACCCCAGACTGGGAACCTGATTGTATTCAGGTTTGATGCTGAATGATGTGGAATGGCTAAATCAGCCACTTTCTTCTCTTCCTTTTCAGATTGTTTTTGTTTCTGTAATGATCACACTTAAAAATACCGTTGAATTCTTTCTCTACTTTAAAAAAAAAAAAAAAAAAAAAAAAGACTTTTTAATGACATGGAAGTTTTGATGGAACTGTTCCCCTTTTCATTCCTTCTAAAAAAAGAGCTAAAGAAAAATTCTTAAATTTGTGAACAGAAATTTAAATACATAACAAAAGCACAACATTTTCAATGACATTTTTCTTTCTTGTCATGTAAAAATGTTTTATCTATATATATGTATATACATATTTATATCTTCCCAAAGCTGCTCTCACAAAGAAATATAGCAGAATCTTGCAGAAACATTGCAGATGATTTTTCTTTTCAAAGCTGGAATTTGATAGTGCTCATGGGGGCAGCTGGTGCTGCTCTTCCTCTCTCTTAGGGTCCTTACCAAGAGAAAAAGAGTGGTTGAAAAATCTGTGTTAACCCATGAGCTCCCTGTGGAACACATCCTCTCATTTAGTGCTGGAGTTTCCCAGGGATTTAGGTATTCTGGCATGAACTGAATGGAATGGAAGTGCACAGAAGTGAATGGAAGAGGTGAATTAAGGTAAATTAAATCCACCAGGCATTTTGAGGGCCGGGGGGAAGTGGTGCTCAGCTTTGATAATAACAATATCTGCAGCTTGTCTGCTGGTGGCATTAGAACAAAAGAATGAATTTACTACAAACTGGCCTATCTGGCACTTCTTTCACATCCTGAACATCTCTTTCTCCATCCTTCTTTCTTCCCTCCCTCTCTCCTCATCTTTTCTCAGAGCACCTCCTGCACACAGCTTTACCTTTCCAGCTACAATGCTCAGACTCTTGGCTCTCTCCCCATAATTGTAACTTGGAAATTGCACTGTCCTTTTCTGTGCCCTTTAAAAACTTCTCTCTTGATTAGGTACTCCTAATGTTGCTGCAAAATATGATTTCCCTGGTCCTTCACTTTGAGATGGATCTCTCTCCACCTCCCTTTACAGCTCCATCTTCTCCACTACTTTAAAGTTCTGCCTTTTTTTTGGTGAGGATTCATGCTTTTTCTTGGGTTTATCTACCACTTCTCTAACTTGTTAGTCTCCTTTTGCTGCCATGTTACATCTTCAGCTGAGTGCTTTTGGAGGTTTTTTGGATCTACTTTCTCCTGTTAGATGGAATTGGGGGTTGCCATCTGCATAGCTACCATATTCTCCTCCTCCAAACTCTTGTTCTTTCTGACTTCCCATAGGTGGTACAGAGTCCTGAATATCAAGCCCTTGGGCAGTCACCAGATCCTGTTGTCTGACTTCTCATTAACATCCCAGAGCCATGGCATCTTTCTGGGTACTTAAACTTGAGCACCTCATTCCTTATGCATCTGACAGCCTTGCCAGAATTAGTGTTTTATAGCATAAAGTTTCTACATGGTGCATATAGGTTTAACAGGGTTTTTATGTTCCCAGATGTTGTAGCTTTCTGTGCTAAAATTTGCTGTGTTAGATTAGGCCCAGCTTAACAGGCAAACGAGACAGCTTTGATGCCTGACTGGTACTTCAATTTACTTCTTTAACACTTTTTGTGTGATATAAACATTTCTTGGTAGTTTTGTGAAATTTTAATACTAAATTTGATAATTTAATTTACTAGCTTGGCCTAGAAAAGAATAAAAATTTATCAAGTGTGTGGGATACAGGTGAATCTTCCTGATCCTCTTGATAACACAACAAAATTTGGTATGAGACTTTGATGTCTGTCCTGTGTTATTTTACCCACCTCCCAATTTCTTTTTGGTAATGGGCCTATCTCAGTTGTTTTTTTCTCTTCTTCCTGGCAGTCCTTCTCTTCATGTTGTTCTTAGGGATGGATTTTTCTCTGGTGCCTCTATATACATTTATAATTTTTCTGTACCTCATTAACTTCTCATTTATATTGATTGCCAGATACTTTCTTTTTTTCCCCTCCATTTAGTACATTGTGCTGTTTTATTTCCAGTTGCTGCCTTCCTTCTACTGCTGAACTAGGATGGACTTTTGCCAAAGTTCTCAGCTTGACATCAGCCAGTCTGCTGAGAGCTGAGACTATCAGCCGCCATCCTGGCCAACATTGTCTTCTTGTTTCTTGCTTTCTGCCTTTCCTCCCAGTCAGTCTGTCTGTCTCCAGCTACTGTCTCTTGATTCCTACTTAGACAAAAAGCTCTTTAGTCAGAGATTTATGTCTTTGTACATCATCTACCAGAGCGTGATGCTTTGTGAGAACTCAGTAACCCTAAGTCGGTGGATGTTCACCAGAGGAAAAGCTTTTCTGCTTCAGAAGGTACCACCCTCCAGCTGCAACACACAAAGTCACCGTGCAACCATGCCTGGACCCTGTCAGCATGGAAGCAAGCAGAGGAGCTGAAATTCCTGCTAAGGAGCTTTCAGTAACCCTGTTTCACTTTGCAATGAAATGGGTTTGGGCTGCTCACCTGGTGGGCTGACCTGCAGCAGTCAAGCAGCGTGGTGAAGGACATCTTTATGAGCAAGAATTTCACAAAAGTTCTTCAAATGTTGTGTGAGCAGATTATGAGCTATAGACTATATTACTTCAGCAAGGAATAATTAACCTGGACAGAGGACACCTCTCCCTTTGGCCCAGGCTTTCTTCAGTTGCTTTTTCACATGGAGGAAGTGGGAAGAAGGAGGGTAAAAATGTCTTCCCACACTGATGGAGTTAGAAACCATCCTGGTGACGTGAATACCTGTTTCTCTTTCTCTAAATAACACATTGTTGCATGTCACAATCAGTGGCTTTGACTAATGTAATTATTAAATACTCAAAAGTTATATTTACTTTTGTCAAAACAGATCAAATTTATGCTTTTATTAGCCTCCTTGCAAGCAATGTGGCTCTGATAATACATTGGTTACTACTTATTCAATCATTGCAAAGGGAATGAAAGAAGAAAAAGAGGGTTTGTGTGTGCATGTAATATTTTTCAATTACTTTGCTTGTGGTTTTCAGCATTAAATTGGATAAGTGAAAGATGGTGGATAGGACCCATCTGCCAGGAAATTGCTAGCATGTGGCCATCTGTTGCTATCCTGCATTTGATCAGTGGTACCAAGTGTGTGTTGATTAATTCATTCAAGTCTCTCTGAGGTACACAGTCTGTCTAAGAACATACATCCTAACAAATAAAAACTCAATCAGTGACGAGCACTTGATGCAAATATTGAATAATGACATTATTGTGTAGAACAAACATGAGGGACTCTTCTACCTTTCTCCTTCCACTCCTCCCACCATCATGACTGGGATCCCAGCTGAAAGAAAACCCAACCAGGAGCCCTTCCCACACATATTGCACATCTCACTGAGGTTGAAAATCTTGACACCATGGAGAGAATAGACCAAATTCTTGGCTGGTTTAGGCTCAGTAATGACAGGGAACTTTCACCAGGACCCAGTTTATCTGAGGCACCCTTGATCTTTTTCTTTTCTTCAGTGGCCTGCAGGTTCAACTCCACTCATAGGGCTCTTACTAAATAAAAACAAATCCCAGTATACTCTCAAGCCATATTAGAGGTACAGCTGAGACCTGACAAGAAAAGCATTGCCAACATGGAGACCCTATAATCATCTGTATGGGGAGCTGAGCCTGAATGTGTGTATGCTGCCTTGAGCTTAGGGAAAGGATCTGCACTTGTTAAATATCCTATCTAAGGGCTTTCCAAAGAAAATTCTTTTTTTTAAAAAAAGAAATTTTTGGCTTTTTTTGAAATGGAAAAGCATAAAATGTTCCAGGGAGATCGAAGTCCATTTCTCTCTCTACTTGAAGATGGATAAATTAGAACTTTTATTCTTTCTGGGGATAGTTACAATTTTCAAAAACTCAAACACCGTCTCCTTTCCAGCCCTAATTGTCAGCTTCTTCTATATGCCTCCTCTATTTAATTCCTAATCTCACCTTCCAGAGCCTTCTCCAGTCCACAAGGGCCTTTCTGTGCCTTGCAGAAGTGGATACTCAGTGGATATTGCATCCTAATACTGGTTCACAGACTTTCTATGGAGTCACATAGTTTGGTATTGCAACAAAGTGGTTGGAGGACCAAAAAGTTCTCAGACACAACATTAACAGTGGGGGGGGATGCATTTACAACAGCTAGTGGCTCACTGGAAGTCATAGTAACTATTCTGAACTGCTTGTTCTCCCAGAATGAGAGAAAAATGTTAGAAGGTATTAAAATGTTTTACAATATCCCTTTATTTTCTGATATTTTATCATCCACTTGCAAGGTGACGAAGGCCAGACTTCTAAATCCTCTGAGTGAGCAGTTAGAGAATCTAACATATCACAGTATTTACTCTCTAGAGTGCAGAGAATAAATATTTCCAGTTGCCAAAAACTGTTCTTAATAATCTTTCTCATTTTGTGGCAGTTTGGGTACCACACCACAGCTTGTGTCTCTAGAGTCATCATCGTTTTTGCAGCCTTGATGAGGCTTGTGATTGTTTTAACACACCAGATCCTTAGGTAAACCCAGTGGTACTATCTGAGGTTTTCATAAGGGATGTTACAACTAAAAATAGCAGGCACATTCAGGATGCCTGGTGATCAAATGTATCCCTCACTGCATGGAATAATCCTCTTGTTTTCCTTTGAATTGAGGGGGGGGAGGGAGAGGTTGCAGCAGTTTAATGAAAAGTTCATAACTTTTGTCTTTCCTTTTGTCATGCTTAAACTTAGGGGAGCAACAGAAAGACTGAGCAGCAGTAAGAGCTGAGTTAATGCTATCTTCTACAAAGCAAAATCACAGATTAAGTTGTTTCCAGGGAGAACTATTAACTATTCAGCCTTCAAATAAAAAAGAGAATGAATAGTATCTCTTAGCAACCCTGACAAAAATCCTTGATTTGGAACAAGAAATAAACAGTTAAGTTTTATTAGATACAATCACATCAATGTCCTCAAATCAGAGGTAATTCAAAGCCAGCAAGGTTCAGAATGGTGTGTTGAGCTCTCCTGGCAGCTCTGCAGTTCAATTTAGCCATCTTTGGAAAATGGGCTTTGTCAAAACTTATATAATGTGACTCTATCATTGAAGAAATAGTGAATGTCACCTGAAGTGACAGCAGCCCTCTGTAGCAACAAGGGTCCTGGGAATTCTCTGGGCCCTTCTCTCTCAGAGCATGGGAGATTTAGGAATGGGATTGTACATGCCTGAAAGAGGCAGGGACTTAAGGGTCTCTTTCAGTCCTGCTGTATCATGGTCTTGTTCTAGATCTAGATCTGTTTGGATATTTAGAGACCTAACTCACTGCTTCCCCCCAGAGCAGCTCACCTTTGAATATGAGGAGAGTGGCTTAAAATTCATTCTTGGAAGATCACAAGGTCTCTGATCCTTTCTCCTGCTGATCAGTTTCTGCTTTTTGGGTATCCTAACCTGGCATAATTAACAGTAGAAAGAAATGGCATGAGAAGAAAATTGCTATCCTTTTACATTTGATTCTGTAACATTTGGGAGTAACATCAAAGGTTTCTAGTTGGTACTGCAGAAGGTAGTACTGGAGCTGGTGGAATAGTCCTGTAAACATGTTTTACTTATCTGTGAGCACTGTGAAATTGCTTCCTATCAGCACCTGCTCTACAACATGTAGGGTGGTTAGAAGGGAATAAATGAATTGGATTTTATTTTGACATTAAATAGGAAATCCTCATGAGGGGAATCTCGGAGAAAGATGTCAAAGTTTAATTGCTTTCTGAATTTTTGCATTCACACACACCTACATAGAAACAGCTGGCACAGATTTCCTTCATGCCTTCAGGGTTCCAGCACTCTTCCCACATTCTTCCCATTTGCAGAAACCTTAGCTGGTGGCCTACAGTCTTCCAAACCTCCCAGCACAGCGAGTTCCCAAGCATTGCAGGCAGCTGAAGAAACGCCCTGCTGCCTTCTGGACACCCAAGAGCAAGGCTCTGAGCAGCTAAGCCAGCAGAAGTGTTTTCATTGTGTGTGGCTGTTACCATGACATTTCTCTTTCACAAAATGTAGATCTAGGTAAAAGAAAATTTAGCTTAAAAAATAAAATATATATCCAAAATAGATAACTTTTTTTCAGACATTTTAAAGCCAGAAATTAAGAGATTTCGAACAGCTCCAGTCCTTGCTCTCACCCTGCTTGCATCCAGCCAAGCTGCCAGACCAAGTTGCTCTACATAGCCTTGATGTGTCTGGAGACAGAGCTTTCCACATTAACTCTCTCCTCAATTAACATACAAAATCATCATGAGCAACAAAAGACTTTCCCTACCAATGACCCAAGTGGTTTTATGAGTGTTTAGCAGGCACCAGCCTCAGCTCTGTACTACAGGACTCTTTGCTTCCAGTACTGACTTGTACTGTTCCCTGAATGCCTGTTTATTACAGGATGTGAGAATGATGGGACATAGAGACATCTGCATTAACCTCACTGTGTTCCCTGTCTGAGTCCTGCCCTAATTAAATTTGGGAGCCTGGTAATTTCTCCACGGACCAGTTTGCAGCACAGACAGAAAGTTCTCTGCTGAGATAATGAAACTGTTATTATATGTAGGATGTGTTTTCCTGGGCGGCAGAGTTTGTACTTGGGATTAGGGAGGGAAAAAAAAAAAAAAAAAAAAAAAAGCAGAAAAAGCCTGAGTTTTTACCATTTTTCTGACTAGATGGTAACTGGTATTTTTACAGCCCCATGGGAATTCCCCCCACACCATTACCAGCATGGCAAATCGCACTGCTCTGATCCATCTCCGATGCTCAGACATGTTGAAGTCCATGGTAATTTTTAATATGCTGTCCTGCAAAGCCCTTTAGAAATCAACATGATATATCTGTTATTAGTAGCCGGTGCTTTTGTTTTTCTCAGTGAGCAGAACCAGCAATCTCACAGTGCTGGCACGGGGCTGAAGAATAACCTGGCTCAGCCTCCATCCTGGCAGCCGAGCTAACGCTGCTCTCTGCATTCATCTGAGCTTTGCAGGGAGGTGCTAAGGGATGTGTTATCGTTATTTATTGAGGCTCCCACTGTAACTTGGATCACTCCTTAACAAGGTCACCATAATCACATTGCAATCAGGCTGCCCTTTCCCTTCCCAGTCCTGTAATTAGTGCTTGCCCTTGTAACTGGAAGATTAACCACATGACCTATTATTAACCTCTGTTCACCTATTATGGTCTCTTTGGTGTTCCTTTTTAATGCAGATACTGTTGAAACAGGGGCTGTTTTAATTATATTGTATTAACATGGGAGAGATTCTTAAACATGTGGGGAATGTGCTGATTATAGATTTAATGATAACTACAAGTAGCAGGAAGTGTAAGTGTCGCATAATTAGAGACTAACTCCAGTGCAACACATGGTTCTCCCTTGGTACTCCCTACAAATCAAAGTGGCTCTACAGCACAAACTGATGTACATCAGTAGATATATTCTCTGTCCCATTCCAGGGCAGCCCAGTCCTGATGCTGACAGTCATGTGCCAGATCTGAGACCCCCCCTTATCCTCATTCTGGGTGATTTTCAACTCTCAGTGGGTGGCTGTGCATCCCTCCATTGTAGGCCTTCACACTTTGCCCCAGGGCTTATTCTGCATCTCTATCAAGAGCTGTCAAGGGACCACCAGGGCTTGCCAAGGGCAAGAAGCAAGAGTGAAAAAGGAAAGATTTGAGGAACGAGGAAGGATTTTGATATCTGGAAATTCATTGCAATTCTTATAGTTTTTAAAGCTATCAAGGTCTCTGAATCAAGGTACCAAATCACAGCCTCCTGAGATTACTTATCCTCTGAAACTAATCGAACACAGCCTGAACAGAGCACTAGTGACCAATGGACTGAACCATTGTTTTGGGACTTAGGGCTCTGAGCCAGCAGGCCTTTTGTACATCTGTGAGGAGTTTCTTCATTTCAGGGTTAAAAGAGGTTAAAAGAGAAGGGACTGTATAAATGCTTTTGAGACTGCAGTCCACCTGAAAAAAAACAAGACAAAACCACTCAATGTTTACTCACAGGTAAAATAAGCAAAGTGAGTTGTATAAATGATACTCTGAATTATTCATCCAGTTTGAATGGTTCATGGGGAATGTGCCTTCATACCTTCCTGCAAGTTGCTGAAATGCCAGCTGCCTTCTCCAGTGTTAAGACCAGATCTTGCATCACTGCAGGGATGTGTATGTGCACTTACCTATCTGTCCTAGTCCATGTACCATGTTTCTTGGATCTCCTAAAGCCTGACCAACAGGTCAGAACAGTGTTCCTCCTCAGAAATGCCCCATACTCCCAGTTTTACTGAAATAGTTATGAAAGAAGTGTGTGGATATGGAGCATATATGAAGTCCCTACTAGCTGCTGTGGGGTGAAGGAGAAAGCTAATAGCAGCACCTAATAATTCATAAAATCACAGAATGCCAGGTTAGAAGGGACCATTCTGATGTCTGGCTGTCCTCACAGTGAAAAATTTTCCTCTTGTGTTCAGCTGGAATATCCCCAGAAGCAACTTGTGCCCATTATCCCTTGTCTTGTCCACATGACTCCTTTTAAACAGGGACTCTCCAACTTCTTTGTAGCCTCCTTTGACTACTGGAACATCCTAATAAGGTCTCCTCTAATAGTTCATTATTGGCTTGTGTTTGTTGACACATGATATTGTACAAAGTATTTGCTCATCTTGTATTATCAGCTATTGCATGCTGTATTTTTCCTCCTCATGGTGCCACAATTCAACTGTCCACAGGACACAAGAGGTATAGTCCACAATTATGTCAGAACTGGCTGACTGAGAGCTTTTCCTGGATAGTGAAGATGCTCTGACTGCATCTGTGCCTGCTTCCATCAGGGTCCCACTTGGAGAGTGTGCATCCTTGTAGTTTGGATGGAGACTGTGAGAAACCTGGGAACAAACCCACCTGACCACTGCTCTGAGCAGTCAGTCAGAGTCTGGAAGTCAGTCAGGGTGTACAATTTCACCAAGTAAAATTAATCAGGCACAGAACTATCAGAGTTTATTCTGTCTCTAATTCAGCTGCAGATGAAGCGATTTATGTGTGCACCAGGTCCCATTCACCTGGTTTGTATTTACCCTGTGTCTGTTTGATGACCCATCCTAAGCTGGTGCAGGACTTGATTCAAATCCTACCCAACACAGGGCAAGTCCTTCCTTTTGGACAGGGGCCCAAGAGCACAGATGTTCAGCCTCATCCTCCATAAACTCCTCATGAGCCACAGAGGATCAGACAGCAAAGTCTCTCTACACGTGACAGGAGCATTCACTGAAATGGTGGCCCCAATACAACCAGTGAAAGGGGGGCACATGTGCAGAGAGGTGTCCTGGAGTCGTGGGCACTACCAGTGCATGCACAGGTTCCTCTGCCATGGAGGGTAGCTCCAGATATCCAGAGTCATAATTCAACATCCAACAGCACCCAAGGGTTCCCAGTGCTGCCAGTGATCTTGGACTTGTACATGCAGGATATAATTCTGGAGATAGCTGCAGAGGACATACCTATGCAGGCTGAATCTGGGGATATTCTGCCCTAAAAAAGCCAAATGAGAAATGACAGTGATTGGGATGCCATCTTTTCACTTCTGATAGAACAAAGAAGCAACAAATGTAAGTGGTATTTTAATCTAACCATTCCATAGCAAGTAAAAAAACCCTAAATGACTCTGCATTTGTTGTAAAAATTATCCCTCTAAATTGATCTCATAAATCCAGGACTCTAAAAACATACCTATAACACTTTACTATTATGGTTTGCTGTAATCACAACAGAAAAATTTTAAAGCTATCTAAAACTCACAAACAAATAAAAAGGAGGATTTTTATGATTTATAGAGTAATCTTCTTTCCTCAGCTTTTGGGATATCAAAAGTGATAGTTTAATCACACATCTATCTATGCCAGGAAATAAAGGAAAGACAGATGTGATATAAAGCCAAAATTAAATCCAAGCAGCTATTCTGTGTGGTCTGGCAATTGGAAAAAAACCAACCATGTTTGCAGCTAATTCAAATTCACTTACCATAGAATGCTTCTTAAAATATTTCATTTTCTACTTAATTTGTCTGCAGTGAGTCTGAACTGTACTAACTGATTCTTTTTCCTCCACACAAATGTTTGAATGCTGTCATTTTCCAGCCTACAAAACCAAGGAAAAACCTTCCCTGGGGACTCAGATGAAATCTTTTTGTGGTTATAATTCTGCTTTCTGGTGATGCCTTCCCAAATGTCTTGAAGGAAAAGGAGGGAGAACCATGCTGCATTTTCACATGAAGAAAAATTGTGAAGTCAGGTATTTTCCATGTTCAACATCATGTGCTTCATTAATTTCCCCTGTGTTGATAATAAATAATAAAGTACCTGGGATTTACAATCCAGTGCTGCTGTGGTTTATGTGGGACTGTTGGTTCATCTGTGCAGTTTCTCAAGCCTGGCTGAATAAACATAAGAGACCAAATCAGACACTCAATGGGCACAGAGCTGAGGATAGAAATACCTACCTGGGGGCTAAGCTAAGTGAAGAATCATCAGCATTCAGAACCTGTTTGATAGAGAGAAGTCAAAATGAACTTAAGAAACTGTCTGAGGTACAAACTTTGTGAAGGGGGAAAAAAAAAACCAACCCAAAACACAGAATGTTTCTTAGGGTTTCCCTTAACACTGTCTAAGGGGCAAGACCTCCTATTTTGGGCCTGAACCATGACTACTTCTCTACCATCTGTGGCAGTACAATTTTCCATACTTCACACTTCACTAGCAGGAGAGCAGATGACACCTGACGTTGCTTGCAGACAGTTCAAAGTCTTCTATTTTGCATTATGATGGCAGCAGGTACTGGAGCTCTGCTGGTACTAAAACACTGGTGATCTTTCTTCAGGCTTATTGTGAGGCTGCATGCAATTAGCAAATTTCTTAAAGTCCTACAGGAAAGGATTGTATTCAGATGGAAGGATGGGTTGGGCTGTAACTCTCCTCATCCCTGCCACAACACAAAGAGAAAGTAGGTGTAGTAGGAGTATATATGGCAAGGTTCCTCATTAAATTATGAGCATATTTTTTTTACAGACATTGCTTTATACCACTGGGCAACTCTCAATCACTTGAGATGTAGCCATCCCTGACTTACAGTGAGAAAGTTTTCTTCAAGCTCATCTCTGCATATTTCCTACCTACCTCTGACCTTTCCACCACTGTCTCTTGGCAGCCACTTGCACTGGCCCTGCTGGGCATTGGGGCAAATGCTCGTTCTTACCCCTTGTTCTGCTCCACCACTGGGATTCCCTGCAGATGCCCAGCATCAAACACCCTTCTCACCGCCACTGGCATCAAGGCAGGAGCTTTGCCCCCTTTTCAACACCGGAAGGAAGCCACTTGCACTAGTCCTGAAGAATCAGAGATGTGTTATTGCTGTTTACTATGCTCTGAAGTGATTTTTCTAAAGTTGCTCTGATTATTCATGAGCCACATGCTCACATTTCTTGCATCCAGAGGTTTATTTCTTCTGCTTAATGGGAGCTGATGCTTTACATGGAGAAAGGCCTTTTTTTTGTGAGTCATGCCGAGCATTTGAGACACAATTTGCCTGTGAGATATCCTGGAGTTAATGTGACCCGACAACATAAAGTTTGGTTCTTCATGCCTAGTTCCTAAAGATCTGCCAACAGGAAAGCTACATTTTATAATAAGTGTTGCTGCAATCTAGTTTTTGGAAGAGAAAAAAAAAAGTCATTGATTTATATGGAAAACTTATTTATGTATTATCAACATAAGATCTTCCTGAGCTGGAAGAAGTTTGGTACCACACAGAGAGAGCGCTTTCCAGTCCCATGGCACAGCTTCAGTGACAAAGAAGGGGGTGACATGAGCAGGTGGTAATTTCCCTGCAGAACTTGTGTGGGAGTTCAGCTGTATGTGTGCGTGTGTGTGTGTGTGTGAGAAAGAGAAAGGGACATGCAGGGAGAGAAAGAAACTTGCTGCATTATGCATTAATTCGAGTGTATGTAGGCAGAGTACAAGTCAGAATTTTCTCTCTTGGGAGTCTAGAGTTAGGCCTTCATTTGGTACCGAGGTACTTGTGTAGAAGTGCTCCAAATGAATTCCCAGGGTGCACAACTGCCCACTTCTTCAATTAGGGTTGTATTAAAACCACAGCATCTACTTGAATGGTTAAATTCACTTTTGGCTCTGAATGTCTCAGGACAGTAGGAGTTTGTATTGTAACCATTCAAGCCAAACTTGACCAAACTCCCTTTTTTTCTGACTCCTCCTTTCCATTGCTACCAGAAAACTTGCAGCTCAGTAAAAATAAGCAAACAAGCAAACAGTCTTCCACCTCTCAAAAACTTGGAAGATGTATTTGGTTTAGTTGATATTAGGTAAGAAGAGGAGTGTTAGGAGGGTATCAGCTCCCTTAACATCTCAAGCCTGGCTCTTTTCCCACAGAGGTCAGGACAATTTACACTCAGTCAGCACCTTCTCTTGATACTGGAGCTATTCCTGAGAAGTGGTGACCCCCATTGGGATGAATTCTCCCAAATCCTCCTGCCAAGCCCCATTAAATTGTGCAAGGGACTTGACTTTTATGAAAATTGCCATAATTATCTACAATCTATGAAAAAAAAAAATAATCTCCATTTACAGCTTTAAGCCTGTCAGCTTCTCCTGAAATGACAGGTCCTCCATGTGCCATGTGTATAACACCCTAGTTGTATCTTTATACATCTCTGTCACCTCCTCTCAGGCTCATAAGACCCAGAGTCTGGTATTTTCACAGCTACTGCTTTGCCAAGCCCCATCTTCAGTGCTAGCACAGGGCCATGATTATTAGATGTTTGAGACTGCTGCATGTTCAAAACTATTTGCTCTTTTTTGCTGTTTCTGATTTGGGAGGGCAAGCTTCAAGAAAGCTCTTAGATATACATTAAGGCTGTCCAATATGTAGTATCTGGAAAGAATATGATTTTCTAGACCAAGGTCCCCTTCATCAAGACTGTTCTTAAATAGCACAGTCCTTCTGAATGACTGGGACCAGGAGCAAATTCAAACAGCTTGGTGTCTTGTACCTTGGAGTGAAAACCTTGGATGTACTGAGGGATGGGGGTTCCTGCACTGCTCTGCTGCTCATTGCTTCCTCTGTCCTGGGGTTATTCCCTTCTCCAGGAGAGGTGATAGCTCAGCTTGTCCCAGGTCCATCCTCTTGCCAAAGAGCATGACAAAGCAGGAAAGACTCAGATTCAGAATGTTGTCCAAGGTCTCCAGGAGGTTTCATTCAGAAGCGAATCCAGCAAAGTCTGCTACAGTTTAGCAGCTCCATTCCTGCTATTTTTGGAGACAGGGAAACTAAATGGATCCTGAGTGGAGGAGTTTCCTTATTCTTCACAAACATACAGTTGCTATCATAACCTGCATCATGTTTATCAAACCATCACGGCCACCTTGCAGATTTTTTATTCTGGTTCATCTATTTCTGAGCCACCCCAGAATACTGCACACACACACACACACACACACACACACCTCTTTGTGTAGGACTGCACACACAGGAAAGAGTTAAGCCCTGCAGCATCCCAGTAAGTCTCCTTTACAAAGGAAAAAGTAGGATAGAGTTATGTCATTTATAATGATCATGAAGGGAACACGTCAGACATGAGACTGAAGGATCATTTCCAACCTGCCCCTTTACAGTTGCTCCATTACTCTACTTCATACAGTTTTTCCTAGGGATATTGAACATTTCACAACGTCAACAAACAAAATTCTTCCATGGTACATTTTCTGCCTTTATGATGGGTGTTTGTGCACCACATCATGTCAATATTCTCTTTGTTCTCTATTTTCTTCATAAATATTACTTTTTAAAAGGTATCAGATGTTTCTTCAACCCTAAAAGTCACCTCAAATGCAATCAGACTATAGCCCCAGATGACTTACAATTCTCAATTATTTTTCTGAAGTCCCTTTATAAGACAGTGCAGGGAAAGAAAACAAGAGTATTTCTTTTTTTTTTTTAAGAACTAGTGTCAAAACAATTCTATCAGCCCATGGCACTAAATACTTTAATTACTGTTTCTTAATTTCAAGAGACAAAACTTCAATTGTAATAACAGAAACATCCATCAGAAAAGGCATCTTTATCTTATGCTTAACAGTTGTCCTGAAAAAACTCAGTTTGACATATTTGCAGGACAATATTTAAAAAACATTGTCAGAGGGAAATGAGCCTGAGTGAGAAGAGTGAGAGGAATATTTAGTACTTTCCCTATTGCTACATGGCCAGTATGGAAATAATATTGCCATTTCTGTCATGATGGCCCACACTGGTTTTGAGATTATAGCAAAGGATGGCTGGATTAGCCAGTATGTCTCTTAAAATATTCTGAAAAGTTTTTTCTCTAAAGCCACCATGCTAGTCTCTTAAATATAGCTACAGAAGCAGGATGTGCCAATATAGGTCAGCTGTTTGCCAACTCTCAGAGCTGAGTGTTGTAAGTGATGATAAAAGCAGAGCTAATTTTGTACTAGAAGAGTTTCTAAAGTCTGCATACACAGAAACAGACATTTTCATTAGTAGTGTAATAAGACTATTTTTATTTTCCCCAGATCATCTCTGTACACAGTTTTGTATCACCCTGCTACAAAATTAGCTCTGGGCAAAACAGTTCCAAGGGCTGAATTATCTGAATTATCTTTTTGTTTGTTGGTTGGGGTTTTTGTCATTCCAGGAGCCATTAGAATAGGATAGACCAGACTAGACTGGAGTAGAATAGAATAATTTTGGTTGGAAAAGACCTCTAAGATAATTAAGGACAACCACAACTGAACTATTGAGTCTGGTCCTGAACCATATTCCTAAGCACAGGTCTTCTGAATACCTCCAGGGATGAGGATTCAACCACTTCCCTGGGCAGTCTGTTTAGGTGGTTTATAACCCTTTCAGTGAAGACATTTCTTCTAATATCCAGTCCCAACCTCCCCTGGTGCAACCTGAGGCCATCTCCTCTTGTCCTATCACTTGCAACTTGGGACAAGAAGCCAATCACTCAACCTGAAACATGCTAAGGCAGCAACTCTGCCAGAGAGGTCTAAACACTTTTCCTCTCTATGTAAGACCATGGAGGTGTTTCAAGTAGGACCTTCTGAAACTGAAACAATTTACCAAATAACTTTGCAAGTTTTGTCCATTGTTATCCCCATCCCTGTCCCCTCCCTTGGTATAGCTGCGTGTGCATTTTTTAGGTCAAATCATTTAATATCCAACATGAACACTGTCAAATTTTGGGGGGAGCATACCCCTTGCAGCTCCAGTAAAACATTTTGGTTTTTTGAAAGAAATGCCTAGCCAGTGGTGAAAAAGATGCCACACACCACCAATGTGCAAAAGGGACAATAATCCAAAAATTAACACTGCAGCCCCTCAGTTCCATGGCTGTGGCAAAGTCTGTGCAGAAAGGACAGTGAAGTAACCAAGCTGAATCGCTGGCCTGATAATATCAGGGTTCAGTTCTTCATTAAAATGAAGTTGTGCTGTACAGTTGTGCTGTACTGCTGTGCCTCACACTGGCATTTTCAGTAAGCACTATAAATTGTAAGACATCCCTATTCAGCACTGTTGGTGATGTTTCAAATCACTATCAAAACTTTGGAAATTATTTTAATTGATTCCAATGCCATCCTGAGTGGGGAGATGAACAATTATTCAATCCTCTTGATAATTTTCCAAGTAAAATATTAGCAACCATCAGTTACAGGCACATATATGAGACTTAAGTATTTAAATTATTGCAGGAATTTGTAGTTAATATGCCTAGGCAGAATAAATGCATCAAAGGTGGCCTGGGCTGAACCCTGCAGAGAAGGAAGGGACCTGGAAGGATGTGAAGGATGGGAGTTTGTAATAAGAAGAGCAAAATTCTAATGAAAGTCCTATCTGAGCAGAAACCTTCAATAACTTACACAATGGTCTGGTACAAGGGAATTTAATGCTGGGGGAGATTCCTAGGGCAATGCTACAGAGCTTGCTACTGGCAATGGTAGGTCTGGAGGACAAAGAGGAGAGGACCTGCTCTTACCTCCTTCCCTTGGCCCCTGGGCCCTGGAAACAATCCTGGACCTTCTTACAAGCCAAGTCCTATTGTGCTGTCACCATCAAAGTTTTAATAGTCATTGTATATGAAGCAGACCAGAAAGCCACTCTGAGGCTCATTTACCATGTGAGAAAGTGGATGGGGTCCTGGAAAGGATCCTACTGAAGCCCATCCCTATATCTTCAACAAGGCACCCCAGGACATCCCAGATGACTGGAAGTTGGCAAATGTCACACCAATCCACAAAAAGGGCCGGAAGGAGAACCCGGAAAACTACAGGCCCGTCAGCCTGACCTCAGTGCCTGGCAGGGTTATGGAACAGATCATCCTGGGGGCAATCACACAGCACCTGGAGGATGGACAAGGGATTAGACCCAGCCAGCACGGGTTTAGGAAGGGCAGGTCCTGTCTGACCAACCTGATCTCCTTTTATGATCAGGTGACTGCCTGGTGGATGAGGGGAAGGCTGTGGATGTGGTCTACCTGGACTTCAGCAAGGCCTTTGACACCATCTCCCATAGCATTCTCCTGAAAAAGCTGTCAGCCCACAACTTGGACAGGGGCATCTGTGCTGGGTTAGGAACTGGCTGGAGGGCCGGGCCCAGAGAGTGGTGCTGAACGGGGCTGCATCCAGTTGGCGGCCGCTCAGCAGTGGCCCCAGGGATCAGTGTTGGGACCAGTTCTGTTCAATATCTTTACTGATGATTTAGATGAGGGAATTGAGTCCATCATCAGCAAATTTGCAGATGACACTAAGCTGGGGGGAAGTGTGGATCAGCTGGAAGGCAGGAGGGCTCTGCAGAGGGACCTGGACAGACTGGAGAGTTGGGCTGATTCCAACGGGATGAGGTTCAACACGGCCAAGTGCCGGGTCCTGCACTTTGGCCACAACAACCCCATGGGGAGCTCCAGGCTGGGGACAGAGTGGTTGGAGAGCAGCCAGGCAGAGAGGGACCTGGGAGTTCGGATTGACATGAAGCTGAACATGAGCCAACAGTGTGCCCAGGTAGCCAAGAAGGCCAATGGCATCCTGGCCTGTATCAGGAACAACGTGGCCAGCAGGTCCAAGGAAGTGATTCTGCGCCTGTACTCAGCCCTGGTGAGGCCACACCTCAAGTCCTGTGTCCAGTTCTGGGCCCCTCAGTTCAGGAAGGATATCGAGGTCCTGGAGCAGGTCCAAAGGAGGGCAACTGGGCTGGTGAAGGGACTCAAGCACAGATCCTATGAGGAGAGGCTGAGGGAGCTGGGGGTGTTCAGCCTGGAGAAGAGGAGGCTCAGGGGAGACCTCATCACTCTCTACAACTCCCTGAAAGGAGGTTGGAGCCAGGGGGGGGTTGGTCTCTTTTCCCAGGCAACTCTCAGCAAGACAAGAGGGCACGAGAGGTCTCAAGTTGTGCCAGGGGAGGTTTAGGTCGGACATTAGAAAGAATTTCTTTACTGAGAGGGTGATCAAGCATTGGAATGGGCTGCCCCAGGAAATAGTGGATTTTCCATCCCTGGAGATATTTAAAAAGAGACTGGATGTGGCACTCAGTGCCATGGGCTGGGAACTGCAGCGGTAGTGGATCAAGGGTTGGACTTGATGATCTCTGAGGTCCCTTCCAACCCAGCCAGTTCTATGATTCTATGATTCAGGGGAGTGCAGCTCCCCAGCACTGTGCCTTGAGATCTGTGGTGGTGCGGCCCTGGTAAGACATCACTGTTCAGCTCCAGAAGAGAAACAGCAGCAGCACACAGGAGGAATGAAGGACCCTCACCCACAGAAAGTGCTGGAGCAGACCCCCACACAGAAATGTTTAGAGTCTGAGAGCCCTGGGGAGGCAGCAGCTGTGGAAATCACCGTTATCCCAAATTAACGCAGCGGAAAGTAAGGCACTGAACTTATATATCACTACACCATTGTCAGCACTCCTGAATCCCACAGCTCAGACTTGGCTGGAGGGTGTTGATGATGCTTGTCCTAAGGACCAAACACAGCTCTACATTTCCATCATTTCAGGAAAGGTATCTTTATGGAAAATAAGCTGTCAATGTAAACCAAAGCTACATTCCTGCTGAGGAGGGACTGGGGGAGTTCGTGTGGTCCTTATCATGTGGCAAGTTAGACAGGGTGATTAGGAAATCACTTTAAGCATTAAAAATCTGCCAGGCTCTTGCATTCCAGGCACACAGCTGGACCCAGGGACCTCTCTTGCTCTCCCTAACAAACAGAGCTAAGGGTGCATTGATCATTTTTAACAGTAAAAATCCATTCCTTGCTGAAATCCGGAAGCCTCTCCTTTCTTGTAATTTCATTAGAGTTTAGAAATCAACCAGCACTTAAAGTGGCTGCTAGGACACACAGATTTGTGATCTTCCCATTACCCCCTCCTCTTTGAACCTCTTTTATGTGGGGATAAGATGCCTCTTTTTTCTAAAATTGACAAGAACTTCAGTCTCCACATGTTACCATTTCACACAGGTCCGCAGGCAGCCCTTTCTCTCCAGCCACACTGACAGATGAGGATCAGCTTCCCATGAAGCTGATAGATTGTAGCCTTGGGTGTGTTATCAAGAAGCTGGAAATGTGAAACAAAAGGAGGAGGCTCCTGGCAGAATCCAAGCTTCCTGGCTCTGGGCTTGGTCTCACACCCTACAATAAATACCTGGCAGGTCCTGACCGAATCCAGTGGGAAGAGAGGTGTTTTTTTCCAATGTCCACAATGATCAATGGGGAACCAGTGGAGAGCACCCACAGCTCCTGCTGCAAAAAGCAGAGCAGCCACTGGTGACTGGGTTGCCAAGAAGTGCTTGCTCTTACATGAGCTTGTGCAAGGTCGTTCATCACCGCTGCAGATACCAACTGCTCTCAGCAGCATGGAAAGGAAATTAAAAGCAGGTAAAAAAAGACCTTTTTGTTTTGCTGGAGGATAAGTAATAGATCAAAATGTTTAAAGTATTAGCATATCACTGGAGCTCAGAGATGCAGGTGGGTTCCTGCAGCTTAACACATGGCAGAGTTGACACCTGAGCAGGAGTGACTGAGAGTGCTGGTGGACAAGTGCCAAGAGCAAAGCATGGACTTGGGTTGGACTTGATGATCTCTGAGGTCCCTTCCAACCCAGCCAATTCTATGTCCCACAGTTAATTATTGTGAGTGGTCTGTGGTAGCTCACTGCTGGTCCCCCAGTATCAAGCTCTTGGCCAAGCTTGAAGCCAAGTGGGGAGAGCAGCTATCCCAGACACATCATGGCATGGGGCACTGCCTGTTACCTGCCTCCATCAGCAGCTTGGCCTCAGAGAGGTGGAGCTGTTTGCCAGGGCAGTCTCCTAAGGGGTCTGAGGTTTTTAAGCTTGCTACAGTAAATGCAGCCTCTTGTGGACTGTTAATACTGAAACTCCTTTTCAGTGTTGAGGCATTGCAAAGGGTGCTCACATACTGAAAGGACCAAAACGTGCTCACTGCAGCACAGGAAAAAGCAGGAGCAAGAAGCAGTCCCTGTTTATTGTGACTCTTTCCTACCCTTTTGTTGTCAAAGTGCTGCCTAACTTATTCCCCTCATAACTAACCCACAGAGATGAAGGTGAGCTCAGAACAACTGATGGAAACAGCAAGTGCTTTTGCCACACAAGATGCACTTGCACAAGCAGTGTCAAGTCCCTGGTGTCTCAGCTGTCTGCAAAGGGAGAGCTGCACACACCACCAACTCCGGAAAGAGGGACCCTTGCTGGGCTTGCACTGACTTCTCCAGCTCCTTCTATGAAGACTGAGCAGAGCAAGTCAGCTTCTCCTTCAAATTCATGCGTTGCTTTCTCGTTTTTTTTTTTAATTAAAGATATTAAAAGATTCCTGCGTCTGTGTGGAATCACCAAGAAAGGAGAAAGACTGAAGAGATGCTTCTCTGTGGGGTGATCTGTGCCCACAGAGCAGCCTCAGACATGCACCAAGGTGTGGCCATCCCTGGCAGACTGCACAGACCTGAGGTGGTTGTTTTCCATGTAGTAACAGGTGTGACAATAAAAATGTCTTTGTTCACATATAACTGCATTGTTACCGATCTCAAGGCTGAACTTCTGTTTAAAAGCCATTTAGCTCAAAGCTTTGCTACAAAATTATTACCAAAGTTACCATACCTGTGTGGATTTTTTTTTAATGTGCATATGGGTGTGTGCATAAAAACACCCACAGGACAGCAGATAACCAAAGTTTCCAAATATGTTTCAATGCTGTAAATCCATGTCTTGCAGAGCACGAACAGGAGGGGATCTCTGACTCCTCCTGACACATCTGAGCAAACCCCAGCCCTCTGCTGAAACTGCTTGTGGCTGATGAGTTTTCCCACCTTCTGGGCAGCACCATGCTGCCCCCTGACTGACCCACCCCCCCCCGGGTTTGGGTACACTCACCCAGTCTGGCTGCATTCACCTAAACAGCAGTCACAGCAATAGCCACCTTGCAGACCACTCCTTTTTTAGCCCAGTGCCAGCCTGCTAGATTTACCAAAATAAATAGGATTTACACGTTATATGCACATCTATGAAGAAAACAGGCTGTCTGGTGAATTCAGCCTAAGAATTTCAGCCTTAGAATTTACTATGAGTTCAGTCACAATTTAGGGAGCACATACAGACCTTGAAAAATTATGTATCCTGTAAGTGCATCAAAGTAGCCAGAGAAGGGAAAAACGGCTGCACATGTTTTTCTCTCTCCTTCTCTCACTTTGGGATTAAGCCTATAAAATAATAATGTGCCTTTCTAGTATTATCATTTGTCTTTGATTTTCTGTAGAGAACTGCATAACACCAACAGTCCTATTAATATTCAACACTCAGTTCTTTGTGCTTTCTCCCTTATTTCTTTTGCTTAATAAAAGAATGAATTTTGCATTTGTTAAATGCCTGACAGCCCAGGAGCCTGAGCTGTCCTCTGTTTAGCTGTTAAATAGGAAAACATGGGACTTGCCTATGTGAGAGATCCTTAGCAATATGCCAGCTCTGTCCATACATCAGGAGGCAGAAAAATTCAGATCACACTAAGCCAGTGATGCTGATGGGAGCCTAATGGAGCAAGAGGGACTGAGAGCTGTCCCTGCCAGGGGTCAATTAGTTACCAGACAGTCACATTTGTAAACTCTAGGAAGTGAATAGGTTGAAAATTGCTGTGTGCAAGGAATATTTTTCAAGCATGTGTTGGCTCAAAGCCTTTTGTAAGGGAACTATACCTCAAGTTGCAACCTATTCCTACAATCAAAGTAAAAAATGCTTCCTTGCCTGCATTTCAGATCATCTCCCTGCAGGCAAAAATGAAGCCTTGGGGGTCTAGAAGGTGCCTGTCCAGATGGAAAGCACAGTCTCCATCTCCAGAGTAGGGAAGGAGGAGGTGCTGCAATGCTTTGCTCTGGTGCCAGAGGGCTCCCAGCTGAGTGAGCAGGAACCATGGGAGCAAAATGGACATTAGTCCTTCCTTTCCTTCCATCTCTATCTCGTTGGGGTGTGGTGTACAGCTCCAGTGGGATGGCTGCATTTAGGCTGCAGCTCAGTACTGCAGCAGGCTGATCATCACCAAGTGCAATACTCCATTAGCATCTGTGGCTGCAGAGCCCAGGCTGTGCTGATAGGTGGCATAGAAAAGTTGTAGATGCCTCATCCCTGGAAGCGTTCAAGGCCAGGTTGGATCAGACTTTGAGCAACCTGGTCCAGTGGGAGATGTCCCTGCCCATGGCAGGGGGTTGGATCTAGATGATCTTTAAGGTCCCTTCCAACCCAACCATTCTGATGCAGCATACAGCAATGGTGCTCGTAGTGCACGGTCACCGTACAAGGGCCAAACCCTGTGAGCAGTCAGCTTTGAAAACCTTTGCAAACTTTGCCTGCAAACACTGATTTAGATGCCTCTGTCAGCACAGAGATGCAACATCTCCCATATTTTCCTTGCAGTGAATCACCACGGGATTGGGGTCCCAGGGAAGCAGGTCTGGCTCTCCTGAGCAGCAGCTGCAACAAAAATCATCATCAGCTTCACTTAATCTGGTTACACCACTGCAGAGCATCACAGCCAGCTAAGAAAAGGTGCTCCATAACTATGAAATCTAGTGGAGATTTGTCCCTCTCCCACCTACTTTGGGTAACATTATGGAATAAAATATTCTTGTTTCTAGAGCTGAGAAAGGAAAAAGGCAAACTCACATCTTTCCAAAGCACTGGTGATGTTTATAGAAATTTCTAACACAGCCACTAGATGCCCCTGTTTTCTGATGAGCCAGGACCTGAATTTGAGGCTTAAATCCAGATTGCTTCAGCCTCTTCCTCCCTAATGACCTTCTAATTAGCTGGGGCTGCTCTTTCACAGGTGGCAATTAGGAGAGACTGTGCTGCTAAGTAAGGGGAATGATGTCCACTGCCCTCCTCTGCTCTGGTTTTGAGTTGACTCTGGAGTTGGTGATGTAAAGCTCAGTCAGAAGTAGCCATGCATCTGAACATGGCTGCCTGGACCCCCACACAGAATTACAGAATTCCAGGGGTTCAAAGGGATCTCTGAAGATCATTGAGTCCAACCCCCCTGTCAGAGCAGGACCAAAATTAGGGCAGATCACTCAGAAATGCATCCAGACAGATCTTGAAAGTCTCCAGAGAAAGAGACTCTACAGTCTCTCTGGGGAGCCTGTTCCAGGGCTCTGTAATCTTTATAGTAAAGAGATTCTTCCTCATGTTGAGGTGGAACTATCTTGAAACTACTGCCCATGGTCCTACCCCTGAGACCCTACAGCCTATTGTGGTGTCTCAGCCCCCGAGCAGCACAGTCAGTCCCCATTGCCCCTTGGGCATGGATCAATCCATACCAGAAAAATCAGTCTCCAGGCAAAGTCATTAACTGAAGCAGAAACATTTCCCTAATTAATCCTGAAAGTGTTTCCTTGTGAATGTTTTGTGAAGGTCCAGAGAGGAGTCTGATGCCATTCAAAAGGGAATCTGGCATTTGGTCAGCATGAGGGAGCTTTTGTGGCTGCTGAAATAGTTGTCCCTCTGGAAGATAAATGCTGGCACCATGTCCTTTCAAGCCCAGAGAAAGCAGACAGCAACGGTCAGTACAGAAAACCCCATAAAACATTAGCTCCTTTGGAACTGATCCCTCCCCTAAAAGGATCTTGACCAAAGCAAAGCTTTGTTTGAGGGTCTCTTAATTTAAGGAGGGCAAATGTTCCTGCTCTGGTAGAGTCAGTTCCCTCTTGCACCAGCATGTTTTCTCTTACTTAGGTCTGCATGAGACCCTAAGATGACAGTGTAGAGTAAATATGACACCCAAAGAACCATCCCAGAAATCCTGTAAGACATGAAGCATTTCTTTATGGATTTGGTGCAAAAAGACCTTGTTTGTGTCTAGGCACTCAGTCTCACAAGAGAAATGTTAGAGATCTCCTTGCTTGAGGTTTTTTTTTTTAAGAAGCCGGGTAAAGTGCTGGGAAACCTTCAGAAGAGAACAGAAGTTGGCTCTCAGAATGAGAATGCCACAGTCTTCTGCTGCCTAATTCTCCCTCTTCTCAGGAGCAGGGTGCCTAATTAGCACCACTGAATGTGCTGTGGGCTCAGAGCCCATCTGGGAAGATGTACTTTTTCAGTTGACACTGCTACAGAAGCTAAGAGCAACTCAGATGAAGAAGCACTAGAAATTCCTGGTGTTCTAGGCTCCAAAATACATTTTCAGATGTTTATAAACCAGTAGTTCCTCCATTTGTCACCCAATGCAACTAAAAGCATCTCTCTGCTTTGCTCCAGAAGCTCTGGAGCAGGGCATCCCACCACTCCACTTAGCATCCTGCTGCTAGTTGTTGCAAGACAAACCTCTCTTAGGGTACGATGCTCCAAGGTCCAACCAGGTATTCCAGCAGAAACTCACAAATAGTGCTCTGAGTCTATTGCCCTCAGGGTTGACCAGCCTGGACCGGTGCTACTGCTCCAAAAGCAGGTAACCCCTCTGCTGGCTTGCTCAGGAGTGAGCTGAGCCTGTGCTTCAAGCTTCACTTTTTATTGGCCCCCCAGTCCTGCTCATGTGCAGTAGGGGCCCACCCTAATCAGGCACAGGTGGGCTTAACACAAGCTCATGCCCACTACCTGGCAATTAGTGGCACCTGGTTGCCTCATTTCACTACAGCTAGTAGCTCTCTAATCCACAGGTTTTTGGTTATGAGACATGAAAGGTTGGTAACCAGTCTTATGATCATGATGGTACCAGCATAACAGCATTTCAGGAAGGCTGATGTAGATATGTCACAAAACATGTAGCACAGGCAGCCCTGAGGCTGGACTTCCCTTAGACTGATGTTGTGCTGGCCAGGCCACTTGTCTGGAAACTACACATGGCCTGCCATGTTTTCCTAAATTAAAAATAAAGGCTTAAATGTACAATAGAAAATGAAGTCTGGATTAACTGATATCTCTCCTCTCTCAGTGATTTCACTGTGTTTTCCCTTGGGCCCGAGTTGCTCCATAGGATTATGGCATTCCAGAGCCATTGGCATAATGATAACAGGACTAAAAAATACAGAGAGTCCCCTCTCCACGCTAAGCGGTGCCAGGAGAATACTGACGGCTGTAGATAAAGGAGTCACTAACACTGAGCTACATTTTGCTTCTTAGAATTGCCTCCCAGAGGCTGTAGCCATTTTGCAACCTTTTTAATTTTCAGAGACAGTGTCTCCTGTGCCCATAATTAAGAGTTTAATATGCCATGGGGTCCTGTTTATCACGATAACTTCTTTTGCAAGAAAACATAGAGACTCTTCACAGGTCCTTTGCATATCTTTCAGCCAGTCCATTAGATGGGGCTGTGATACTGGGGATGTTAATCACTGCTATTCATTATTCCATTTTTATTAATTTATTTTAATAAGGAAGCTGCATATTTCCTTTGTTTCACAGGGAGCAAGATCTAGCAAGGGATTTCAAAGCATGGAATAGTTGGTTACCTTCATCACGGTGCATGACTAACACATGCACAAGTTTGCAGGGTGAGCATCATGTTGAGCTTTCTCTTCTCCACTTAGCATCTCACAGAAGGTATGTGAATCCAAGGCAGAGACACCTGTAAATGTGGCATGCATGAGAAGACATATGGAACCAGTCTTTTATCTCATATGATGATTAATTGCACATTCCCAGCTTGCATACAGTTTGAAAGCTCTGTGCAGTTCTTCAGTAGAAAAAAAAAGTCTCTGTAATTGTACTAACTGTGAGCAGTGAGGGTCCAGGAAATGGAATGTGGCAACAGTGCACCATCCTATTAAGAGTGCACATGAGATTTTATGGCAAAAAGTCAGGTTGCTTTAGTGTCTCCCTGATGCAAGGTGATAGAAATTGCAAAAGTAAGGTATCTGCAAACTGCTTTGCCTAAACTGAGAGCAAGTGCTGTAAGTATGTTGAGCAGCCAGAGATGGAGTTATCACGTACACTGTGTATGTGTGTGAATGTATTTTAATACAGAGTGATGGTTTCTGCCACAAAAAAAAGTATCTAAATGATGGTGTCTCATGACTCGCTTACTTGCTGTTCCAATTTGGTACCAGGAGGCAGCCCAATTTCCATCTGACTTTTCTCCAAACTCCCCTGTTTGCATATGCTGGTGGGTGGACTATATGCCCTTGTTTAGTTTTTCTCTTCACTGCACTGAGGACAACACAGAGAAATGGAAAGCCAGTCAGATGGACACCAATGGGAACAGGGAGGGAGTACCTGTGATATGTGAGCTATTAGGAATCAGTATGAAGAAAAGCTCTAGGAAAAAACTCAGGGGACTGGAGAGACCTGCTGGGAGGCCACATATTGTACAAGAGTGGCTGGCGATCCCCCTAGGGAGAACTTGCTTAAGAGAATTAAGTGGAAAGCAAATGATGGTGATTGGTGGCTGTGTTAGTCACACTGACCATGAAGTATTTAAGTTTCCAATCATTAGTGACAGGAGAAAACCTACCAGAGAAGCTTCAGTCCTGGAGTATGGAGAGAGCAGACATGGGTGATCAGTTCCAAGAAGGGTGACAAAGATGGTGAAAGTCCTTAAGGGCAAGACTTACAAGGAGCAGCTGAGGTCACTTTGTTTGTTCATCTGGGAGAAGGCTGAGAGTGTGACCTTATTGCAGCCAACATATTCATTAAGGTGGGCAGGGGAGGGAGAGCTGCTGACACATTGAGGCAGACCTCAAATACAGAGCCCATTTTCTATTTACTACCTGACTGCAAACATAGAATCATAAAATCACAGAACAGTTTGCATTGGAAGGGGCCTTAAAGATCATCTACTTCCAACCCCCTTACATGGGCAGGGACACCTCCTACCAGAGCAGGTTGCTCCAAGCCCCATCCAACCTGGCCTTGAACACTTCCAGGGATGGGGCAGCCACAGCTTCCCTGGGCAACCTGTGCAAGTGTCTCATCACCCAGACACTAAAGGAATTCTTCCTCATGTCTAACCTAAATCTACCTTCTTCCATCTGGAAGCCATTCCTCCTTGTCCTTTTAAAAAGTCCCTCTCCAGTTTTCCTGTAGTCCTTCCTCTCAGTTTGTGGAATATCCAGATGCTGGCTTGGAGAGGTGAGGGGACAGTAGAGCCCCCTAACTCTCTGTTCAGTTCCCAGAGTGGAATGCATATGCCAGCAGACCATATTGCAGATCTGGATCCTGTCCTTACTGCCTCCTACATCAAGTCAACAGAGCTCAGAGAGTTCTGTGGTCTCCTATTCTGCACAGAAGAATTACTCTCATTTTCAGGAGCCAAAGTGGACCACATATGGTTGCTATGCAGACCTAAAGCTCTGCCTTAGCATATGCATTTTTAAGCCAGTAATTTTCCATACCACTTTACGTGGTAGATACGTCCTACTGAAGGGTGTAGAATAGAGAGTGCCAAACATGCACAAAATCCATAATTATACACTTCTCAGCACAGACCTTCACTTCAGTCTTGCAGTTTGCTAGGATGAGGGACTTAGGCAGTAGAGAAACAGCTGCTTCTGGTTCAGGTCCGTTAAGTGCTGCATCAGGACTGAAGCATTCTTTTAGGCTGTTGTAAAATATAGCACTTAAACTGAGAAATTACTAGTTTCTTCAGACCTGTACTGTCTGTTTTGTTACTACAAATATGGTATTGCTGGAGAAAATATCTTAAATTTCAATGGTCCTACCAAACCCAGAAATGTCATTATAACCACTGAGACTTAAGATAATTATTTGAGCTATTTTACTTTAGGAAAGGATATCACTGGAAAGTCTGCCCTATGTTTGTGGAGTAGCAGTGGCTACACCCAGTGTCTAGGACATGGTTTGATTTTCTAGTAAGAAAGCAAAGAAGTCAAGTGTAAAAGTAGCACATTGCATGCCCTGAGCTGCCATCAGTGTGTTGTAACAAAAGTAAGCACAGTGCTGAGTCCACTACTGGCCATTCAAAAGTACCCCAAATACAGGGGGTAATAATCTATTAACCCAGCTGTTGCCTCATCAGGTGTATTTGCTTTCCTTCCTTGATCCAAATTATTTCCTGTATTACAGTATCATAGGAACTAGCCTACAGGTGAATTAACATGTTGCTTACAAAGAAAAGATGACACCCTTACAAACAGTAAAGCCAGTCTATAACAAGCCATAATTAGAATCATTTGATTGTATCTGTTTCCTTGGGCTGTCAAATACATTGAATAAACCTTTGCAGCATGGCAGCACTGGGATTCTGTGCTAACCTGCACTGCCAATAACCAGGACTCTGCACTTGTCTTGTTGAGCCTCATGAGGTTCACCTGAACCAACCTCTCCAGTTTGTCCAGGTCCTTCTGGCTTCTCAACAGCACCACTCAGCTTGGTGTCACCTGCAAACTTGCTCATGATGCACTCAATCTCACTGTCTATATTGCTGATATGTAAACCAGTATATATTAAACAGTACAGGTCCAAGTACAGACCCCTGGGGGACACCACTTGTCAATTTTTTTCCATCTGAACTTTGAGTCATTGACCATTATCCTCTGGATGTGACCATTCAGCCAATTCCTTATCAACTGGCCAGTCCACCCATCAAATTCGTATCTCTCCACCTGGGTGAGTAGGATTACTGGGGGATCCATGTCAAAAGCCTCACAGAAGTCCAGTTAGATCATATTACAGAATCACAGAATCAGCCAGGTTGGGAAGGACTTCTGAGATCATCACGTCCAACCCTTAATCCACCTACTAATAGACTGTCCCTTGTCCACTGATGTAGTTCCCCTATCATAGAAAGCCAGGAGGTTCATCAGGCAGGATTTGCCCTGAGTGAAGCCATGAAGGCTCTTGGATCATCTTCCTGTACTCCATGTGCCTCATCTGACCTCCTAGGAGAATCTGCTCCATGATCTTCCCAGGAATGCATAAAAAGGCCTACAGACCTGTGTGTAGAAGAAACAAATACATATATCCTAGCTAAGCAAGAGAAAGTTACCTTTTAGCAATGGCACAAAAGTTCAATGAGACAATCACATTAGCATTACTGAGGTAGCCATGCATGTGAAGCATAATACAGTTCCTAATTCCTATTTGTCTATAATATGAGTCTAAAATATTCATGTTTTCTTGTCCTGCATTGACAGCAGACTGTCCTGCATTAACATTGACTGTTAGAACAGAAGCATGGCTGGCTTTCAGTCTGGAGTTTCATGTCTTATTTAGTGCACTTGAATGGCAAACAGAATTAATCAGGTTCTCAGCTTTATCCAAGGTTATTTGCACTCATAGTCCTTAAACAGAGCAGGAAGGGGGAGCCTGCTGTCCTTTCCATTGGTTGGAATACATATTCCACCTGCTCAAAAAAATCCTAAGGGAACGAAGCACTCAACTCTTGAGCAATTTCAGTAGGATTTTAAGATTTAAGCTATCTAATGCCTCTCTGAAAAGCCTAGGTGCAAGCCATGAATCACACCTAGCTAAAGACTGCTCTGATCTGACAGTGCAGTCCCCACCCAGAAAGCAGGCAGTGGGAAATATCAGCTTGGGACAAAATGTCAGATGTTTCTGAACCACTACTTCTACTTTAACAACCTTTCGTATTTCCTGGAATGTTTGCAAAGGAGATCCAACTAAAGACCAGAAATGCACCTTGTTCTTTGAGCATGATCCACCTGTCTAGGGGCCTGATAAAAAGCTCAGGTGAACTTCTGCACTGCTGTCATGGATTTTGGCTTGGAAACCAGGAGCTCCCCAAGCATCACTCCCTGGAGCAATAGCAGCTGCAGCCTCCCTCTCAGTGCCAAGGGGGGAAAGCTGGATGTGTCTCCATGGAAAATTTTCCTGACATCATGCACACCAATCCTTGAGACAAGTGGCCACTAGGAACACGGAGGCCTCCACCTTTAATTTACAGGGAATTACAGAAAGCAGCTTTGCCTGAAAATCTCAGTGTGACAAAAGGCACAGAGCAACCTGCCACCCGGCCTGCCACACCTGCCAAAAGGAAGCTGTAATGAAAACAAGTGACTTCCAATAAAGCCTGTGTGGTCACTTGGAAATAGTGAAAACAAGCACAAAGCAGCCAAGGTGCCCTTCTCAGGCTGTGTGTCACAGCTCCCCATGGTCACACTGTCACCAGTCAGAATGGGGTCCATTTGACCACAGCAATCAGCTGCAAGGTGTCTTTGACCCCACCAAGAACTAAAAGACCCAACTAAAAGAAGGAACTCTCAAAAACATTAAGAAGGGAATTCTTTTACAATTGTTTTCCAGTTGCTAAAATTGCTGTTGGGAGCTGCTTGTCCTCCAGGAGCTTGGAAAGCCCCTGCTCACTAAAGTCAGGAGGAAAGATTCTGCTCTGATGGGGAGTGGCATGGGCTCCTTGCCCAGCCCCTGTTTCCCATGGGAGTTCTTGCCCCACTGCCTGCCCTGGGAAGATGCTGCAGACTTCGTGCACTACTTCAGGGTGAGTTCATGCAGTCACGAGGATCAGCAAATGCCTTAAGCCCACAGTCTCCACAGTTCTTCCTTTACCTCTTCGTAGTTTGTAAGCAGTCCTGCTAGAAGAGAAGGGGAGGAAAAAGGTTTTATTTCTGTGAAGCTGAGTTACCTAATGATGTTATGGATCATGTTGCTGGGATGGAAACACCCGTAAGGACCAGTACTCTTCATCTCTGAAGGTAAAACTGATCACCACTGACTGGGGACTGTGAGAACTCTGGGAGGTTGGACTACTCCAATAGCATGTTTTAATGGCTCCATAAAAACTAATTAATTTTTTTAGAGTGCATTTCTCAAACTCAGCTTTCATATTAAAACCCAACAAGGCAAAAGTGTTTTTCTCTGTCCTGTATTGGTTGCTAAGCTTCCACAATCTTCTTGAAAAACCCTTGTTGGGTCTCCACATGACTTGGTTGACAAGTTATGTGTTTAAATTAGTATTTAAAGAGATTACTTCAGGTTTATTACTCTTATCTTTGCTGTTTGCTGGGTGTGCCTGTCCCTCCTTTTTTCTCTGCTGAATGAAGCTGTCTGAAACAGCTCTGCCACCGCAGGGCATTTGCAACAGCAGCAGAAAAATAAAAGAAGGATGATTTTCTTCTAATCTCTCAGTTCACTTCATCATCTTCTATCAACGCAAAGCTACCAAATTGGAAGTTTAGAAACACATTCAATAACAATTTCTTCCTGCAGCATAAACCCAAACTATTAAGGCAAACCAGCAATTACTCTTCCACACTAACATCAACATAAAGCAGATTAGAAGAATTAAATGCACAAGAGCACAGTTCTTTTATGATTATGCACCCTTAATCTTCAGAAGATGGTTAATTACATTTTAAGCAGCATAAGAGCCCTAACATATTTGTATGTTAATAAAAATTCTCACCAGGGGTTTAAATCTAACATGTATTCACAGGTATAACTAATGGCATTTTTCAGTAATGCTGTGAAAAAAATACGCCTGTAAGTTAGTAGCTTCACACAGAAAACTGCTGGGAGTTTTTAATTTACTCTCTAACTGTTCTCCTAATCATTCTCTTATCATGCTGGGATGGCTAAATGCACAGAGATTATAATGACACTGTGCACCCACCACAGCAGTGTCAGCAATGACATTTGTCAGGGTTTGAAGTCAGGCTGCTGCAAACAGCTCTGCAGCTGAGGGAAGGAGGGAAACGAACAGGGATGACACTGCAGCCCTGCAGTTTCACAAGAACTCGTGTTTGCTGGTTTAAGGCTTATTCTAGTTCAGAAGGGGATTAGTTTCTACCCAGCACAGGCCCAGACATCTTGGTGATTCAGAGCTTTTAGGACTCCATGTTAACTATGTCGTGCTCAGAGATACTGAAGGTCCAAAGAGACCTCTTTCCTAGAAATCCTCACACGAGAAGACAGAGCCTGTCATTTTTCCAGCCTCCAGGAAGCCAGGGATTTGAAATGGAATCTGTACTATTTATCCAGATCTGCTCCTTGGAAATACCAGTCCAGACAGTTTTGCTAGGGTAAGACACTTCCAGATTCAGGGTCAAAACCATCTCTGCTTCCAACCCAAGGCAGCTCCAGAATCCATGGGCTTTGAGTGGGCTGACTTCTTGGAAAGAGATACAGTACCAATATGGGAGGAACATACCTTTATCTTGGGTCCACTCACTGCACCGGGGGAGAAAGGGACTCATTTAATTTACTGAGTGGCACCAGGACAGAGCAAGTTCAGGAGAACGAATATTATGGGGAAAGGGACCCTCAGCACCCACACGGGCTGAGGTCAGTGGCCACAGGCTTTGTCATTCCCTTGGGTATGTTCATTCTGTTGATTGACTAGGATCATGTCAGTTTCCTCTGCAGGAGCCACCTGAGTTTCTGGAACAAGAAACTTTAAATACCAGCTTTCTTTTTCTCTACTCTTTGGTCATTTCTTCCCCCAGTGGATGTTCTTTACATCTACATCCCAGTGCAGACATTGTCATTCAAAAATATCCCCAGGGCATAAAGGATAATTTGGGAATGGAGGAAAGAGCTGAACTTTTGAAATATGTTGCCTAATTATTAGTATTCCTCATTCTGAGCCTTATTTGTAGCAAGGATGACTCATTGCCCTTGAACACCCACTGCCTATCTATTTCCTGTAATGTTGCTTTTCTTTTTGATTTTCTGGATATGGATAGCTGGCTGCTTATCTCTTCCTACCGTTAAAATGATGCATAACTACTGCATTTTGTGGATGGAAACATTATGGACACTGAAATGTCATCACAGCCCCATTTCCTCATCTGCTGTTATTTACTTTCCAGCAGACAATATTCAGTACACAGCCATGCACAATGCAGAACTCAGCAGAACATTCATCACATTGATATCAGGCTGTACAACATGCTGCCACTGATCAATGGAAACAGTCTGGGCTGGAGGATTTATAGAGCTCCCCATCTCCTTTTAGGCTCTGTACAAATTTCCCCCGGCTGAGATGTTGTAGCTCTGGAAAGGAGCCAAGCAATGGCTACTGCCACTGGGAGGGGTTTCCAAAGAGGGGGATGTAGAGGTCCAGTGTCAGAGGGACCTTCCTTCCAGGTGGATACAGCTGTGTGCTGGTTTCCTCCAGAGCACGGCAGTGCCACCACTGCACTCAGCGCTTCCTGGGAGGTTTCAGCAGCACTCTGTGAGGAACCAGCCTGTGTCCTGGCCTTGGATCCCTGTCCGTGGTGAGAAAAGAATCTTCAGCAGCAAATGAAGCTGTGTCTATGTCACAGCTTAGCAGTTTGGGTGGACTACAAACCAAACGACAGAATTACTCTCTATTTCCCCCCCCCCCAATACAAAGGAAGATAAAAGGAAAATAAAGACTGGAGACTTTAAGTTGGAAATGAAAAACAATTGGAGGCAGATTTACTAGCACAGGGGAAAGGAAATAACATAAGGGATAAAGTAACAAATGTACAAATATATACATATACATAGACACAACTGATCTCAATGCTGGCATGGACAGGTGTCTGAGGAACCTTGTGGCAGGGCTGACTCAGGAGGGGGGGTCCACGGCTCTTCCCAGAACCCAATAGATGTGGATTCTGGAGAGAACATATGGCAAGCTGGTGGTGAAGGAATACATATATTTATATTTATATTATTTATATTTATATTTATATTTATATTTATATTTATATTTATATTTATATTTATATTTATATTTATATTTATATTTATATTTATATTATATTTATTTATATTTATATTTATATTTATATTTATATTTATATTTATATTTATATTTATATTTATATTTATATTTATATTTATATTTATATTTATATTTATATTTATATTTATATTTATATTTATTTATATTTATATTTAAAGCGCCTATCACCATACTGATAAACATTCTTTGGAACCACTCTGACAGCAGAGGTAAGAACAGGAGTCAGCCAGTTAGTACCTCAGCACTTCTGTTTCCAACCAATTTAAAAAAAAACAAACAAAAAAAAAGCCACAAGACTTTGCTGCCAGTGTTCCATACTGCTACTCCATGCAGGGGAAAAGCAGCAAATCACAGAGCAGGCAGAAAGAAAGAGAGGAGCTGCAGGATTTCCTAAACTTTATGGCCATGAAATGGGAGGGAATAGACCCCTCCCTTTGTGTTCTGCCCCTCTCAGAGTCTGAAAGCCCTCCTTCTTTATATCCTTATGTTCAAAAGATGGCAGTCTAGAATAAGAAGACATCTCTAGAAAAGCATCCTCAAGTTCTAATACACTATCAGGTGCTGTGAAGCACATGTATCTAAAACCATATTCCAGGGAAATCAGTAGTGGTGTCCAACAGGAGGGGTCTAGATTCTTTCAATCGAGAGCTTGAAACCAGAAGCCACAATACCTTGCATCTGTGCATGATCATGTACTATGCCTTTTCTAAACATCCTGCAAAAATTGACCATGCCCAGGAGAGTTTCCACTCCAGTGATAGAAGTCAGCAAATGAGTAGAGCTCCCAGAGAGTCTGCAGCAACTGCAAGGCCCCTTGGAGTGGTTGTGAGGGCTACAGAACAAGCTGCCCAGGTCAGTGGTTGTGTCACCATCTGTCTTGGAATAGTGCTGTGGTGTTTTGGAAGCAGGCATGGGATGGGCCACAGGGGTGGCTCCCATGAAAAGCTGCCCTGGTTCCAATCCTGGCCCCACCTTTGCCCCAGTCAAGCAGATATGGGAAACTGGATGCACCTCTCTGAGGAATATATCCAAGAAAGGGAAATGAAACTGCAAAAAATATATTAAAAAGAGACCTGCAGAGCAGATGAGAGGGGAAGGTGAGAGTAATGTTAGAGAAAAGACACCAAAGTCAATGAAGAAGAGGGAAAGGTGTCCAAGAAGAGATTTCCCTGCAGCCCATGGTGAAATGGCAGCTGTCCCACTGCAGCCCATGGAGGAGCATGGTGGAGCAGTACCTGAAGAAGCACAATGGAGCAGTCCTTGAAGGACCAAGGTGAGGTAGATGTGGATTTGTAGCCCCTGAAGTGTCACAGGTGGACAGACATGACATGGCAGCCTGTGCAGGATTGCAGAGAGGGGCTGATGTGGATCTGCAGCCATGAACTCCATGCACCACCCTCTGTTAGGGGGTGATGGAAAATGAGTTTTATAGTGTGGTGTAGCTCCTCTTTTTCACATTTCTTACCTCTTATTGATTCAACTTTCTTTCAGCTAGCATCTATCACATGCCAAAACTTCTGGCTTCACATTTACACCAAGATGCTTCTCAGGCCAAAGCAGAAAACTACCATGTAAGGTTGAAAAAGAGCAAAACAAACAAAACAACAACACTTGCAAACAGTTTGAGAAATGGTAGCAAATAAACAGCTACTTGAAGTGTACTGGAGGTGGTAAGCAGCTGGTTGCAAGGTGGAGAAATGTGGGGCAAAATACTCAGTTGCTATAAGACTGGGGCTTTTTCGGCTGATTCCACGAAGCCCAATCTGCTACAAATAACTATTTCATTTTCCTTCCACGTTGTTCTTAATTTTGTTGTCTTTCCCTTTTGATGCCCTTTTCAAACAAGGAGTTTTGCCATATGGAAATTCTCATTTACACCAGCTTGTAGTTGCTTCATGTCTGCCACATAAAACAAAGCCAGTCAGTCCTGAAATCTGGAAGCAGCTGGCTGGAGAGGTTGGATCAAGCTTCAAAAAGCATTCACATTTGTTGGGCTTGTCCTCCAACCCCAGTTCTTGCATCTGTTTTGACACAACCAGAATGATGAATTAGTAAGTTTTACAAGAGGTGTCTCAGTGCCAGAATGGCCTTGGCAGGTCAGATCAGACACTCACCAGTCCCTGTGTGTTGCTCCAACCTGGCCCAGAGCAGACAAACACATGTCCTCTTGATATGGATGTTGCAACCAGGTGGCCTTATTTCTTTGGCATCCACTATTTGAGGCCAAATAATTCATCAGCTATACACTCATTCCTTGCAGTGGAAGGGAAGGTACAGGAGGTTTCTTGACCAAAAGTAATAGAAATCTTCAATACTGTATGCATCCACAAGTGCCATTCAGAAAACTTTTGTCTGAAATCAACAGCTATTACCCCAGCCCTAGGTCAGAGCCCCACTGTGCACTTTGTTAGGCATGATGAGAAGAGGAAGATGAGAGTTTTCCTTCTTGAGTCAAGATGGTGGAAATACTCGCTGATCTGAGAGGCTGTGAGTACCAATGGAAATATTGATTCTACATGGATGCTGTGAACCAGCACTGGGATAACAATCAGGAACAAGATGGTAAAGAGTACTGGTGATGAACTCAAGTGCTCAGGCTGGCCCATCTGCTCTTCACCTTCTGCTTCAGGGGCTGAACCTTTATCTCTTGATTGCAAATGGCTTTGGGAGTGGAGTGTGGAGTTGTGGATCTGGATGTATGCAGAGGACCAGGAAAAAATGGTGGAAACATAGGGGGTTTGCAAAATGTTTGAATTGGATGCCAGTTTTACTAATCTTAATGCTGGATTGCTGGTGCTCAGTGTAGCAGTCACCAGGAGCTAGAGCAATTTCCCCCTGCTTGCAGATACGAGGGAGGTTTCATTTGTGCAAAAAATTCGAGTGTAAGATGTGATCTCAAAACCTCCACTCCACACAAGGAAGAGATTTGATCATGACACCTAGAGACCAAGAGGTTGCACTTTTCCCATTTGCAACCCCCCACCCTGGTCCAGCTGGGTGTAAATAATTCCTTCTTCTGAGGGCCTTTCCACTCTCATCTTCTTTTTACAGCCCTTTGTCTGAAACATAATGACAGCTGTTACCTGAAAATTTTTGAAATTGGAGTCAGGAATGGTGGGGTCAGCTCCAGTCTTGCAAGAGGTTTTCTATGACTCTGAGGAGATCAATTAATCTTATATCAATATCACAAGTGATAAAGACCTCGGTATCATTAATCTGTAATCAAAACTTTACATAAGGATTACTGAAATAAGTGACTGCAGCAACAGAATATTCTTCATCTGGACAATCCCTTTGTTTCAAGAGCCCATGTGTATTTTTTATTTTATTGCCATTTTCACATCTGCTCATCATTTGGAGAAAATGTCTTTTGTCCCTTAGTAAGCCCAAGCATCCATTTTTCCCTGCCACACTTCCCATTGTTTTTAAATCTAAAGACATTTTCTAAAGGTTAGGACATGCTGTATAATTAAAATCAAGTTGGCAGCAAAGAACAATTTCATTCACTACAGACCTTTTCACCATGTAATCCTCCAGCTGGAAAGTGGGTGGGGAATTTGAAGTGATCTCATACTTCCCAGCAACAGCAAGGCCAAGGTCAGAGACATGAGTAGTGACACTGGATGTTCATTGTGACAGTTGTTACAGGAGCTTAATTTTTCAAAAGTTTTATTCAGTACTTTCTGAAAATTGGATTCTCTAAGGTGATTCCAACGAGCATCTTGAAACCACAAATCACTTTTGTAAGTCAAGACTTTTGCACCCACACTGGGAATCACACACTGCTCACCACTTCCACTAGCTCTGATTTTCCTTTTTTTTTAACTTCATTCTGTTATATAGGTAGTAGCTCCATTCTCTTTGCAGACTCCTTCCCATTATATTGCAAAGTAACTTTAAAACTGAGGTGCTTCTCCAGAGAAGTAACTCAGCAATAATTCAGCCTACAGAAGTTCCCAAGTCTGTAATATATTGATTTAGTTAACAGTTTGTACTGACTAGATAACAGTTTCCTATCTTATTACCCTGTGTTTTCATTATACCCAACCTGTCTGGTAGAAAGAATATCAATCTTTGGCAGCTTACAATTGCTAAGAGTAGCTGTTAAATAGCTCTAAACTTGCCTTTACTTCATTTTGGAGTCTCTCAGAGTTTTCTGATTTGGAGGATTGTCAGAGATTTAAAAAGATTTAGCTTTCTTCCTGAGGAAAACAACAAAAAATAAAATTTGATCTTCAGTTGTGCCTCCAAAAGTGAGACAGACTGTTCTGCACTTCTGCTGCTTGCACAAAATCCTCAGCTGCACTCCCCATCCAGCCTGCAGAAAGTGTTTGTCACACCACCCCTCCCTCTCCGTAGCAAGAAATGCAGACAATGTGTGGTTGCCTGGTAGATGGAGTAACAGAAAGCATCAATGAACTTTTTAATGCTTGGCAAGGAAAACAGCCTGGATCTTACTGTGATTTTAAGACAGACAAGGTGTCGATCACTGACACTTGTGGCTGAGAAAAGGTTCCCAGTGTCAGAGCTGGTAAATTGAACCTGGAAAGAGTAACGTGTGAAGAGAATGGGAATAAGACAAAGCAGATGTTGGGCACATTTGGAATTGTGAAATGATCATATTTCAACAAGAGTCAAGCATTTTGTTCTTGGTTTTGGAGGATATTTGAATTATTAGGTAGCTAAAAAGCTTGCAATGAGTGTCTGGCTAAATGGCAAAGGTGGTGAATTCAGAGTTCACACGCATGCTGTGGTATTGACATGAACATTGGGAGTGCTTTTGTGCTCTTAAACCAAACCAATCCAGTGCCATCTCCTGGTGGACCTCCCTGTCCAGATTGTCCTCATTTTTCCAAACAAACCCCTGCATATTCTGCTACCTTTAAGCAGATGGCATTTCAAGCAAGGTCTGGTTCTACCATTGCTCACATCTTACCCTGAAATAGACCTCTTGGATTTCCTCTTTTTGGGACATCCCACGTGAGTAGGAAAGCTGGAAAGGGGTCTGAACAGATAACCTACAGTCATGAGTCATCTAGTGACCCCACTAGAGCCCAACTAGTGCCCAGTATCACCTCCTATGGCCCGTTTAGTCCCCCTAAAAACCACAGAGAGCTCCTTAACCCTTCCAATGTGACAAAAGAAAGGCACCAGATTCCTATGTCTTCACTTCCATTTTCTGAGCTGCATGATGACCCAGTGACTGTTCTGCTCTTTCTGCCATTGTTTTGAAACTGAGTACCAGAGGAGGAGGCTACACATTAACATTTCTGATGTCAAGATCACAGACTATACCAATAAGTGCACCTGTTTAAGCCCACATGTCTACAGAGGCAGCACACACCTTCTCATAGACTGCAGCATTAACAAATCTGAAGAGGTAGCAGAGAGTCCTTACCCAGGGGAGAGGTTAGTGTGAGCTGCCCTTGGGCATCTTTGCAGGACTCTCACTTTCTCATCTCACGTATTTCTGAGATAGCCTCTTTGTCATATACTCAGTAGGGTCTTAGCAGGGGTCTTGATCTCAGCTCACAGTGATGTTCCCAAGAAGGGTAAAGCTCATTCCCTCTGCATGGAATGAGTAGTACATGAGTACATGCTCAGTCCTTAAGCAACACACTTGTTCTTCGAGCTGCTGTCCATCCATAAGCCAGCCACTGGGACCTTCTACATCTGCTTCTGTTCCTTCTGAAACAAGCAAAGAGGATGGATGAGTATCCACAACCCACTGCCTCCACATCCAGCAGCAGAGGAGCACAGCTCCAGCTGAGGCAGCCTGTGTGACTCAGCTGTCCCTGCAAATGTGACAACCTTTGTTAGGAAGAAAGCCTAGGGTTTTGGTACCAAAATAAATTCAGCCCTGAGCATGGCTGAACTGGCCTGATAGTGTCAGACAGGCTGCATTGTGCAGTTCAGCTCTCCTCTTCTAACCCCATTTTTTAGTTGTCCTGCTCAGCACCACTGAAACCTTCTGGCCAACATACTCCCGGCTATCAATAAAGCCTGAGCTGTTCTATATCTTTTTCTCCTGATAAATTTCCCAGTTTGAGCTTTCCAGCCAGTTATTCTAAGCTGTGGTAGCATTAATCAAACTAATGATATTTGGTTATCTGGAGAAAAATCAATATTATATGGCAATGAGAGAATCCCACAATTAATAGTGTAAAGTATCTGTGTTCTTGTGCCAGTCCAGACATAATATAAATGACATTTTTTTTTACTTTTTCTTTTTTGTTTTGTTTTTTTTGTCTCTCACTGGAGGGGAATGTGGTATAATGAGGGCTGTTGGAACCCTGCAGCTGTTTAAGGATAAGATAACTTACCTCTTGGCTTTGCCACGTTACTCATGCAAAGTTATTATAGCCAGGGCTGCCAGTGACAGCCTGGAGTCTCTGTTCTGCCCAGACACTTTGTGCAAACTGTTTGTGCTGAAGTAACAACTCATGGGATAAAGCCCTGGAGAAAAGAGATTGCAAATCTAAATGAAACCACAGTGACCTGTGGTTTGGGGGACACCAACTCAGCTATATTGGGAGAGGGAACATCCATCACCTCAGTCTATTTCTTTGGAAAAGTAAAAGAAAGCATGGCCCCTTTTCTCCCAACAATGCTGTGGTCAGGAACTGATTTATCTTAAATCTGTCTGCAGCACTCACTGCAGGGTTTTATGATTGGGGCTCTTCAGCCATCTAGCAGCAATGAGAATAACTCAGTGGCCAAAAATTCTCTTCACGTCCCAGTTAGGGCTCTTAGCTGTGAGCTTTGAGCCTTTTGCTGAAGTACAATTTAATCCTTTTACTGTGCTACAAAGAAGTTTTATTAGATCTCACAGCTCCTGCCCAGCTTTTCCAGCAAAGGCACTGTTGACCAGCCAAGGAGGTAAGAAAGATGCTAAACCCAAGAACAGGATCCTGGGTTGCTCTCAACCAGACATTTTCCTGCAGCAGGCTTTGTAAAAGAAGCTCATTGCTGGTAACAGGGGCTCTTCAGTGACTTCAGTGCCACACACAGACTCTGAGAGGCCATCCAGACTCCTGTCCCCTCCTCCTTCTAGTTTTATTGGTATCTTAAAAACAGGAAGACAGAGTGATTTCATTTTCCTTCACAGTGATGTTTTCTTCAAAGTTTTTTTTCTCTGAGCTCCCTGTCCAGGGGCCCTTAGTGGGGCATCTTTAGTCTGCTTACTCCAGTCAACCAGACCCCTTTAGGTGCTGTGACCCAGAGATCATTGGGCAGTGGTGGGGACACAAACCTGCTCAGAGCAAGGAGAGGAAGCCACCCTGCTGCAGCATATGTTCACAGCCAGACAAACCCCTCCTGGGATTCCCTTTTCTGCTGTGAAAAGTCTTTGGTGTGGAAGGGGTGATAGCTGGAGGAAGTGCCCTCTGCAAACACGTGGGCTGAGGGATGGGGACAAGTGGCATCCAGATCCTGGCCGCATCTGGGCCTTGGCCACTGTGCATCCAGCATCCTGCAGACTGCTTTAGGATGCAGCTCCCTTTCCTCATCTGACAGCCTTTGCTTCCCCAAGTCATGTGGAATGAATTTGTCTCTTTTTTTTTTCATGTGGAAATGCTGATTTCAAAGCCACCAGTGGACATGAGTATAGCAGCCAGGATGTCATTGCCAGCACATCTCTTCCACCTGCACCCCTGAAGCTTTTGACAAAGTGGGAAATCCCAAGGGGACTCTTGTGTCTTTGGCAGGTTTATTCATCTCGTGCATGCAGGTAGTCTCAGGAAACAGCAGGGGAAGGTGTCAGGGAAGAGAAATCAGGAGAAAGAGTTGGAAGGAAGTAACTTAATTAGAAAGAAACAGCATCAGTTACTGAAATATTTAATCACAGGCTTTTTCCTTTTAACAGAGAGCACCCAGGTTCCTTTGGGGATATCTGCTATCAGGTTTGAGCTTCATGTCCCACAGGCAGCCACGAGCACAGGCCCTCTGCAAGCCTATGGTGCAACACAAGATCATTCTTGCTGTAGACCTGGCCTTGCCTGTGCTACACAGATCTGTGGGTGTCTTGGCACATTGCTCCTGAAGCACAACCCAGGCACCTACAGACAACCTCATCCTTAATTCAACAGAATTGTTGTTTTTTATAAGTTTCTTTGGTCTTAGTCAAATATCCTTAGGGACTTGTCACAGAAAGGCCATGAGATTTAAAAAACAAACAAACAAACAAACAACAAAAACCAAAACCAAACCAACAAAACCAACTAACCCAAAAAAAAAAAAAAAAAAAAAAAACTAAAGAAAAGAAAAAGACAAAGCTTTCCTGCTACTGAGTCCAAATGTGCACTAAAAAGATCTAAGTAGATAAATAAGAGAGAGCAAGGCACATGACTCAGGGTGTATCTGCACTACAGTCAGAAGCAGCGATTTGAGCAGAGGTAGAAATAGGCTCACTCCCCTTCTTCTAGCTGTGCCCAAAAAGCAGTGCAATTTCATTAATGACCTTTTGAGTACCTTCAGGACCACAGGGACTTCAACAGCTACTTCCCATTGCAATCCAGTTTTTTCTTCTTTCTGTTGCTATGTTCTTGAACAAGAGCTTGTATGGAGCGGTTTGCACATGTTATAAACAGACCAATAAGTAGGGGTCTTGAGATGACTGTGACTAACTTGAGGTGTCCAAATCCCTAAAGGGTAAGTTCATCCCTCTCACCTTTAGCACTCAGGCTGTCCATCCTCTGTCCACACTGAGACTGTCACATTTGCATGGATAATTTTTAAAAGATATGCTTTAGTCCGATTATTTGCAAATGTTTAATTTTCCACCAAAGCAGCTTTCTGGCCCACTTGTCTGTCTCATTTCATTGTAGTACTGGCATAAGACTGACAAGTCTTGGGGGGTAGGAACAGGAGGTAGAACTCCCTTCTATACCAATCTAGATTTAGACCAGATTAAAGAGGTGGAAAAATCTCAGCCAAAGGCACAGTAGTGTAATAGGAGCTCAGAGATTTGGGTCCATCTCTACCCAAACTCTGCACCTAAGTCTTAAGCTAAAAAGAATTTTTAATCATAGCTAATATCTTGCTCTGAAACTCTGAGATGAAATAAATAATCATTTCTGGAGATAATTTTTTAAAAAATTAATATTATACCTCCTTTTATGTCAATTTTCTTAGAAAAAAACCTGCATTGACTTAGCATCCAATATGTCTGTGCTTGCAAGATTAAGTGGGAACTGTGATTCAGAAACAAAAAAGTGTTGTGCCACTGATTACTTCTTGAGGGTCCTCCAAACTCTACTTTTACCTTTCTCTAGCCTCCAGCACCATGTTACCTTCCAAGAACAAATGATTGGAATATCTCTCATGGATTTTTTGTCCTCACCTGGTCAGGATATGGAAGAAGCAGTTAAAGGAATTTCGATCTGTTGGTGGATGTCAATGAAATTGCACCAAGGCTTCATCAATCCTGGAAGGGGGGAATCTGCCTGTTCAGGTCATAACTTTGATTCTCCTTGAAGCCCTTGGATGCCTGCACAGGAGCATTGTCTCTGGCTCAAAGTTCTTCTTGGCCAGTCAACAACAAAATCGTTTGTAGAGATGGCAGAACTGCGTATTACTTCATAGGCATTTACATTTGCACTTCTAAACAGGCCAAGGAGCATTTTGTCTTTTTCATTTTCCACCTCCATCCTGCAGCTGCTGGAATGAGAGGTGGAACTGAAAGAATTTGCATCCCAGCTGTGTGCAACTCTTTCTGCCCATGTGTTGTCCCTTCATCCCAGGAGATGAACATTGATTGGCACCCTTGGCCATTAGCCAAGGAGATTTTCCGTGGCGAATCAACAAATTTACCTGTCACTTTCTTGCAGTTTCCCCAGTAAGAACTCTGGTTGAAAAGGGGTATTTTTAGCCTGGATTTACATGCCCAACTGACCAGAGGCTGTCCCTGGTGCTTGAGAATATAAAAGGAAAAGTGAGGTCCCAGAACGATCTGTATTTTGGAAACTCTGCAGGTAACCTGCTTTGCAAGGAAACGTTGTTCCTTTCCTTGTGAACCAGTGTCACATCAATCAAAATTGCCCCTTTTGAAAATTCACGTGATGTCTAATGAATGTGTCCAGAGACTTTTTAAAGGGTAAAATATCTATCAAATAATATTGCACAGTAGCACAGGAAGTGGAAAGGAATGGAACTGCCCTGATAAGCATTATACTAAGAGTGTGTGTGGCATGTGCAGACATACTATAGAGAAAATCCTTGAGTTTTTTGTTGCTTATTAATAACCTGAAGGAGAAATACTTTAAGTGGTACAGAGAGTCAGAGACAGCTACTGCAACCATAAGCTCCAAATCAATAATGGATGCCATCCAGAGATGCTTCAGGATAAGAGGCATTTCACTTTCGGAAGACTGATTCTTGAAGTGAAGCAGCTGGCATTGTTAGAAACACAATGAAACAGAAGAGTGGGGTAAAAAGAATTAAAAAAAGAGCATTCATAAAAAGGTTGTTAGTCACTTCATTAAGAGGAAAAAATAAAAAAGGCCATCTTCTTAACAGAGACTTGTGAGTCCAACTTGCATATTGACAGTGTGCCCACGTCTAATATTTACAGACATAAAGTTCTACCCTACTCAGGGTTCATGGCCCTGTTTAACAAGTGACTCTTTGGTGATGCCACAATAGACAGGTCCAGAGTTTGCTTTTGTCCTCACACACTACACACACACAGCACCCTGGCCAAGTTTAAGAAGGAAGACTTTTCCAGCTCTTGCTCAGTTACTTGGAAGCCACAGCATCTCCTGGCCCTGAGTCCAGACATGGTGGCACGGACTGAAGCTGGCACAGGGCAGCAGAGTGAAGAGCCAGGACATACTGTGATGGTTTTAGCTATCCTGATCCCAGATAGTAGCCTGACTTCTTGCAGCTGTACAGTCCTGAGCAGTGTCACTGGTAACTCCATCTAAAAACTCAGTAATGTGTGGTTAAACTACAGGGCTGCTGTAAGAAATATATGCCAACTTGAATTAAACTTATAGCTGAATTCAGTTATATGCCAGTTAATTGCAAGGCATGGACTATGTGTAGGTGTACATGCCACAGGAAAACTGAACGGTACCTCATTGATTCTTCTTTGCATTTAGATGTCCTGATGGTGTGGAAAGTTTTTACTGTATCTCTAGGAATTACTTCGTGTTCCTGAAAGCAGCAGCTGAGTGACACAGTGAGGAGGTCCAGGGAAGCAGGGGACAGAGCCCTGGTTTGGGATACAGGCCCAGGTCTGCCATGTGTGACTTTAAGCAAGTCAGCTGAGACCACTGTGGCATGAACTTTCTGTGAAATGGGATAATATTGTCACTTCTGAATAAAAAAAATTTGACCATAGTTAACAAGCCTGGGTCATCTGCTCCTGTTCTCAGGAGCCTAGGAAGAAATTACTGCATCCAAGCACTTCCAATAACAGCTTTTGTACATTCAGTAAACAGAGTGTTTAAAAATTATACCCTGGGTGAGTATCCAACAGTGTAACCTTTTAAGGTTGGAAATGAGTTCTGGATTGTCTGAGTAAAAACAGCTTTTAACTAACAGGATGGAGTCTAATGAGAGATCAATGTCTATTGTGGGAGAATTATCCCCGTCTCCAGGAAGCCGTAGGAAACATTTGCCACTGTGGGGAGTGATGAGATGTGGGAAGGAGGCTGGGGAAAAGAAAAAGGCTTAAATTTTTGGTCAGCAGCACCACGAGCAAACCATCGTTACACTATCTCAAGAGGAAACTGTCCCCAAGACCAAACCTATTTCAGATTATGACTTCAGCACTCAGCGATCCTGCAGGATCTTTAATTAAATGCACAGTGCATACTAACACACAAGCTAGTAAATCACAATGAAACCCAAATAATAAGCACTTCTTCAATAGCCTTCCTTGGTAAGGCAGAAGCAGAGCATCTTCCAAGTCAGTGGAAGATGTGCCCTGAATATGGAGAGTCCTGCGTGTGGCAGAGCAATTGGGGAAGGATAGGAAAAGAGGAGGAGAGATCCTAAATTGAGAACTTGTGACCCCACTGCAGTACCATAAGCTCCAGGTATTTCAAGATAGGTATTAGTTTGCCAGAAAGGTCCCCTCTCTTCATTCCATTCATTAAAGCAAGACAGGTGGGATTTGGGAGGCCCCTGTCTGATCACAGGGGCTTACCAAGTGAAAGAACTGAAGCTTTGTAAGTGTAAAGAGTATAAGCACAACACATCTTGTATCAGCGTTGGGGAAGGATGCTATCAGAGTTGCCAGCTGGACAGGCAGCTATAAATTATAGCCAAAGGCCAAATTTGCTATTGACTTCACTGGCCATTGAGTGAGATCACCAATTTATCCTTGAGTTATTATGTGCAGTTCTTCAGGTCACGAAGTTGTTCAATCTTCCTAGTCATCTAGAAGGGAATAAGCAATACCACCTTTGTCACATTGGCTACCCAGCCAGTGAATAAGAAAGATACCTAGGGAATAAATCTCCTGAAATCAACTGTTTCTGGGAGGAGGAAGGCACTGACTGTGCTCGTGGATGCTCGTGGTATATGGAAATATGCACCCTTCTGCAAACCTTTTTTGGATGACATACCTCAGATGAGCAGCCACTAACATTTTTGCATTGAGCAGGGTAAAGTTCTGAATAAGGTGACCCATTCAGCACACATTGCAGGAATTTTAAGGCAAGAGATTAAAGGCCTTGTACAGCTTTAGGATTGCTTTTCTCAAGTCTTGGCTTCTTGGCACCATCTTGGTGCATAGGTCCACCAGGGGCAACTCTGTTAATTGTTTTACAAATCAGTTTTGAGGAACTTGACAACCTTGATTTTAATTTAACCAGAAAATCATCTTTTGCAAATGAAACTGGAACAGGAAGAAGAATTCAGTGACTTCTTAAAGTCTCTTCCAGCTCTGTCTTCAAAGATTTGTGACCTCTGCTTGTCCTATCATATAGCCTTTGCCTCAAACTTTCAACAGTACCCCATGGGTCCAGAGGTTCAGAGCACAGGGTACTTGTTACCTGTGTAGGATGTGCTACAGTGAAAACAGGACCTGATCCAAGGTGTAATTAGAGCAATGCTGTTCAACCAGCTGAAAAGGGATTTTGATCTGGATCTGCTCTGCTCACTTGAGCTGCATGATGTTAAGTTCTGGGGAAAAGGTTTTGCCTACAACACTCCTTCTGAGGAAGCTGCAGTGAGAGTGCATGACTCCAAAAAGTGGCAAGGCTTGTTAGCAGCTCACACTCTTCTTCTGGGGTCATCTTTGTGTTCTGATTATTTGTCTAAGTGCCTTTCAGCAGAGTAGCAGCCCAGCCATTTCTACCTGGATGAGTGACAAGGGAATCCATCACCATTACCTGCATTCCCTGCTCATGTTCCCTCAAGAGTTCTGCTCTATGAAGTGTTGATAAATCTATACTTCCCTAACATACTTATTTCCCAGTCCCTGCATTAAGTGTATATTGAATTATGTTGGAAGAAAACCTCATTATGAAACTGAAAACCTCCCCATGTGCAGCTTCTCTACTGCTGACCTTGTTCAAAGTCACAAAGACAGTCTCTGTCATTTAGGGATTTCTTCTCATCTGGAAATAATAACGTTCTTCCCAGGATAGTCACATCTCTGTGCAGCTAGTCATGTATTTCCTAAAAAAGTCAGTCCATCCAGGTTTGCAGCCTTGTCCTAAGTTTGAAGCACTCATTCCTAGTCACCTAGACAAAGATGAAAATTTTTGTCTCACAACTGGCCCTGTGTTGAGCAGGAGGTCACACTAGGTATTTCCTGATGTCCCTTCCAACCTCAGTTTGTCTCAAATTCCATTACTCTGTGCTTTATTGCAGAGAACCTAAATCATGTGTGGTCATATATGGGAGAGCAACTTGCAGCTGCTTCCCATACCCCATGCTACAGCACTCACTGCAGATCCCTTTAGCTCCTAAAAAGCACTGAGCTGTGAGGTATCTCAGATTTGTTGGGATGAAAACCAGCTCCAGCCTGGAAACCAGCCTGGCCCAGGCAGCCCAAGCAAAAAACCTACTGGGGAAGCAGAATTGATAAATCCAGCTAGAGACCAGCACCATGTCACTTTCCTGACCTGAGCTATGATATTGCACAATGTGAGCTGTGTACCACAAACCCCCCAACAAATCTAAGGATCTCTCCAGGAGCAACATGTCAAGGCAGAGATGTATCCCATGCATACAGATGCTGAGTAGAGGTGCAACACCTATCAGCTGGCCCAGGTGACTTGTCCAAGCCTACAGCAGATAGTCAGGAGTTGGTGGCTGATGCAGGAAGGGCACAACCCTGTTTCCAGTGTCCCCAGGTCTCTCCCATAAGCCAGGCAGTGGTCCACATATTCAAGGGTGAGCAGAGGCTAGAGTGACCCATAGTTTCAGTGACAAGTAGAAGCTTCTTGCACCTTTTCTCCTAACTCTGCATTCACAGCCATACTATTTATAGCATCATTTCTTTCCTAGGCCTATCCACAAAACAGAAATGTCAGGTTTTCATGCTGTCAAAAGGGAACCCAGCATCCTATTTTGGATTTATGTGTATTTTATCATCTAAGAATGAAATTTTTGGCACCTAATTTCTTCGTGGCTGAGCTCCCTACATCCTGAAAAGGTCTAATACAGATGTCCAGGAAGAATCTACCCTGTGAGTTTGCCCACACAGTGGGCTGGAGTCAATTTATAACCTTATTAAATCTCCATTGCAAGAGGTGCAAAGGTTTCGCACTGAATTCCTGGGCTGCTTTTCCATACAGATCATGATGGAGGAAATATTTTGCACCACAAACTCTTGCCATCTTCACCTGGAGGTCTGGGGTTTTTAGTGAAAGTTTTAGGCTAAAAACTGCAAAGGAACACAGGGGATCAAAATCTGCTGTTTCTCACAGAATGGAGGAAAAAAAAAAAAAAAAAAAAAGAACGCCATAAAATCATAACTTCACCTCCTGTAGACAACTTTGTAGATAATTGCAATGAGATGTGTCCTGCATATAAATACTGCCAGGCAGCCCTTTATAGATCTTAAACTTCTATTGATCTGTGCATCCATAAAAGCTCTTATTTTTCAGGCATAAGAGAACAGACTCAGTATGCATGACCACACATGCCAATGTCAATGGAGCTGTAAAGCTGCACCCTCAGAAAAATAAATTGTAAGTCAGACTCCAGTTCAAAAGAATGGAAATCTGTGACATTAGGAATTAAAAATCAAAGTCTTCTGACCCAGATTAACTTTCTTTGGTTAATCACCCATACATAAAATGCTCTAAATCATCTCCTGGAGATGTCCTTTTGCATGTTTTTCATGATTAATTGAATTAGCAATTGATTTGTATAATATGACTCACTTAGAAATAAAGACACACCAAACTGACAACATGCACACCATTCAGGTAGCAACAAATCACAGGTCCTACTGTTAATCTCACCTCATCCCTCCCAGGCAATGCAGATTTGCTATCTACTATCCAGAGCATAGGCTTTCAGAGAAAGATAAGAGTGCCTGTGCATGCTCTGTGTGCATGCAAACAAACATGCACACACATGCCCTGCAAATGCATGAAGAATTTCAGATATTGCAGTGTTTCATTCTATAGCTGATTTATAAAAGCTCTGATGTGCCCCCAGTTAGGACCTATGCTTGTAGGGCTTGGAGAAAAGGTACAGGGCGTGAAGAAAACAACTAAAAATTACTTCCTTTGAAGTCATAGAAGGATATGGGAAAGCATCTAAACTACTTCAGGTTGTGAGTGGGTGTTCAGGGATCCCTGGACTAGTGCTGGAGGAGTGGGACTTCACATGTTCTGGGCTTGGGTCACATTTTGGGTCTTGCTACCAAGATTTAGGACGGAGAGCTATAGGTTTACCTTAGGACAGAGCTTGAAAAAAGGACTTGATGGGATAGATATCAAGCTTGGGTGTGTGGGGTTCTGCAGAGTCAAGCTGGGCCAGGGTTGGGACATGCTTTCAGTACCATGCATGTACTTTCAATACATGGCTTCAGTACCATGAGGGCAGCAGTGCCCCCCAGAGCCCCCATGCTTATAGTTAGAGGTGAGGACTGCAGAGCCACCCAGGGCAGCATTGGAGCAGCTGCATGCATGCTGATCTTCAGGTCGTTCCTGTGGTTTTGATTTATAAGGACTCCAGAGAATGATAAAGCTGAAGATTAGATGTTTACCTGAGCTAAGGTTAAAGAATGGCTGAATGAGTGCCTGGGACTACTTTTGACTCAAATGACTGAGCCCTGCTGGTTAGCCCAGAGCCCAGCACTCCTTGCATGGATATTGGCCCAAGGCTGGATTCATGAAGAAGGTGACTGCCCAAAACACCCACCCTCCCATCAATGGCAGAACATAATGCTTCCTTTTTTTCCTGAATTTGGCAATTCAGGACCAGATTGATCTGCAACCCCCCCACCTTGGTGGTTGCTGCTCACCTGGGGACCAGGTACTGTGATGTTAACCCAGTGGGGTGCAGCATCCCAAGAAATGTCTGCACGCATTGTTCCCAGTACAGCTCCTCAGCTGGGTCAGGGGTGGGCTGGAACAGCACCTCTGGTTTGGGGCATCTGGGGCAGGCAGAGATGGAGGAAGGAGGCTGATGGCAAGAACAGACAGCCAGAGATGGGGGCCTGGCTAGCAGGGGGATTAATTCACTTCACAGCTCCCTGACCAATTGTCCAGCAAGACATGGCAGCCCACATTTTCCAGTCTCCTACAGATTCCCAGCACCCTTCCCTGCATGACTCTGGTCTTACCAGCAGTGTGAGTCCTCCCGAGGTGCTAAAACCTTTCACAAGAGCCCAGGGCTGCTGGGGAAGAAAGGTAGCTAAAAGCAGTAGGAAGAGATGACCTTTCCACAGCCCAATTATTTTGATATTTAAAATGTGGATCCAGGAATAAGAGTTCATCATTTCCTTTGCAGGAGATCATTATGCAGTGAGAAATGGGCAATACTGTGAATTATTATAAACTGGCACCAGGCCGAGACGGCTCTTTTCTTTTCCCCTTTCTTTTTCTTTTCCAAGAAGTATCCCCATTTGTGTGGTGAAGCAGCAGCTTTTCATAAAAAAAATAACATTTTTATGCCTGTCAAAATTTCCTTTCATTTACGCCAAGAAGTCACAACTGATGCCATGTCTCCTTTTCTCCTGGGTGTGAATCTCTCTCCCAGCACCAGTTAAGAGGAAAGAAGAGTGAACTTTATCTTTCCTGTCAGCTTGGCCAGACACTACTGGGAATGGGACCATGCAGGAAGGATTCCATTTTCTCCCCTGTCAGTTTAACCCTGCAAATCCAAATGCACTGTAATGCCTGAATGGGCATTGCTTAATCCCAGGTTCAGCAACAGCCATTTCCAGGGGACTCAGGGTAATTTCCCCCTAACTCACCCCACAGTTAGGGAAAGCAATTCTGACTTGTTAAAAATAGCATCTCCATGTGTAAGAAGAATGTGGGTTTTTTTCCTCTTTGCTACTGAATTATTTTCAAATGCACTTAAAAGCTATTTCTCTAACAATTTCTTAGACCAGTCTTTGGACTGCAATGTTTTAAGGGGTTGATGAGGAGGCAAAACTTCACTGACATAAAGATCCCGGGATTTGGCTCATTAGCCATCAATCTGCATAAACATGTAGCAGCTATGTGGTCATTACCATAGTCATTCTCCCTCCTCCCCCTTATGATTTCTCTACTATATATACACAGGCTGAGGGAAAGGGAATAATTTTGCTCTCTGCAACTACAACATTACATTAAAGCAGTGTCCCTGCTGGCCTCCCATCCTGCTTGAATGGAGCTGCTCTGGACAGTGGTGTAGAGCCTTGTTTTGTTCAAAAATGCTTACACACAGAAATGAAAACTGGCTTTGTGAGAAATGGTCAGTTTGGATGCATTTTTCAACTTTTTTACTCTCCCCTCCCTTTCCTCTCTTTACAGAAAGGGGTTGTGAAACAGTGCATTAGCTGCAGCATATTTGAAACAAAAAATGTTTGTTGCTCTTTCTGCCTAGAAAATTAATTACTGTAGTGAGAGTAAAGTTATTTCAAAATTAGGGGTTACTTTGAATCAAAGGAAACTATTTCTGAGACTTGCACTGACTTTTTCTGATTTTCATTTCTCAAATGTGCTTTTCTTTTGATGTTTTTACTCTCTTTAGATCTGGATTTATATTTTTTTCAAGCTCAAAAAAAATATTTGCAAGGGTGGGGGCCTTGCCCAGCAAGGCCCTCAGTGAATGTTTCAGTACATATGACAAATGTTACAAAAGTGAGTCACTGTTCTCATCTGTTTCTGGGGGACCTGGTACTAGTTTCTTATTATTTTCATCTCCTTGGAAGACAAGTCATCTAGACTAAAACCCACATTTTGTCCTTAATGTTCAATGAATTAAAAAAAAGCCAAACCCAGGTTTGATTCATTATATTTATTTTTGGTGTATTGAACAAGGAGTGGAGTTTAAATCAAGTTCTGGTGCCAGCTACTGTTACAGGACTGCAGTGGCTCTGTTAGAGTTCACCAGTCACTGGGATGACACTAGCTCTGCTGTTATTATTTTTGCAGGTATGATCTGGGCAGAAAGAAAAACCCAGATTTGGAATAGATCTCCTTGAAAGAAGTAGTAAAATGACACCTGAGCATCTTCAAGCTGAAGTCTAACAGAGTATCTGTAACTGATATTTTGCCAACTCTGGGCCAAATTATCTCCCATGAGCCAGGTGTGATTGAATCCATACTAGAACTACTTTAGCTCTGAATGCATCTTGCTCTGGGGATAATAAATTTGAAGTTCCCCATTAGCATCCGTGTGAAATGAAGACTGACGTGATCAAAAGAACTGGCAGCAAATGTCAGGATTTCAGTTGAAGTTCAAGGCCACTTGGAACGTCTCTGCACTTCTCAAACTGAGAAATCCTGCAATGTTTCTAGCAAAGCTTTTTCTTGTGGTCTCCCCACTTACACATGCACACCATCTCTTGGCCGGAGAGCACTCCCTGTGGGAGAGTCTGGGCTGGCAAAACTTCCCCACAAAAATACTCCCGTTCACATCTTTGCTACAGGCTACACAAACAGCAGGTGAAAACATCATTGTACTACAAAGATCTTCCTGCCAGCTGGCAGACAAATTGTGGGGAGATTAACTCTTCAGGACTCGTGAACATCTTTATTTTTCCTCGGGTGTTTTATGCTTTCAGGTGTAGTCAGAAGAAAAGCCTGAAAAAAATAGCACTGGTTGGGTGTTTTAAGCAGGCAGAGTGTAGGTAAGAAGTTGAAGAATGTTTATGCAGTAAGGCTACAGAAAACACTGTAAAATCTTCATCTGGGCATGGGCAGCCGGCATAATTGCTTTGCTAATTAATTCCAGTACGGCTCTACTGGAGCAACTGGCTTCAGCCTTTGTGGAGAATCTGATTTTGGCCATGGCAAGAAGCAGGACACCAGGAAGGCTTTGTAGAAGCACTCTGCTGTACTACAGAAATTCCCTATCCCTATCCTGGTCTAAATTTTCACAGTTTAGGAGAGGCACCAGTATCCCAGAATAGGTGGCTGGCTACATGGCAGGTCAGGAAATGTGGTCAGCACTTCTCATGCAAATAGGGAAAGAAGAGTGTGCCAAGAAGGGAAGGTGCTGAGAAATTCTTACATCTTGCCAAAAATTGTATCTACTGTTTTGATCCTCTGGCTAGTCCAGTTTCCAGGATTTTCTTTGTTTTGAAATAACTTCTGGTGATATCACTGAGACCACAGTAATTATGTGGGATCAGTCATGTTTAGTTTTGCTGGCAACACACCTCATCTTTTGTGCCCCACTCTTGCCCCACAAGCCAACTCCACACAATCCCTGCAAGGATAAGTCACTTCCATGTGCCATGTAATACCTGTCAAACGTTGCTCCCCTGGGTTCAGGCTCAGGTTTGGGAGCTGGTTTCCATCTGTCTGAAAGTAGATTTTCATCTGTTTAAACCTGAAGTGTCAGCAACAACAGCAAAGACCTAAAAAGCCATAATGGGATTTGGAGAACAGCTTGGCCATTACAGTCAAGAGAGAAGGTTATATTCAATTTGCCTGCTTAGCATAAAGCCAAACATTTTGAAAATACTGTAAAATACTGTAAAGTATTTTTTTGTTGTTTTTTCTTGGAGAGTTTGTCTCCCCACCATTGGGAGCAAGGAGATTAATGCACATTCAGTGCAAGCATCCTGGGGTGCATGTCAGAGCAGGGCAGTCCCTATGGTGGTGGGACTCAGGGCTAATTAAAGCCCAACAACGTGTCCCCAATTCATACCAACACTAGAAACAGTGGCTGATCAGGAAATTCAGGCATAGCAGCTGCTCTTTTCACAGCAGTACAATAACTATCTCTTTATTGGGAAGGGGTGTGGGGGAGGGATGCAGCCCAAATAACAGCACCTGCCTGCTTATGCCACACCGAAAATCACAACAGCTAATCCTCCTTGCCTGTCATGTTAATTGTTACGAAGCTTCTTTTGATATCAAACTATTTGTCCTTTGACTGAAATAAATCAGGCCTCAAGCACCGTATTTATCTCCCTATGATACAGGAGCAGAGGTGAGGGCTGTGGGGAGATTTATACAATGGGAGCAACGTACAGCACGCTGGGGCAATATTTATGGGCTCAGGATCTTTTCATCAGGAGAAGCAGTCTGTTGACATTGTTCACTACAAAAGAAAAGTTCAAATGCACGTATTACACTACGGCCCTAATACACCGTTTGACACAAGCAGGAGGTAAACAAAGCAGAGGGGGAGGTGAGAGGTGGGGATGGGAATGCCTGGCCAGCTTTCACAGGCATCGATGTTTTCAGCTGGTTCAAAGAGACATTTCAGATTTTTACACAACTATGGGGCCCAGCAGCTCCATTCAGGCTGCTTGTACATTTGATGCTAGGAGTGTGTTTCATGGCATTTGCTAATGCTAGGTCACATTATGGAAAATGCCCTTTTGCTGAGCCCCCTGCATGCACAGGGACAGCCCTCCTGGCACAGGGGTGATAGGCAGGAGAGGAAGAAAGGTAACTTCACAAGGGCTGAACCCACCCTGTCTCCCTGCCCTTTCCACCTGTTAGCCACTGTGGCAAACCCTTAGTGCAAGATATTCAAGAAAGAGACATGGAAGAGCCTTCCAGACCTCTAGTGCAGGGAGGCTGGAGGGTGGGAGGTGGGGGAACAGATTCTGGACTTCTTTGCTCTTTGTGGCATGTTTTGTCTTGCAGAGCATCACCTTTTCTTAAGAATGGCAAAAAAAAAACACCTTTGGAGAATCTCAGCTGAATGGCTAAACTGACCTCAGACAGCAGTTTGAGTCTTTTCCTGTTTGTTTATTCCACCAGAGCTCAATGCATCTGTTGAGGCCCACCATCTACATGCACTTCCCTCCACAGAGGTCCCAGGGTAATTGCTTCTGAGAATTTGCTAGGATGTCTCTGAAAGGAGAACCTGGGGCCACATGGGCAAAGGAAGGGCTGATTTGCTTCAACTCCTCTTTGCCTGCAGGGACTGTGGGCACACCAGTCACAAACTTGCCTGAATTTCACTGAGCACCAGTGAATGTTATTGAAAATTTTCACATATTCTTTGTGGAGAAACAAAAAGTAGATACACTACAATGACAGCATCATCCACAATCCGAGCAAATCATGTTAATCTTTCACACCTCCTAAGAAACACCTGTTCTCTATTTTTACTGCTCGTGTTACTAATGGAAACCAAGCAGTTTAACTTTGTTTGTGCAAACGTGCTGCTCTGGAGCGGAGCTGCCACAAAAACAAAAAAATCTGTCTGGGAGAGAAAAACCAGTAATTCCCTCTCAGATACGATGGTGTTACTGGGAGAGAGAACTTGGGATGTTTTGATGGGGCAAGTCCTAGAGCAGGGTAGAAGGGTCTTATAGTCTCCTCTATTGGAAGTAAAAGGGAATTTTTATTGATTAAATGAAGTTCCCTGGTCTCTTCTTTCTCCAGAGAAGTGCTTATGCATTTGAGTGGGCTTCTCTGTGAGCTTCCCAGATGTGAGCAGCTGTAGATAGGCCCTATGCCCCCAGAGAGGAGTTTTGCTGCTTTATAGAGCAATGCAAAAGTGCCTTTGAAAAGCAAGATTCTTCCCACCTTAGGCAGGTTCCCAGGCACAAAAGTCCCCTTATCCTCTTTGCCAGTTCAAAGGCTGCCCCAGAAAATCAAGCCAAGCAATCTAAGCAGCATCTGATCTCCACACTCTGCTTCTCATTAAAATAAGCAGCCACCGCATGAGAGGAGAACCTGTAAGCACCATCACCAAAGGGAAGGCTGAGCCATGAGCTTAATTAGACATGGGGGAGTCATAAACATGTCCCAGCAGCTGGAACAACTTCACTCATGGGCTGCAGCTTAATAAACACCTAAGAGTCTATGCAAGAGGCAGACATGCATAAGTAAGCAGAATGCTGTTCCCTTCTGCTCATGCAACTGCTTGTTGCACTATCCAAAATCCAGCCCAGCTGCTTTCAGCATCATATGAAATTAATATATATTTATATTAAAACTACATGTATTTTTAAAATCATGTCAATCACTGTAAGCACATGCCTGTCCATTACTGTGGGCATTTATGCCACACATGGGGCAGAAGGAGACAGACCTTGAGTACAGGTGCTCTGATGCCAGTGGCACTGTGCACAATTCCTTCCTGCAGGTGCTGGATGGAACCAACACAAGGGTCCCATGCCTGGCCCCACAAATCCTTCACTGCAGGCAGGGAAAATAACTCTGGGGCAGAACCTCTCCCTGATGTCTGTTCATACATTTTCTGCAGGCATCTGGGTGAGATGAAGTTTCACCCCTGGCTGATGCAGCCCTTCACACAGTCTTCAGTGCCTGGGAAGTTTCTTCCAAACAGGGATGCACCATAAATAACACAGCCCACCCTGTTCCCGGGGCTGCTTCTCTCCTCTGTACACTACATTACAAGCCTGTGTTTTATGTTTGCATTTAATTTGCTTGTTCTTTGGTTTGTTTGGTCTTGTTGTTGAGGGTTTTTTTTCTGTGTGTTTACAACCTGCATGAGGTTGGGGGACTGTTGTTTCCCTGACTTTAACACAGTGTTCCAGTGAAGGACACGGTTTGTGTGAGAATTGCTGTTCACAGGCAGTAAGGCTGCATTCACAGCAGGCAGGGAGTTTGAATTTTAATTTCTTAATTACATTCTTCCTGGCTGTGAAACTTTCTGGCTCCATTACTTGCTTTCTGTTGTTGTTCCTCTTGAAATTTGCAATTAACAGCCTCACTACTTGAAAAGAAAGCCTTGAAGCTGACACCATAACTGCAGGCCTGGGTCAAAGTGGAGCATGTCCATCTGTCCATGCCCATCCACATTTTTTTAGGGCAGAATCCCCCATTCCCATTGTTCCTACTCCTTCCTTTCTGAAGGCGCCTCTCCGCTCTCATTAATTTGCTTTCAATGTCACCAGCAGGTCTGAGTTCTCATTAATATGTAGAAATTCACCCCCTTCCACACTGCAGGGTGGTAGGAGCAGTACCCACATCAGGGGAGGGGGCTGCTTCACCTCCCCTGTGTCTGTAAAGGTTTCATCACTGTTTACAAACTTGTGTAATTTGCTCAACAGTCCCTGCTCCCCTTTTCATGTTTTGTGCATGGCAAGTAGCACTGATCTGTGCCTTGATCTGTACTCAGCAAAATCACTTGCTGGTGTTTTCTACATCAAAGCAGAAAGGGGGGGGGAGAGGGGGAGGGAGAAGCCATCTGGTGAATTAGCTCTAGTAAAAATAAAAGGGGTCTCTTTGCATAATAGAGTATTAGGGGATGATACTGTGGGGTTGTTGGGACAAATGGCTTTAGAGGGTTTTGACAGCTCACAGGCATCTTGGCTTCAGTTGCAATATAAACATCACAAAACCAGAAACCTATTAGAGTTGGTGGTAATGTGTCTATTGATTGCAACGAGGACTTGATTCCTTCCCCATATAAATGTCTTGGTCAGCTGAATCCCATTACAACAATGTGTAAAGTATTTATTAAACATGATTGCTTCATGGGTTTTTAATTTCATCTACTGTTCCTGTAAAGTTGCTTTAATGTTTCTACTGTTATTACTCACCCAAGTCGTTCTGCTGCTTGGGATCTTTTGGTGGCACATACAACTCTTTTAAGATGCATAAAAGTTGGTCCTTATTTGATACTTGTTTAATTTCTCTTTGCAGGAGAGCAGTCTTCCCGAGGGAGGGGATTTTACTTGAAGGCAGCAGGACCCAAAGGGGCCACAGCCCTACCCTGATCAGCAGTTCTCATTAGCTGTGTTCAGATCAAAATGGTGATTTTTTTAACTTAGGGGACAGTGAAAGGATACTTGCTTGTTTCTTGTTCCCATTTTAGGTGAAGAAAGATTGTGCTTGAGATGAGATAGATGAGGATGATTTCCAGGCAGTGAAATTTTATTTTTAAAGTAGGTACGGTTTGCAGGCAGCTGGCATGATCTCAGATTTCATTTGGAAACTATCTGCTCCAATTTGCTCTAGAAAGAAAAGAGATTAGCATTCTATTTTTATTTGATTCTGGTCAGACCTTTCCCTTCCACCATGCACACAGTCCAGACAAAGATGCACACACGTACACACCTGCCCACACTAGTTAGCCTCTAATTTTAAACATATTTAAGGCTCAGGCTCTGCTAAAGAGTCAACATGGATCCATTATTCGGTGGATAAATGAAGATTGATTGGCTGGAAAAGACTTTCACTGATGGGGAAATGGCTGCAGGTGCCCTGCTGGAGGGAAACCACACCTGAAAACACAGCTGATGAGCGGTTATAGCAGATCTTGCTGGAGGTAAAGTCCCACCTCTGGTTTCTGCTGAGTTACACACTGGAAAGTAACTGCAGACAGGCTCCTTTGAAGGGTTCACCTCTTTTCAGTTGCATGTGGGTATCCACTATGCTGTGGCTCATGACAGAAACAGGTCTGAAGACATCCCGTGTCCCAGAGCCCTCCTCTCACCACATGGACAGTGTCATAGCTGGGCAAGGAAAAATTGAGAAAACTATTTCCTCCCAGGTGCTGGTGGCTAACCAGGGAAGAACAACCAGTGTGATGTGGTTGTGGTGTTGACTGGGAGGGACCTCTGGAGGTCTGTAGTCCAACCTCCCACCCTGAGCAGGAGCGTGGCCAACACTTGGGTCAAAGCCAGCCCGGGCTTCATGTAGCTGAGCTGCAGAAACTCCAAGGATGAAGGTTGGACCAGGCTGCTCCAGAGCTGCAGCATACTTCTGGCAAAGCATTTTCACCACCTGGCCATCCTGAACAGATCAAACCACAGTCAAAGTCACTGCCCCGTTTGAGAGCATCTTGATTCCTTCACTGCCATAGCTGTCCTTGTGGTAGCTGTGTCAGCTCAGTCCCTAGCTTCCTCCTTGGGAAAAACAAGTCCAGCTCCGTCAGTGTCTCCTCATGAGAGCTTGGGGCCCATGTATATCTCCACAGCACCCTCTCCATCTTCCCTATACCCCTGCACTCACCCCAAGTAGATGAGGAAGGAAACTTTTCCTGATGTGGTGGCCACATTCGAGCTGACACAGCCCTGTATGTGTTTTATGTAAGAGAACAGCATACATTTGGCTTAAGCCTGACACAGAATCCTCTGTCACTTTTGGTAGGGTTATTGGCCATGTGGACAGGTTCCAGCCTGTACATGTGACTGCAGGCATTTTGCAGAACTTCACATATCTTCTTGTGAACTCTTTGCCTTTCTTCTTTTTTATAGCTACCCTTTGTGTATGTAGATACACATGGATATACATAGATATTTAGACATGTATACAGAAGAACTGCTATATGAGGAATCAAAAACCTGCTAGGATCTGGTAAGTAAAATCCAAGAGGATAAATGAAACAAAAAACTACTGTGGCAACAGCAATTGTGCAGCTGAAATTGCCCTTGAGAGTGAGAGGATACACAAGTTAAACGATCCAGAGGCTCCAGCCTGCAAGTGCAAAAGACCTGGGCTGTAAAAGCTCTAGTGTTTCCAATACAGACATACCTAAAACTTCCCAATGCCTATAATTAGGATTGTGTGGATGTCCTTTCCTTTAACACCACCTCACACAAGAGCAGGCTTGACTCCTCTGCTCACTCAAGCTCTAAACATCAGCAGTCCACAAGCCCTCGACCTCTCCAGGAGAGCTCAGCTGGGCCACTTCCAGCAATTGCAGCAAAAAGGAGCAAAGCAGGGCTGCTGGTGGTGTCAGGGCACTGCAGATCAAACAGCAGATGAAGGCGAACTCCTCCTCCCTTCCCAGCTCCTCCGGGGCTGGGTGGGACGCGTTATGGGCAGAGCCTGAGAGGCAGCTGATTCAGGGCAGTAAAATACCCGTGAAGTTTGGTGAGATGACTTTATCAAGTAATTTCGGGCTCCCTCTCCTAACAGCCTGTTGCCAAATTCAGGTACATCCCCACCTTAATACACCTGACCTGGAGGCAGGGCAGGCTCTGGGGGATGGTGTGGGCTGCAGGACCCAACCCCTCCATCCCTTCATCTCACCAGAGGTGTAGCTGCTCCGGGCTGTTGCTCTCCATGTTAATTATCTGCGATTGTGATTCCTTCAAGCGGGGAGTTCCTTTTAAGCTGTGAGCAGGTCAAACATCTGCTCCAAGCCGCTGCATTGCATCATAATGACTTTTTTTTATCTGTGTTGCAAAGTTTGTTAAGTCTGCAGCCTCCACCAGTATCAAACCAGTATCAATCCCTTCCCCAGTGCTGCTGCTCGCTGGTGCTCCCCCGAAGGCATTGATACTGGTTCATGTTGCTTCTCTCACTCAATATTACATTGATATTTGCTAAAGAGAGACAGTCCCTATGTGGGCAAAAAGAGGCAAGAAACACAAAGTGAGCACAGACTGCTTTCCCATAGAATATTGTCTGGTTTTCAAGCCTTTTCCAGTTCATGTTCTCCTAAAGCACAGCGCCCACCAGCTTTCCAAAAGCAGAAAGACACGATCTGCCTCAATAGCTCCAATTCTAGAAGCTCTGAGCATGGGAAAGGCTGGGGGCAAGTAGAGTTTCCTTGTGCCACAGAGCCGTCGACAGGGCAGCTGCTTTTAACACCACAGCTTGGCAAAGCTCCTCTTCTCAAACCCTTTGCCTTTTGCCTTTGCTCTGCACTCCCCAGCTCTAGAGGGCCAGAGTAAAAACTTCCCTGGTGCAGGAGGGCTGCTTTGAATGGGGATGAAAGGGGCAAAGCTGCAGCGGAGTTATTTCCAGCTGGAAGGTAGTGACAGGAGGCCATGGGTGCTTGAGCCACAATGCAACTAGAGACAAAACCTGGGGAAAGCAAATGAGTGATATTCAGAATTGGTGATGCTCTGAGGAGACCCATGGGGCTGGCTGAGAGCGCTGAGACAGAGTGCCCAACAGGTTGTAAAATACTCAATTTCTTATACTCTGCTAATGGAAAGTGATTGTGGGCTCTGTGCATGGCTGGAAATGGGGATAAGAGGAGCTGCTCACAAAGTGGCTCCTGCAAAGATTGGCTGCATCAAGCTAGAATCCTAGAATTGCTTTGGTTGGAAAAAACCTTTAAAATCATCAAGGCCAACTATTAACCCAGCACTGACAAGTCCACCACTAAACTGTGTCCCTCAGCACCACATCTACACAGCTTTTAAACACTTCCAGGGACGGTGACTCCACCACTTCCCTAGGCAGCCCATTCCAGTCCCTGACAACCCTTTTGGTGAAGAAATTTTTCCTAATATCCAGTCTAAATCTCCCCTGGCACAACTTGAGGCTGTTTCCTCTTGTTCTAGTGCTTGTTACTAGGGAGACCAATCCCCACCCCTTTCAGGTAGTTGCAGAGAACATCTCCCCTGACTCTCATTTTCTCCAGACTGAAAAACCCCAGTTCCCTCAGCTGCTCCCCCTGAGACTTGTGCTACATTATGCAGACATGGTCTTGCATGATGCTGACCAGGTATAAACTCAGACAGTAAATGAGGCCATCCCCAACAAGATTTTTTTGGCTGTGGGAGGAAAACCATATTGTTGAAAGAGCAAGTTTATCCTATATTTTGCCTTACCAAAATATTATTTTTATTTTTTTTTTTTAATGATGGGCATTAAAGTTTGAAATGGAGCCTGGGTTCAGCTTTGCCAGAAGCTCCCCAACTGTATCCATCCTCTGCAGCCTCTTCATTTTCAGACACTGTCTCCAGGAGAAGCGTCCTCCTGCAAATCCTTCCGTGGGAGGTAGCCAGGCTCAGACACAGCAGGATGACCAGCAGTGGGACACGGGTGCTGCCCACATAGTTTGGGATTCACCTCACCTAACTTGGAGCAAGTCACCCTCATCACCCCGCTGTGATTCAGCCAAGAGAGACCATCAGGGACTGATTCGTCTCGCTCTAGAGGAGATGTCAGGAGGAGATCAGCTGTATCACACCTTGGGTGTGCTCTGTTTTCATGCAGTGTGAAGGGACTGTGACAGCTCAGCCTGGTGAGGAGCTTCCAGCCAGGCAGCTCAGTATGAACCAGGTTCTCCCACGGGCCTCACAGCCAGCCCTGCTCCCTGATCTCTGCCTATGGAAAAAGGCAACACTCATGGCACTGATTCCCATCAGCCTGTGCCTGCTCCTGTTCCCGGCAGGACCCTCCCCTCGTGCTTCAGGGACAAGGCTTCCTACAGACTCTGAGACCTCCATTGGGGTGAGGGGTACTGGGAAAATGGTGGGACCCAGCTGGCACAGTGACCCTCCAGCCCTGCAATGATCCCCTCCACCACTGAAGGATTGGTGGGGTGCCTGGTGGCAGGGCAGAGGTGATGTGAATCCTACTATGAAGCTGGCAACTTGATCACTGTTAAGATCATGCTGCAGCAGCAGCCTGCTAGCAAGCACCAAGCACCATCAGGGGGACATCACCTTCACGTGGAAAAGCTGAACAACATTGCAAAAAACAGTAGGCAAAGGTTTGGGGTTTTTTTTCAGAAAGCATTGAAGAAACAGACCTCACTTTGCCTCGAGCTGAATCATAAGCCTAAGGCTGGTTGGTGTGTAGATCTGCAGGGATGGATGGGCAGTGGTGGTGACACTTCCCTGGGAAGCCACCACTGGCTTGTCACTCCAAATATTCAGCATTTTCTCACAGCAAGCAAGAGATTCACCAGGCCACACAAGCAGATTTCATCATTATTTGAGAGTGAAACCATCAGGGTAGTCTGTGCTTCATGAGAACTGATTTGAACCCCAGGTTATCCTCCAAGTCTCAGAATGAGGCAGCTTTTCCCAGTTACTGCTGCACTGTTTGTAAGTCCTTGAGATTTACGCTAAAGCTGATGAGATGAGGCTCATCTGAACCAGTCACTGCTGCTGCCCTGCAGAAATTGGTCTCCTGAGTGCAGAAAGAGCAGTCTGCTGGCAAGGTGTGCTTGGCTCTGGGACCAGCACTGTCCTCACCAGTCCCTGGAGCAGAGCTGATGGCCTGGAAGTGCATTTTCTACGTCTCTTATTTGAGGGACATGTCACACTGACAGTCACCTGGAGATGCTGCCCTGGCTGCAGGATCTTACTCAGATGTAGGTGAATATTCAGCCAAGCACAGCTTTCAGTTCTTACTGATAATTTTAATAATTTCCACTAAAAAGGACTTATGCAAACAGAGAAGAAATAGGTAAGCACTCTACTGAAGAACTTTTTAAAGCATTCACACCATGGGCTGTTCATTTTATACTTTTTGTATTTAAGTGCCAATTGAACACATTTAGCAAAAAGCAGCTTGCCAGGCTTGGTGCCTGGCACCATTTATAATTGCCAGATAACTATATTGAATGATACATCTGCCTGATGTATTTGATATTGAAATAAAAACCAGAACTTATGACAATCATAATGAAAACGTCCTGAATGCATCACAGGAGTGTGAGAGGGATTAATATTATTAATATTTAATGAATGATTTGAAAAGGTGAAGTGTCTAAAAATGAAAAGCACCGTGAGAACTCTGTTAATGATGAAAGATGCAGGAGATATTTTATTTATGTTATTTGACTGTACAATAGCCTCAACAATGCAACTCTGAGCAAGGGTGAAGAGACAGTCCCTGCCATGGAGAGTTTGCCTCATGAGACCTCTACCTGGTCCATTAAATTAACAGCCTTCCTCTCTGAGACCAGTCTCGTGTGTATCAGAGAGGGTTAAGCACCATGGGGCCAGTGCAGAATGCTGCTGGCATTGGGTCAGGTCCCAGGGAGAGGTCTCCCCTTCCCCCATGTGCCATGGGAGATGCTTGCCCTCCACCCACACCCCCAAACTCACCCAATTCCTTCTCTCTCCCCTGGCTCAACAATAACGTGGGCAGAGGCACTGGTGTGATCACCTACATACAGGAGTTTGCTGCTCAGATAAGGATTTGCATAGGGAAACTTTTACAGTAACTTGGATCAGGACCTGCACAAGGCTTTTGACTGCCAGGCACAGCTTTGAGCTGTTTTCTCTAAGCGTGGGCTGCAAATCTCTGATTTGTATGGCTTGATAACAAATACACACACATATAAATAGATCTGCGTGCACCTCGTGTGCCACAAACATTTGAACATGACTGAAATTGCCTGCAGGCAATGCACTGAGCAAATGCACACCCATCAGAGGTGTGAGCAAGAAATAACTCTCAAAGCTCTCAGAGACTGCTATTTGCTTGGATTGGGAGGCCAAGAGAAGGCCAAATCTTCCCTCTAACTACCTTGTACTGACTTTGATATAGTCTCAGCTGTTCCTACATCATCTTTTGTGCATGCAAACACCCTCCCCACCCTGGTCTCTTTCAATTTCCAGATGGTTTCTCCATGGGAAAATATTGGTAAAGGCCTGATGATTTTTTCTTCCTTCCCTAAACTTTCCTGACTGGTTTTCGCAAAGAAAACTACAGGTTACACAGGAAAAGGTAGAACTTGAGAGAAAGAATTCAAATGATGGGTGAATGGTTGCAACAACCACAAACATTCAGGGTGTCAGTGTATTCACTGCTTGGCTCTTGGAGATGGCCAAATAGACCCTGGATCTCCTATCACTGCTGTAGTGATGATGAGGGTAGAGTATCCACATGAGGTAAAGTCCCAGCTGATCCAGGCACTTCTTGCCCCTCCTTATCTCCCCAAAGACAGAGACAGACTGTCTTCTCCAGAGGAAAATTAATGTGACCAGGCACCAGGAATGTCCATGCCCTCCCACCCAGAGGGTTCATACAGCAGTGAGCTCTATGTCAAACCAGCACCACTCTGCTTTTATACTCCCCTCCCTCACACAGCTCCTTGTGAGAGCTCATCCTGGGCCAGGGGTCAGCTGTGGCAGAGAAAAGCAGTTTTTAAAAGTAGTTTATTACCCTGGGGGGCTGAGAAGTAGCTGCTACTTCATAGTGTATAATAACTCTTTCAGAGGATGGAGCAGGGCAATGTTGAGACACAGGCTTTGGGTTCACAGGTTCAAGGTTTGGTTTTGCTGTAGACCCTCTGGGTGAGCTGAGACAAGGCACTTCTAAACACTCTCATGTTACCAGGGAGAAGAGGATCCCCCACTTTTTTTTTTCTTCTTTTTTTTTTTTTTAAATGACTTGTTTTATTTAGATCATTACAGTCAAAAGGTTATGAAATATGAGAGCAAAGGGTCTGACGTAGGGCCCTTTGGTGCTAATACCATCACTGTAAAAGAACGTACTTACACATGGAGACAAATATTTTAGTGTGGTTTCCAGAGGGAAAAACCAGTCTCTACTAAGCATCCTCACTGGAGAACAGGCTGTGACCCGAGCCCAGCACAGACTCAGAAATTTAAAAAACAGCTTCTGGGGGAGTGATGCTGGGCCCTGCTGCTCTCAGGAGTACCCCTTGACCTGGGGAGCCACCTGCACCCTTTCTAGGGTGTCCTGAACAGAAATTGATGTATCTGGTGAGCACCTTCACGCTCTGAAAATCACAGGGTAGACTGGAAGAACTCAGCCCTCCGTCACCCTTGAAACACAGCTGAAAACAAGTTTTTCAGACCAGCAACTGAGGGTCTCAGCTCCTGAGTCATGTTTTTGTTAGGCTTAGCCTTTGTTTCTTTGACATGCATTCATTAATGCAACATTTCATATGAGGGCCTTTTTAGCAGCTACAGGTTAATTTCCTTTCCTGTAAACTTAGATGTGAACTCTCTATTACTCATATACTTGCTAAATGATATCACTTAATAGGTTCTCTTTGCCTCTACCACATTTTCATAGATTGTTCTTTAATCTTTCTTTGATCCTGAATACCAGACAGATTTATGTGTAATTTATTCTCATGTTGTTGTACTGTTTAATCTTTCATTTTCAGTTGGATTCTCTTTCAAACAAGAGTGCTTGTTATAGGTTCAGATTATTGTTGACAGTTGGGACCTACCTGCTCTTTCTGAGACAAGTTTCCACTATTGTGTTTTATCTTTATCTGTTCCTCTCAACATGTATTTAACTCAAGGGCTCCAAGAGATTCAGCATTAACACCTTTCTGCCTTCAGATGGAGACTGTGGCTTTCCCTTTCTGTGGCACCTACTTGGTTAAAACTTCTTGCTCTAAAGGAAAAAAGAAAACATCCCTTTTTCCATTGCAGGCACTTTGCTGGTGATCCATAACTCCATCTCTTCTCTTTCCTTTTTGACCAGTGAATGGAACTTCCTTTTTTCCATTCTTTTGTTTTCTATGCGGAGCAAGTCATCAACAAATTTTGTGCCTTAGTTGTGCCCTCAGCCTCACAGCTGAAGAACAGATGAGCCAAGGAACCAAGTTGCACCCCAGGAAAATAATTTCTATCTGTCCACCTGATTCTTCAGAATTAAAGAAGGAAAAGCAAGCAGCTGGCCAGAGAGCTCACTGAGGATCCTGCAGAAGGTGATCCATGAGTGAACAGTTTCCCAGAGTTTATTTTGGATCAAAGGTAGGAGGTTGCCTTTGGGAAGAAGTTGTGGTAGCTGAAGAAAAGATTTAAAAAAAGCCTCCCCAGCTGAAACAGAGACAGCCCACGCCTTTTCAAACTCTATCAGTTCCTAAAGAGCCCCAGGTTTACTTTGAAATCTGAGATCAGACCAGATTTTGTAATCAAAATAAGGCTTGTTAAAAAAACATACAAACAAAAAAAACCCCAAACCGAACAAAGCAGAAACAAAACAAAAACCAAACAACCAGAGCTTGTAGCTTACTTGAGACCAAATGATCTGTGAATATTGTGTGGTCCAAGACCTGCTGAATGCCATGGACAGATGACTTTATGCTGGGAAGTGACCCTGAAAATGAGGGTGCTGCTCTCTCAGGGTCACACACTCAGTCCTGGGAAACTGAGGCAGGGTTGGGGGGGGGTCAGCCCTGGGCACTGAGCTGCAGGAATGTCAGACAGTGCCTGTTCTGGACACAGCACAGGGATACAGCCCTCCAAACCACCAGCTTGACTGCACAGCAGGAGCCAGCACTGCCAGGTCTCATGGCAGCACTGTGTTGCCTCTCGGAGACAGAGCTGCTACAAACACAGCCTGGCAAGATGGAGCCCCCTGGTAGCTTTGGGGCCCTGGTGAGTCTCTCTTCAGCAGCCCTGATGATGCAGGAAATATGACGTTCTTGTTTGGTTGGGTATTTTCAGGGGGGGAATTAAAAATTAAAATTCTAAGGAAAAGGAAACTGTCAGAGTGGAGCTAAGATGGAGGGGCTGTATCAGGAATTTAAGTGCAAAAACAACAGGTACAAAACTCTCAGTTTAGGTCCCCTGCGTGGATTCAAGGATTTGTTGTAGAGGAAAAATCAGAAAGTGAGGCCACTTAAAAAAAACTTAGTCGGCATAGTAATGGCGCCATGAGGAAAAAAATATGGGAGAAAAAAGCCCATCTAATGTCTCGTTAAAATAGATTTAATCTCATCTCAGACCACAGATGCTAAAATGATTTCATCATAATTGTATTGTTATGGAATGACTGTTCCATGTAATCTTTGCACTGAATTTCTCAGCATTATAATGTTTGATTACAAGGGGAGGTAGGTCCAGCATTAATTTTCCAATTCAGCTCTGAAGAGGTGTGAGTAGGTAACAGAAAAAGGGATCTCTAATAGTGATATGTGAGACTTTTTTAAAGTTAGAGGTATTTTAAGAAGCAATTTGGCAGCAGAGTGGATGTTTTGCAGCCTTTTATTCTTCTACTTTGTTTTCCAAAGTTGAGAGACATGATAATTAAAAAAACCTTCCTTTTCAGACCTACACTCCATCTCCTATGCATCCAAGCTGCTGCAAAGCCTGGTGGGGTGTTCCTGAGGGACAAGTGGGCTGTCAGGAAAAGCCTGATGGCCCCAATCCATACCTAAATTAGGGCTTCACAGTCCATTTACAGTCCAGCTGCACACCCTGAAAAGACATAACCTCTCAAAGTGCAGATTTTTATTTAAAATAGAAAGCCAGTAGTCTAGGCCATGGCAGCTCCACCAGCAAGTGGGAGGTGGGGTATCACCTTCCCCTTCTTCTGTCCTTGGGGATGCCAGGGGCTCAAAGTTCTCCAGCACAGTTGATGTAACCAGGACATCCTGTGCATCTCCAGCACGCTTAAGTCTGCACTAGGTTAGGATGGTCCCTAAACAGGAATTGCAGCTCCTCTGTATCAGCACATCAGAGTGAAAGCTGTCTGGAGATAGCCAGGGAGCTAAAGGGCATTCAGCTGCACTCCTCGTTATCTGGGCTTGTACAGGGAGACCAAACAAAATGAGATCTTTTGTGTAATTAAGTTGTTCTGCCAGCAGCAAAAATAATTAAACTTGGATTCTTACAGACTTGCCTCTGAAGTCATGCACTTGCCTTCAACGGAAAGCCAGCAGATCTCTTCCTGCAACACCTTCAAGACAGAACCTCCTCCCTAAGTGTCTCTCCTGACCACCTCATCTCCTCTGTGCTATTTTCCCCTGGGCACACCATGGTGGTGTTCCCATTTCATGCCATGTACTCTACCTCTGCCTTTTGGGCAAAACATGGGACGTGTAGCAGCCAGGAGCTTCATAGGAACCTGCATGGGCATTGATCAGCTCTCCCTCCTCAATGCAGCCTCTTGTTTTCACAAAACTTGCAGGAATTTGATAACTTCCAGACCTTTAGCTCCTTGACAAAGTTTGTTGTCATTGGCCAACAGATTGAGAAGCTGTGAGGAAGGGCAGGGGGCACAGGCTGCACGGTGGCAGAATTTTCGTTGTCTTCAGGCCTCAGGCTTGTAACTGAATTATCAAAGAGAAAAATCAACCATTTCCTCAGGATGTGTGACTTGGACAGGAGTCAGGTGGGCTTGCTCATGCTGTGAATGAAGGAGAGGGAAGGCATCCTGCTCTGGCACGGAGCAGCTGGGTGGGCTCGTACATTCCTACAGAGGCTTTGTGCTGCCCTTTATCCCTTCTCGCTGGTAAAGCCCTGTAACAGGCAGCACTTTGGAGTGTTACACAATAAACACTCAAAATGGTGACAGAAGGAGAACAGCTTGATCAGGGCCTGCTGCTGCCACTAATCTGCCTGCTGCAGCTTCTGTTGTTGCTATTTTGGCTGCTGCTTCTTCCATACTGTTTCTTGCAGCGTGTCCAAGAAAGCCAGGCTATTGATCCTAGACTCAGATGTACCAAACTCAAGCAAAGACCTAGCAGGGAGATGCCAGCACAACATTCAACTGGGAAAAAAGTCTGTGCCAAGAGACCTCATTTGGTTTCTGCCATTCAGGATAGTCCAGACCTGCAGTACCATCACTCAAGCCAGTTCATGCACAGCTAAGCCAAGCCCATTCAGGGCTCTACCTCACTGTCCAGCTCCTGAGGAACCTGTCGGGGAACAAAGCCCTTTCTTCCTTCTCCCAGAAGCAGTAGAGATTGTTCCTTATGCTGAGCTTATGAAAGGGGGACACCTTTGTAAATCCAGGAACAATATTGTACCCTAAAGTCAAGCTCTGGTCTGTCTTTCAGATGCAGAAAGGGTTCTGTTCTAGGGAAAACACATTTCAGACAGCCTTGCATTACCAAGGTCAAAGCCTGCCTACATGAGAGTACCAGAGCTTAGTTTTTAATTGTTTTTTATCTCACTCATCATATTTTGTTGCAAAAGATCTGCCTCTCCCTCTCCAGATTTCCTTCATGAAACCCATGACATGAGCAACATACACATCTGCTCTGAAGCTACAGTCATCTGTTGTTCCCTGCAAGGCCACTGTATGCATGGGGCCATTGTCTGGAGAAACAGGGTATTATTTAAGCAGCAGGAGTGTTTGCTGCATGATGCCAGGGACCTGTGCAGTCCTTAGAGCTCCTTCAGCAGTGGCACAGGGCTGACACCACTGCCCCAGCTGATCCCAGAGAGGAAGGGGAATAAGAATTAGTGGTGATGAACTCTGCTGAAAGGCATGTTTTAAGGAAAAATATGACTGAATAAAAGGAACTCTGAGTCAGGAAAGTAAAGGTAACTGGATTTTAAAGAGGCTTGAGCTTACCCAATCCAGCAAGGACAGATGCTGGGAGCTACCTGGTGCTTGGATGGTAACTACTTCTATTAGAAGCTCTTTCTTTTTGCATCTATCAGCCTTCATGTTATGCCACCACCGTAATGCCCACCACAGCCCTGTTAGAAACAAGCCACAAAGGATGCAGCAGGGATGAGCTCCAGCCTGGGAGAAAGCCCCATATGGGCTTTCAGTGGTGGGAGGGTGAAGAAGGCACAGCAGCACAAGACATGGTACCCTGCCAAATTGGGATGGAGAGCAGAGAGGCACCAGGCTTTGGTGTGATGCAAAGGACAAACAGCTTTGGCCAGATGAGAAAAAGAGCCACTGAGGAGAGAAGCTGGGGAGTAAAGGAAGGAGAAGGTTTTGCAGAATGGATGTCTAAACTTGCAGGGAAGAGGGCAGAGAGCCAAAAGTTTATTGACAGTTAAATATAATTCTCCTCAGTTAATTAGTTTCATTGCTACTGTTAGCAGTATATCAAGTGAGCTGAGAATCTCAGCAGTAATACTAGGAAGGGTATGGAAAATGTTAGGAGCTGGCACTGCCTTATGTAAGAACCCCTGTGTCATCAGCATCTTCCTGGTAAATTCCTGTCACCTGTCAGGTGAGGTGCACAGTATGGTCCAGGGGACCTGCTTCGCATAATTTGAAAAGCATGGGGACCTTTTTGGTGCCAGAAGAAAGTGAAATTTGTATTCTAAGGTTCATGTGTAGATGCTCGTGAAATCTGTCCCAAGTAAAGTCTCCTCTCTTCGATCCTTCCAGACTGATCCTCATCCCTTACAAAGGAGGGAAGTACCTTGTGCCTATCCTGCCTATGAGACTTTTTACACAACATAATCTTGAAATTATGGTCAAGGCCTTTCAAAACTGTGAGATGACTCACAAGTACTACCCTCAACTGCTCACTCCCACAAGGGGACTCAGACAGTGCCATACAAAACCATTAGTCACTTCTGAAAAACTTGGCTTGTAGGGATGGTTTAGTCAGAGCTTTGCCATTTACAAAACAAGAGAACCCAAAGAGATGCAAAAATGCATTTCAGGAATAGTTTGTAGACACCCACCTCAATCCTAAGGAAGACTGAGGAGGTGCTACCCACAGGGCAGGGGTAGGAGACTGCATCTCTGGGATAACTCATGGTGCTCTGCAGCAGCTGCTGAGATTCAAAAAGCAGAAGCTGGAGGATAAAATCCCAGAGTCAGGTATAACCTTCACTTTTGTTACTGATTAGTAATCCTCACTCAGGACCAACACTCCAGAACTATTCTGCAAATGTCATTTTCCCTTAACTACCTTCCTGGCTGCCAGTTCATGGACACCTGCAGTGGGGAAATGCTTGGTGATCCCACACCATATGGCTGTGGCTGCTCCTTGCTGTTGCACATCAGCTGTGCAAAGAAGCCAGCCTCGGGGTATTTCTCATCAGGACTCTGTCTGCTTCTTTTGCAACCTCAGAGCACATCTTGGGTTTCTCTGCTACCACTTGCCTGAGGATCTGTAAGGCTCACTGCCACCCATGAGCGACAGCGATGGAGATCCAGTGGGTGATACGATGTGATCCCCCTGGTTTCCAGCAGCCTGCTCTTCCTGGCACTTGCAGGTCTTCTGCCTGTCTCTTTTTTTCATCTGTCCACTGCTTTTTCCTGTACATCACAGGAGCTGGCTTGGAGCTGGCTGGGCATGGAAGTGTCACATCCCTTCCAGCAGATGTGGCCTTAGCAGTGCCATGGCAATCCACACTGGGAGAGAAACCCTGTTTCACACCTTTATCACTGCCAGGATGAGAGAGGCTCAGGGCCATGTACCATGTAGTTGTTTGTACAGTTTGTACAGTTTTTCAGTGGCTGCACTTGAAATTTTCATCTCCTAACCTCCCCAGGGAAGGAGGCATCCATGGGGGTGCCTGTGGCAAACACCTCAACCCTGGGGCTTCAAAAATTGTCAAAGGCATCACCAGGCAGCAGAACCCTGCAAAATCAACCCAGCCAGGGGAGATATGCTCGGGGAAGCTCTTTTGCCCCCGTGACACCCCAGGAGGACTGGTGGGGTGTTCTGGGGCTGCTCTGCCGCTGTCAGAGGGTGTAGCTAGAGAATGCTCAAGGAGAGGGTCAGTAGCCAACCACCCTTCCTAAAACCCTGTCCCTGGAGCCAGCAGAGCACCCTGGCACACTCATGGCACTGGTACAGTTTAGCCTCAGGTTCACCAGAGCCTGAACCACCTCGGAGGCAGAGCAGAGGAGGGGGCAGGGGATTTCCCAGCGCTAATTACGGAGCAGTCGTTAGCGGGAGCGGCTCCCCCTGCCAAGGGATTAAGCGGAGCATTGTTCCTCACTCAATAAATCCTTACAACAAATGCCTAAGTCTCCAGGCAGCGTGTAGGAAAATTAATCCTGATCCCCCCTTTTCCCTCTTTTTTTCTCATGGCAAGGACCTTTCCCTGCAGCCCCAGCATGCCCAGCAAGCAGCTCAGCAGCCCTGGTAGAATTGCAGCTCTTGCAGCCTGGCCAGCAGTGAGAAGCAGAGTCCTAGGAGGGACCCAGGACCTCAGGTTCTGTCTGGGTCTGCAGGTGCATCAAAGGAATGGCAGGGCCAGCGGTGCCATTGACAGATCTTTGCTAATTAGCTGCTGAACATGTTAGAAACTCTCAGAATTGCTCAGAAGCACTGAACTGGAGGGCTGTGGTGGTAATTTTGGCAAGAGAAGTTCCTAGCTCTGCCATCAGAGCAGTCTGAAGAGGAACTGCAGGACACCAGGTCTGTCAGGAGACTTGGACTCAAAGGTCTTCTGAGGTCCCTTCCAATCTCTGGCATTCTGTGATTCTGTGACACAATATTGGGCATGGGAGGGAGGGCTAGGTCCAGGGGGGGGTCAAGGGGATTTTCTTTCAAACCATGCTTTTAGCAGGAGCTAAGAAGCAAATGTTAGCAGAGAGTCAAACACCATCATGCTGTGGAACCTTGGGAACCTCCTCTCTCCTGGAGGTTGTCAGGGTAACAGAGAAGTTGTGTCCTTTCCCTTATTCCCCTGCTGAGGGGAAGGCAGGAGCTCAGAGCTGGATTTTAAGCAGGACACAGGTGAGACCTGGAGATTTTGCCTGTTAAAATGACTGTATTATCCATGCAATCAAGCCTGCTGCTGAATAATTCCTAACATTCCCTGAAGGACCAGTGTGCCTCTCAGCCACAGAAAGGGTATCCTCCCCAATGCCATTTTTCACTCTGCTGCATTGCCTACACTCCAACCTTTCTGCTCACCCTCCAGGACACAGCTGCCTGTAGGATGTGCCTGGGACACCTTGATCAGATGCATCCAAGCCCTAAGAGCAGAGGGAGGGCACTCTTCTGTCTGCCACAATCTTGGATAGCAGCATCCCCACCAAGACAGGGTTTCATCAGGCAGTGTGGGACACAGGACCATCAAAGGCACTATCAGTTTTGGGAGAAAAGCTTTATCATTGAGGCCATAGTTCATGCATGCACTGACTTTTGCAGTGTTGTGGAAAGCATTTCCATCCAGTAATCTAAAGGACCAAAAGAGGGAGGTGATTCTCCCCCTCTGCTTCACTCTGGTGAGAACCCACCTGGAGTATTGTGCCCAGCTCTGGAGTTCTCAGCACAAGAAGTCTTGTGCTTGGTCTGTTGGAGAGATTCCAAAGGAGTACCACAGAAAATATCAGAAGGCTGGAGCACCTCTCCTGTGAAGACAGGCTGAGAGTTGGGATTGTTCAGCCTGGAGAAGAGAAAGCTCCAGGGAGACCTTATTGCAGCCCTTTCAATACTTAAGGGCTTGCCTATAAGAAAGATGGGGACAAAATTTTTTAGCAGGGCCTATAGTGATAGGACAATAGGTAGTTGTTTTAGACTGAAAGAGGGTAGATTTAGACTAGATATTAGGAAGAATTTTTTTATAGTGAGCATGCTAAAATACTGGTCCGGGTTGCCCAGAGAGGTGGTAGAAGTCCCATCCCTAGATACATTCAAGGTCAGGTTGAATGGGCTCTGAGCAACTTGATCTAGTTGAAGGTTTCCCTACTCACTGCAGGGAGGTTGGACTATGTCACCTTTAAAGGTTCCTTCCAACCCAAGCCATTCTGTGATCAATTCTATGACTCTGTAAGAAGAGGAGCATGTCCCTGGCAGTGAGTTTGCCCTCAGATCTGGCACTGGGGCAACCGCATGGAATTGCACACCCAGACACCCCTCTACAATGCCACAAGCCCCCTGAATTTCAGCTTGTACACATACTGAGGCTATGAGGAGAGCCAGCAGCCAGAAGGACCCTGGCCCTTCCTTGCATGGCTGCTGTCCGTGCTGTGCTGCAGCCCTCCTGCATCCTGTTCCAGCATCATCATTTCCCTCAGACAAAAAAAAAAAAAACATGGCAATTTCCCCCCAGCCACGCAGGAGGTTTCCTCACAGCAACACCTCGAGCCACAGCACACACCCTCCCCAGGCAGCGCTGGGACTGTCAATCTTTTCACACCTGCTAAGTGGTAGAGTGCTTCTCCCAATTTCCTTATCCATCATTTTTATTGAGAAATCTGCTCCAGTACCACACAGCTGTAAGAGTTAATGGAATGGTGATGAGGGGATTCTGCAGGAAGGAGCTGTGATTTCAGGCACAGCGGCGCAAAGCCGGGACTGTACCGCACCAGGCCCAGCATGGCTGCTCAGAGCAGGATTTGAGCCTTTTTGCCATGAATTCCTAATCATTTGCATACTCCTTTGCTTGTTTTTATAATTTTAAATATATTATTATCATTACTTTTAAACCATCTGGGCAATTATTGCTGTGTTCCCGAGCAGGGAGAGTGCTGTGCCAGTCTGCTCTCATCAGATTCTCTTCTCCTGATTAACTCTTTTGGTGCCACTTTGATCCCCACTAAGCTGTGGGATGCTCAAGGCTGCTAACACCCCAGAGACAAGCAGCCTCCCAGTCTCTGGAAACACTATCCACAGACTTCTATAGGAACACAAAGGGGTGAAAAAAAAAAATAATCTCCCAATGGGTCCTACTTCAGTAGGAGATGAAGCTTGGGAGAGGTTTCATCAATAAGCTTCTCATACCCCAAGTCCCAAAGCACTTCAGCACCTTAAAACATGTATGAGAGCTTTCACAAAACATCTATTAAAACAGCTGTTAGGGCTTAAAGGCACACTTGACCTCTGAGGCTTAGAGGGAGCCTGCTTTTCCTCTGCAAAATAGACAGCATTTTTCTGCTTTGAGTACGTGTTGGCAGGAGGAGGAAAGCACCAAGGTGAGGGAGTTTTAAGCAGCAGAATGGGGGTTGCAGTGAAACTCCTGTGAGATCCCCCAGGTGATGCCAGTTTAGCCTGTGAGGGAATCTACACAGTCAATGGGAAGTCCAAAGCCTTGGCTAATTTACAAGACATTTTAAAGGTGTGTGTTGAAAGGCACTGAGGGAAATTCCCATCTCATCAGGCTTTGTGTTAATGGAGGATGGATACATGTTCAATCTCTGAGGAGGGAATAGGGCATCACTGCTGACTTCCTTAATCACAACCCACCCAGAAAAACACCTCCAACAAGGCACCTGACAAGAACACTTAGTGCACAATAAACATCAGCTGCTCTTTTCAAACCTTTGCTTGCTCTGCACTCACATCCCTCTGGCCTGGTTGAAGCAGGGCTGGGATTTTGCCTCACAGGTGATAGAGAAAACAAGCCTTGAGTTGGCTGGTGGTTGGACCCAGGGAGCAGGAGAGCAATTAGCAGGTCCCTGCCCAGTGCCTGGCCTGCTAATTGTCCTGTATGTGCTACAGCAGAAGGAATTCAAGCTGGTTCAAGACCTTTTAAATCTACAGAGAACAGATGAGACGCTGAGAGCAAGCTTTTCCCATGCACAATCCACTACAAACTCTGTTAAATCTGTCTCAGCCCAAGAGCTGCTATTCCATGTGTCTTTGACATTCAAGTGGCTTGTTTAGCACATATATATCAAAAAACTCCAGGAACTGAACTCTCTTTAAATGACAATTGATTAAACATTCAAGCTATATAAAGTACTGAAGTATTGTAAATACATTTTCAAAGGAAAAAAAAATCTTTGAAATTCACTTTAAGCTTTCTTTTCAATTATTTATCAGAGAATCTCAGCCCCATTAAAGTCAGGCTTAATGGGCTTGTTTATATATTACAGAAAACATTCTGGGTTTAATTGCCTGCTGAAAGGCTCTTACACCCTCTGTCACAGCTTTGCTGCAGTACTTAACTGGAAGGCAGGAGCCCAGAGAGGTAGGTGGTGGGCAAACCCCCTCCTCACCTCCATCCAGGGTTGCTGAGTGTGTCTGAAACTCTTCACAGGGATCAATCTGTCTTTTGAGAGGCTCTTTTGCTGGTGAATGCACCCCAGCTCTCCACCCTGGTTGGTACTAGATAAGGAGATCAGATCAAACTGGTGATATTTCTGTACATTTTGCCATAGACCCATTACCTGCATGGATCTTAGATCCAGTCTATTCCCATGGTGCACTTACTTTGCCCCCGGTTTCTGTTCCCAAGATGCCTCTTTTTATCTCTTCTTTCTTGCTGGAAATGATCAAAGTAGTTTCCTTGAGGGCTGACACAGCAGGAGACCCATGACAATTCAGAACCCCATGATATTCAGAGCCCCCAGCCCCACAGCAGCACTTTCAGAGGGGTTGGATGCTGACTTGTATCCTTCTGCTGCTTAACCAGCTGCATAGGGATGCAGGGCAGGGCTGAGCAGGGGCTGAAGAGCACAGCTGAAGAAGTGGCATCATTAACTGAGGAAATAAGGTGTATTCTCATCCTTAGCAGCAGCTCTGTCAGAACTGAGTAAAATAGCATAAATATCTGAATAAATTTGGAATGGCCTTTCTGAGTAAAGGAAAGGTGTGGGAGAGGAATGGAAAGGAGACACAAAAAAACTAAATGAAAATAAAGTATCTAAGGTTCCTCTTCTCTGACAGTTGGGCTCAACTGGTTTTATCATCCATTCCCAGTGATAGGATTTCAGAATATTTTGGGTCTGTTTCTGCATCTGGCCATGGTATCAAATGTCTCCAATGTCACCCAGTGCTGTTGCCCCAAAACACCACATGCAAGGTGGAGTATTTCAGACTAAGTCAGCAAGTGCACTATTGGGAAAACAAAAACTGTCCCACACACAGAGTCTGGTGAAGAAATCACTAACATCACCCCATATGTTATTCTTTCTGCATGAGGATTATGAGTGAACATTAGCACTTCTGTGCATGACCACACATCCATTCCTGACCCTCCTGACCAGAGCATCTGGTCTGATTTGCCTTGCAGGGAAAAGAGACACAACTTCTTTCTGCAAATACACATTGAGGACAAGGACAACCACCTCTGTCAGCCATTGTCAATAGTAGAATGAAGAGCTCATACAAAGGATGTGTGAGAAAAAAAATCCATCAACTTTGGCATTTCTTATTTTTAAGAAAATATCAGCCTAAGGATTAGTCCAAAGATGGAGGAGTGAGTTCTCTAAATTCAATTGAGACAAACGTCTCCAGTTTCTTCAGATGTTTGATCCTCAGGTACCCTAAGTTTGGAAGAAAAAGAAGAGTTGATGTCATAATGACTTCTGAATTTTATGCTGAAATTACATTTTTGGCGCCGTTAAATCCCATTGTGTGCTATGGAGGATATAATGTAATACTCATCAGAGACAGGCAGCACTGAGGTTTACTGGCACTAAAATCAATAGGCACTGAATAAAATGGCTCCAAATGATTTAGGATCATGCACACATCTTCTTTTTGTAAGCATAAAACCATTTGGAGAGGCATTAATTCATTAAAGGCCTCTTGAAGAATGTCATCATACTGTGTAGTCTAGGCCTGTGTACATCAAGAGCTTCATAGATTGTGGCTTTTATTAAGGAGGCTGGAGAATATAATTCTTACTGGAGTACAACAGGCTTTAAAATACAGTGCACTTTGAGATCAAAACAATGTTTATAGCAATGCACTTACTAAATATTTTAACATGTACAATGTAAAAACATAGTGCATCCTGGGATGTGTGCTTGCGCTACTGAAGTAGCCACTAGACTTGTCAGATCCATTACAAACCAACATGCAGGGTATTGGTATTCGTTTTAATTTCCTCCTGTGGTGTTTTTTTTTGTTTTGTTTTTTTGTTTGGTTGGTTGATTGGTTGGTTTTGGTTTTGGTTTTTTATTGGTGGAATATTATAATTTATTTTTATATAGAAGCACCAACCCAAAGCTCAATGCCTTTTCTCTTAAACATCTTGCAGACATCCAATTCACAGGTCTGTCCTCATTTTTACCTTTGAATACAGGCATTTATACTTTCACACCAATAACATCTTCAAATCCCTTACTGGGAGGTGCAATATGATTCCATGAAAAGGAAAGCAGTCTGCAAATAACTGGACTTCCTTGTTCCTCCACTCTACACCAACCATAACACAGAAGGTAAAACTCAGAGGTTTCCCCCTGGACACACTGGTTGGTGGAAATCAAGGTGATTTGTGGGCTCAGATATGGGGCATCTTTGTGGGACCTACTCTAACATAATTGTCTTAGACTGCAGAGCTTCAAAGCAGATTATGGTGGGTTATTTTCTCACCTAGTGGAAAGAAGCATCACCCTGCAGATAGCATCAGGACTACACCAAATCCTAGCAGCTGAAGAGTCAGCCCACTGGGTGCCCTTTGCAGATTTACCTCTGGGTGTCATTTTGACCCCTGAGGACTGCCTCACATTATAGCCACAGCACATCTGCTGTGGGATGTGAGGAACAGAAACTCCATGGGATACTTTGGCAGCAGAGAGGACAGGATCTGCCACGCTCACCTGGGTGGCAGTGCCCCCACGGGTAGCACAGGCAGTGATGGCAGCAAGGCAGGGAGCCCTCCCAATGTGCATGATGGACTCCATCAGCTCAGCATCTGAGCAAGGCCCCTTTGATGTATGGGCTCTCTTCCTGAGGATAGGATTGCATGTGCAGGAAGGGATGGCCCAGTCCCCTCCTCCTAGCCTGCCAAACCACAACAGAGAAGTTAATCATTAATTTAAATACTTGCAGTCAGGCTCTTTCTTTAAAACAGATGTGTCCTCTTGAAATTTCAGAATTAACTACAGTCAACTCAGAGTTGTACAGCTTCTGAAGTTCACTGAGATACTGACACCAGGAGTGAGGACAGGTTTCCCTGGGCAGAGTGCCTTGCTTTGCTGGGATACAGCTGATTTCACACCACCCTGGAAACTCCCAGCCCTGTGCCAATAAATTGGATATCTTAGGAAGAGTTAGGGTGCCTATCCAGTTACTTATGGCTGTAAAGCAGAATTCATGGGCATTGAATTACATCAGCCACATCCCCCCTGTCCGGCCCTGAAATGCAGGAATGATGGGCATGAGCACAGTATGTGATGTGGTCAGAGCAATCTGACACCTAGGCTGGTTCTCCATGGTCAACCAAAGTTGACTTTTTCCACCTTATTTTATGGAGTATGTTATTTTCTTTCCCCAAACTAGGAAAGTGGGCACAAGGACAATAAAATTAACTCAATTTGATCAGGAAGGGTGGGTGAAATTGAAATATGCTGTCCTTATTGCATATGTTTGATAGAGCCTTCTCATGAAGACTTTGACAGAGTCTAGGACAGATTTTCCTCTTGCTGTTAGATGTAGGGAGCCCTAAGTAAGGACATTTTGGCTCAATTGCATTTTTGCACAAAGCATTTGCAAGGATCAATCTCTACTCATCCAGAGATGAAAACTAATCAGAAAACCTCTGAAGCTTTCCCATAACCATAACCTCACACCCACCCTTTTCTTATTGTTTTCCTTCTTTTTTAATTTGCAAGAGCAAAATACATGCGCAAAGGAGGGAGCTTGTTGGACTTGCATCATATCCAGCCTTCCCACCAGCATCTTACTGGAGCACCTAGGTCCAGACACCTTTGCACAGAGTGAAGGATCCACATAGAGGAACAGGGAACATGAAACAGGGACAAGGAATCACAGTGAAATCCTCCTGCAGGTGGAGGATTGGTAGTGAGAAGAAAGTCTAGTTATCTATGTGAAATTCCTGTGCATCTTCCAGCAAGTGGAGTTGAAAGAAAACTGCATTATTGCAAAAGCTTTGAGTTTGTTCATTGAAAGTTACAAAAAAATTGCTACTCAAATTCCAAGTTTCAACTTTTCCCTGTTAATTGAAATGCTAAACAAGTTTTTGCCTGCTCTATTTTTCCACCGTTTTACCTGTTGGCAGAAAACATTATCCTCCATGGAATAAGCTTCAAGATATCCACAACCAAAGAGGAGCTGAAACTTCAGGATTTATTTCATGAATATTAATATTGACATACCTAACAGATTCCCTCCGTCTTTTGCAGAGTCTATATTCAGGTGTCTGAAAAGAGAAACATTCTGGGGTAGAAAACCACTGCTGCTTCCTTTTCATATCAGCTTGATATTGGGTTGCACTGTGTTTTCAATGGAGTGGGAAGTTCCCACCTTCCACCAAGTTCAGCTGAAACCACAGTGTCTTCTGAAAGAATTTTCAAACAGCCCATGGGGTGAGTGCATGGTGGGGGAGGATGGAGCAGGGGCTGAGAAGTGATGGATGGCAACGTGCTCCTATTCAAGATGCTGAAATAAAAGGGTTCCTTGCAAGACCGTCTGTCTCTCTCGTCACACCTCCTGCCCACATGGTCTGCATCAAAGAGACTGAGGCTTAACCTGCTGGAAAATGTGTAGAAGGTGCTGTGGTGTACTCATCCAGTGGTTGGGTAACTGAATATTTTCTGTGTAACTGGGTAACTAATTCATCACTGCCAAGGGCAGCCAGCTGGGTGGAGTGTCAGAGGCTGGGGATGCAGGGAATGCTGTGTCCAGCCCTTCCCCAGTGGTGCTGCCTCTCACCTGGCCACAGGTGGGAAGGTTTCCTCCTGGTACCTCTGCAGTGCCCCTGTATGAGAGCAGTAGGATGCTCTGATAAACCTGATGGAGCCAGGAAACTAATAAAGATGGTTTTAATTCTCCTGCAGAACACATGGCTCTCTGGCTGCTGGCTTTCAGAGCACTGCCTGGCATGATGCAGACAAAGAGCACATCCTGCAGAGTCACAGGTGTGTGCTTGCTGCAAGGACCCTTCAGAGGTTTTCCTACTGGTGTTTATCCCTGCTCCCCACTGACCCCTTAAACCCTGGTATGGCAGGATCTTGTCTTCAATTGCCTGTGGTCCATGTCTGCTGCCCCCAGCTATGGGTCTTGAGGGTGCCTGTGAGCATAAGATAGATTTTAAGCACAGGCTGAAATCCCAGTGAGCATCAGCACAAGCAGGCACAGGCTCAGGAGCTTCAGTGAAGAAGTGTCTGCAGAAGGTCTCCTTGTGGAAAAGAAACTGCGTCATGATGTCTCATCTCATCTCAAGGGAAATGCAGAGCAATCAAGCCATTTAAGAATATATTTCAAGCTCTTCATAGCAGGTGTTAGACACTATTCTTTGGCTGCTGACAGGAAATGTGTGTGCAATTCTCCTAGGTACCAGGCTCAGAAGGCACTTCTTTAGGGCTTGCTGCTTAAAAAATTCTGCAAAGTGTAAATGGCTCTCATAAAATCAGATAGTAAATTGTCTTATCTGTTTGTCCTGAAAGTGCTCAGCCAGCTGGGTCTTTACTGCACGTCAGAGCCAGCCAACACATCGCAGGGCTGTAATGAAACTTGGGGAGGAACAGCCAAATCCAGGCTAGGAGCTCATCCTTCAAAAACTTTCTAAAGAGAAAACTGAGTTCAAAGTCCCATCAGCTGAGAAAAAAGAAAAAAAAAAAATGACAAGAAGAAATCAGCATTACTACAGAGGCCATGTAAAAGCTTTTCTCTCACCTTGCTTTCCCATCCTGGCCATGGGACTGAGCAATCAGGACAACAAACCTTCCCCCAACATCAATACTGAAGTACTCCCTCCTGCTACTCATCACAGGGCCAAAGAAAATATGAAAAGAAAACCCAGCTAAGGTTGAAGGGAATTTTATGGCCTCTTTTCCCTCCTGTTCCCAGAATAAAGGTAATTGCATAACAAAAGCCTCTGCAGAGGAATGACAGGGGGCAATGACAGGGGACGTGTGCAGGATCACAGCGGGATTGGGGGGTCGGACTCCACGTGCTGTCTGGTCCAACTCTGTGCACAGCCCCCTCTCCAAAAGCTCCTGTTGTGACAGTGGGCGATGATGGGGACCCTCACTGGGGATGTCCCCATGAATAGGGGCTGCCAGCACCGGTGATGGAGGCGCTGCCAGTGCAAAGCGGGAGGGAGGGGACAGCAAAAGAGGTCACCTCACAGGAGCATCTGTTGAGGCCTGGGACATATGGAGTCTTTATTTCTCCTTGTGGAGGCACGAGTGTTTTCCTCACCTTCTGCCATTGTCCTATTGTGCGAGGGGGCTGCAATCAGCTCTGGGGACAGCTGCTGCCTCTAAGCTGCCTCTTTGGGGATGCCACAAAGGGCCTTGTCCCCTTCCTGAGTCTCTGATGAGGACATCAATCAGACGAGTGCAGTGGGCCAGGAGGGGTGATGCAGACCTTGGGTCTGGTTACCAGGGTACATGGAACTTGAGGCCTTTTTTATTCTTTTTTAAAAAATTTTTTTCTGGAAAAAGAATGCTACGGAAAAAATCTGGTGGGCTGCACCTTTTATGAAAGGAAAAACCACCCTCCCTTTGAATTTCTGTGAATTTTGAAATATGGATATTTAAAGATGTGGAGGAAAAAAGTAGTCATCCAGAGCTAATTATACAGCTGTTGAAAAGCCCAGTAAATATGTTACTCAGGGATATATAATACCTTTGATGTAGTTGTAATCCGACTGAAGTTATTATAGGTTTTCACAGCTGCAAAGCAATCCAGCTTAGAAAGGCTTTTTTTTTTTTTTTTTTTTTTTTTTTTAATTTGCAGAAGCAGAAAAGAAATTCTGCTGCCAAAGCAAAATGAAGATCCTCATATATACACAGTAACACAGCCTAAGAAAAATTATACTGATGCTGAGGAGTATAAACCTGTCCCAATGTTTAAAAGAGTTTACTGTATAATAAACAGCATCAGTGACTCCAAAAGGGCTAGGTTTCAGAAAGACTCTTCTCTAAGACAATTAAAGCTTTAAATAATAGTGTGTCTTTGCAGTTGGGAGTTCTCTGTTCCCTTCAACCCAACAATAAGTATAAGCTATAAATGCACTGAAAAAAATATGTACTGAGGCATGAAGTAGAGGAAGGCTGGTAGTAAACTTCCAACATTAAATTGATCATGGAAGCAATAATATCATGAGGCTTTGTAAATGGATGGGTTAAAAGCTGGGCTTTTATTGCTGTTTTCATTCCCCAGGGATGCTTGGTAAAACAAGTCTCCACACAGGATCTCTAGGCACTGAATGAATTATTCACTCAGTTATGGGTCATTAAATGAGGTTGAGCAAGGACCGGTGTCCATTATTACATTGTGGTGTATAAAAAAAGACTAATTTTGTGGAAATTAGCTTGAGCATACTCAGGATGCCCGGCCATTTCTGACCTCCTCTAGCAGAGCAGGGAGGTTGTGGAGCAGCAGAAGAGCTGCCCAAAAGAGGGTAAAAGACATTTGAGGTTAAAAACACAGGCAAAAGAGAGAAAACATTAAAAATGCTCAGATGCTTATTGCAGAGGTGCCTATGCTGGTTTTAAGCTGTTGCTGTCCTGCAGCTGCATGTTGTCACCTTCATGTTGTCACCTTTCTGCATTCCCTGAGGTCAGCAGCTCCTCCTCCCAGCACCTGGGATTGCTGACTGGGAAACCCATAGCTGGGCACCCTTCATTTCATCTTAGAGAAATCTGCTCACAGGTTTTGTAAATTTTATTAAACTTTCAGTGATTTCTAAACTAAATTCAAAGTAGATTCAAGTAAACTTTTTTGTGAGAACTAAGTTTTCCCATCCAGCACATCACTCGCCATTAAAACTGGGGCAGCCCTCTCTGCAGTGTCCAAAAGTGCTGAAATACAGTTTTGTCCTTGGTCTCACTTTATCCTTGAAGAGAAAAAAAAAAAAAAAAAACAACGCCTTTTACTGAGGTCTAGAAAAGGGTGAAGTTGTTGTTATCTGTGTAGTCCACATTTCTGGTGTGAGACAGGATCATGGTGAGGACAAGGCATTCTGTGGGGCTGGAAAGCCAGCTCATCCCATAATCCAACAATATCTTGTATGATCAGAAGAAGATATGTAAACATGTCCCTGTTTGAACACAGTGTCCACAGGAATGATTTAGCCAGACTTTTACCTGAAAATATAACAAAAAATTAAGTTAAAACTTCTGGGACATTTTTAATCAAAAGAAAAAAATGCCAGATTTTTGTTGACCTAAATGTTTTGGTAGTTATCTTGATATCTTCATGCTGGTTTAGTTGAAAAAAAGCCCCTAATATTTATAATTGACGTTTTCTAAATTAAGTATGATGGCTTTTCAATTGAAATGACCTTCTGATTAGCAATTCAGAAGAAAAACATTTCACAAATCCCAAAAAAACAAACCAAAAAATGGTGAGTCCTAACCTCTTTCCTCCTACTCTTTCAGAGCTGTCAGAAAAGCTACAGAAAAAAAAAAGAGGAAACAAAAGAAAAAAGAAAAGGTTATTATCATGGTAACATTTCTTGCTGCTTACTCAAACAAAATTTCCAGTCCTTCAAATCCCAAAGCCCCCTTTCAGTTTTCAGTCAGACAAAGAGAAGTTAATGAGAAAGCATCCGGGGTATGAGTGAAAACTGAGAAAGGACTTCAGGACTTGTCTTAATGACTTAAAAAGACTGTACCCTGAGCGAGAAGGTATTTGTAATGAAATGTAAGACCAAGATGCAGGAAATGCAATTTAGCCTGCTATATTGCTTTTCTTAGTAATACCCTTTTTTAATGTTATTGTCGAGCCAGTCTCGAGGGGTGAGGAGGGAATAGCTGTTCTCTAGTACAGTCCTTCAATTCTGAGCCCTCAGTTCAGGCCCTTCAGGACACTAATTACCCAAAGTTGTTATCATCTGACAGCTGCTGATGGCCTCTGCAAAATGAGGTGGTGGTGGCAGCCGTGCCGTGGGCATGTGTCAGCATCATATAAACACAGCTACGGCTTGCCTGGTATTTTTCTTGTCAGCCTGAGCATTTATTGAAACAAACTTGTGTTCTCATCCCTAGTGGGATCTGCTGCTCTTTATATCTAGAAGAAAAGGGTGGATCACTGAAGAGCATGTTTTAGCAGGGCTTGTAGTGATAGGACAAGGGGTAATGGTTATAAACCGAAAGAGAATAGTTTTAGGCAAGCTGTTAGGGAGAGCATTTTTACAGTGAGGGTGGTGACACGCTGGCACAGATTACACATAGAGGTGGCAGATGTCTCATTCCTGGAAATATTTAAGGTTAATGTCCCTATGTCCTTCTGGTGTTAATGTTTCAGAACATTGCTAGTGACCTTCAGGCTCCAGAGATGTTACCTGGACACACTTCAGGGACACTGTCTCCAGGGAGGAAGATTAATTCAATACTTAGCACACCAACAGGCAATGAGCAGCTCCTGATCACAGACCCATTAAGGACTTGTTCATGTTCCCCTGGGCGCTCATATAAGACTTCAACCCATTTAGCCTTTTGTCAGCCACATAGCACACAGTCAGGTACACAGCTCAGCTCAACAGGCAATGGACTTGTGCTTCTTATCTACTCCATCCTACCACTAAGAAGCAGCATCTTTGTCCTGGTGAAGGGATCCAGCACAGATCCTATGAAGAAGGGATAAGGGAGCTGGGGGTGTTCAGTCTGGAGAAGAGGAGGCTCAGGGGAGACCTCATCATGCTCTACAACTCCCTGAAAGGAGGTTGAGGCCAGGTTGGGGTTGGTCTCTTCTCCCAAGTAGCTCTCAGTAAGACAAGAGGGCATGGACTTAAGATCTGCTAGAGGAGGTTTAGGTTGGATATTAGGAAAAAATTCTTTACAGAGAGGGTGATCAGGCATTGGAATGGGCTGCCCAGGGAGGTGGTGGATTCTCCATCCCTGGAGGTTTTTAAGAAGATACTGATGTGGCTCTCAGTGCCATGGTCTGGTAACCCCCAGAGGTAGTGGATCAAGGGTTGGACTTGATGATCTCAGAGGTGCTTTCCAACCTGGATGATTCTGTGATTCTGGGGGACCACAGCCCTACAGCACAGCACTGGCTACAGAGGGAATAGGACTGTAAGTAAGACTGCTGCTTAGCTTCATTGCCCAAATTTGTCTAGATACCACTTTTCATACTTCACAGTGAGTTGGGAATAGATTCACCAGACTTTCCTACACTGAATATGGACAGCTCTGCCTCTGTATGTGGGGGTGTAGATGGCTCATGCTCCAGCTTAGTAGCTTTCAACTTTTTCAGTATCTACAACACATCTTCTATGAGCAAACAGGATGGACGTGATGGTGCCAGAGCCCTGCTGAATTGTTCCCCCTCTGACTATGAGGCAAGCCCAGGTCCACCTGACACCTGCAAGCATGTGTATTGCACCTAAATTTTACAGGCAGCATCCAAAAAGATAATATTAATAAATAGTTTTTTGGAGCTAACAAGACAGTTTCCCTTGGTTTTGTGTCCTCTACCCTTGGCTGACACAGTGATGGCTTCTCCCTCTCACAGTCTCCATCCCAAGAAGAAACAATCCTCAGGTGCCATGTAGTGAGTAGCCAGGTGGCTGATGCCTTCCCAGAGCATGCTAGGGACTGGCACCTGCACTCATTATGTGGGTCTGTGGTTAAGGTGTCTCTCCTCCAACAGCTGCCAAATTTCACCCAATTTCTAAGAATAGGGTTATGTTTGAAATCCCAGGTGAAACTGTACCTTTCTCTTGAATCATTGTCCCCATGCAAGTAAGAAGGAGACATTTTCCAAAGCAGGAGAGGACAGACATGCAAGGTCAGTTCTGCAGCCTGCTGCTCATGGCATTCATCCAGACAGGTAGGTTTCATTTCTGTTCCCTGCTGTGGGCATATTTTTCACATTTTATCCCATTTCTGCTATGGAGACATTGGAGCTGCAGCATCCAGATGAGGTGCATCAGCAGGAACAGTGGGGTTTAACCCCATTTCCAAAAGAGTGCCCATATGAAATAGCTGGAAATGAGGGCTGGGATGAATTAATGTGGTTAAAATCCTGTTGCTAATGGTCCCATCTTTAGGACACGGACCTCCCTCAGGAGGGAAATCATGAGCACTAGGCTCAGATAAAGTATCATCAAGGTACTACAACATTGTGGAGCATATGCAGGTTGTTAAATGACAGAAAATCAAGCAGGGTAAAATGAGTAATAATAAGTAAGTTACTGCCTCCTCTTTTTGCATCACCTCTCCCACTCTATGAGATAGAATTTCACTCCTCTGAATATGAAAAACTGAGCCAAAAATTCCTGGCATAACTCAGTCATCCCACTAGCTGTGATGAGTAACTGAAGGAAATCTAATTTGCTTCTTTTCTAGAAATTGCACTGGAGGAGTAAAAATCAAGAAAGGGGGCGAGAAAAAAATATTGTGTAATATAACATGATTTATGTACATGTCTTAGACAGATAATTCAGGCTGAATGATGCTTAAAAGGCTATTACAGACTTGCTTCCAGCAATGAAATAGCCTGTACTGTTGTAAAATGCCTGCCCAGGGCACTTCAGTGAGTTTGGGATTCTCTTTCTAGATTAGTCAGGGGAAATAGCTGCAGTCTTTGATAATGCAACCTTCTCTTCTTGCTGGTGCTGGAACAGCTCTGTGCTGTCAGCATGAGACTGCTGGGGATGACTGAAACATGTATTTTTAAACATGCAATTATTTTTTAAAAGTATTAGCTCTTCTCCACATTTAAATATTGGGACATCTTCCATTAGGCCAGGTGGTTGCTATCTATTTCTTAGACCCAGACTGAACCAAATGAGATGGGCAAAGTCTCTCTCCCAGGGACTGTCAGTCTGTTCATTAAGAATGTGCAGAAATGACTGGAATTTCTTCTTTCCAGATGGAAAATGCTGATTCAGGAAAACAAATTCTTCTGGCAGGAACTTGCTGCTTGTGAGAGACCTTTTGGGAAATGCCTTTGAGCTGCAGGAATTCACATTTCTCTTGCACAGAGAACAGAGAACAGAGATGGGCACATGGACTGCTGCTGCCACATCTGCCTGGCCATGGCACCCAGCAGTCACACCACCCATTGGAAAGGGCATTTTTCACTTCATTTTGTTCAGCTAATTCTGTGCAAAGGAGCAGACACCACCACCATCTGTAAAGACTGATCTAGCACACAGTCCAACCCAATTGGAAAAGGCCAGAATTATGTTGTGGCACAGCAATCCATCACGAACCTGGCGTGCACTTTATTTCTGCATAGGAGGAGAAAATACTGAAGACTCAGAAAAGTCCCATGGCAAAGGAACATCATTTTCCACTCAGCTTAGATAAAGGGTTTTTAAAAGCCAGTGTTGTATTTGTCAGACATGGGCACTGAAACAAGTATAAGATGTTCATTATTAACACTCTGAAGTCCAAAAACTCCAGAGACATGGCAGAGGGGGGTTTGTCAGATGTAAAAAACAGGATAGCAGACAGCCACAGCCAAAGGAAACATCATAAACTGTAACACTGGCATATAAAATGTATAGTGCAGGTGCTATTTAGAGACACCATCTTTAAAGACCCTGTAAAAGCTCTGGAACAATTTTTTTACACCCAAATGGTGGCATATCCAATTTTCCCTTCCCCAGTTTTAATGCTTGGATTTTGTGCAGATAACATTTAGATGAGTAAAACTGGAAGGGAAGCTGCAAGCTTTCCCTATAAAATCCACAGTGCAGAAGACAGGCTTAGAACTTCTCAACCATTTTTCCATTTTCCTGATTGAGCCCACACCTTGAAAAGAAAAATAATTGGGAGGGGCCAGGAAGGCAAAAGAACAGCTGTGTTTAACTGTTGGCTTTGGTCTGCAGCTTGATTTCCTCGCACCCTTTCAGAAGGAATATCTGTGTTTAGTCTAATGGAAAGAGTCTGTCTGAAGGTGCTCCCTGCCCCATCTGGCTGGCTCAGCAATGATGTCATTTCACACAGCACTGACCAAAGCACTTCTGAGCAGATTTTTTTCATCACTCTCCCTTCCTGTCAAGGAAATGCAAACTAGCAAACAGCAAATGCCTGCCCTGAGCTGTGCCTGCTGGGCTACAGAGGAGGATTTCCAGAATGCAGGTTTGTTTGTTTGGAAGGGAGAGCTTTTTACCCTGAGCTGAGAAATTGGCATCTGTAGGTAGGTTTGGGGAGCAGTTAAGACCCCCAGGCCAAGAACATTCAGCACTTTTAAAAGACTTCACAGGCAGATGACATTGGGCAGAAGACTGAATTTGCACAGGCTGATACAGGTCAAGGAAAAGAGAAGGGTGAGGAGCAGCAGGAAGATGGAACTGTTAAGCTGAAAGGATTGTGTCTTTTTGTGTGGGGATTGTGTCTTTTGTGACTTTTTCTCTCTTGGTAGCCAATACATAAAATACACTGTTGTGACAACAGTGTCGTGGGTTCTACTTCAATAAATAACTCGTAGCAATGGTGGATGACTTCTTAAGCCTCTCTCTCTTCACTGCCTCTCCAAAGGCATGAGATGCTGATGTCCATCCATGGCCAGATGCACAGAGGTTCTTTCACAACATGGCTGCACACAGGTGAGCCTTCATTCTGAAATGTGGGAGCTCCCAAGCTGTCTGGATGTGCCAGGTCCCCCTGGTTGGACCAGAGCCCTGGGTACTGGGGTGCTGGCACAGCTGAAGGGCGAGATGGTGCAAGGTGCATCCCACCCTTCCCAGTCTCCACATCTAATGGCAAGGGATGCACAGCAGGTACGTGGCACCAGGGCTGCCCTTAAAAAGCCCTTTGTTTACAAATGCCTTATAATGCCTGCCCTAAACTCAACATGGAGGAGACCATGATCTGGAGCTTCCACTTCCCATCACCCAGTCATGCAAAATGAGCAATCAACCAGAGCAAGTGGGCAGATATCTCCAAAAAAGTGAGGATATCTTAACTAAAGGTTAAGAAAAAAACAAAACCAAAAAAACTGTGCAGAAAGCAGTGAATTATTGCTGGGCTCTTTAATTTCTTTTACCAAGGTGCCTAATCTTGCTAAAAGGCTTTGTATAAAAGGTTATCCACAAAGTCTGCCACCTATACTATGCCTGGATGCACTGCTTTCTGCCAACCAAGATGCACTGGAGTACTCCCACCTGGAGTACTGTGTCCAGTTCTGGAGTCTCCAACATAAGAAGAAATGGGGCTGTTGGAGTGAGTCCAGAGGAGAGCCACAAAGATGATCAGAAGGCTCAAGAACCTCTCCTGTGAACACAGATTGGGAGGGTTAGGGCTGTTCAGCCTGGAGAAGAGAAGGCTCTCAGGAGAACTTAGAGCAGCCTTCCAGTACCTGAAAGGGATACAGGAAAGCTGAGGAGCGACTTTTTATAAGGACATGTAGCAACAGGATGAGGGGTAATGGTTTCAAACTGAAAGAGGGTAGATTTAGACTAGATATTAGGAAGAAATTATTTCCCACGAAGCTGGCAAGACATTGGAACTGGTTGCCCAGAGAAGTTGTGGAGGCCCAATCCCTGGAGGTGTTCAAAGTCAGGTTGGATGGGGCTTTGAGCATCCTGGTCTAATGTGATGGGTCCCTGCTCATGCAAGGAGGTTGGAACTGGATGATCTTTAAGGTCTCTTCCAACCCAAACCACCCTATGATTGCATCATTGTAAGAGTGCTTGCTGGAAAATGTGATGTGTCTCTTGAAAGGTTAACCCCTTTGAGGGCATTTCAGAATATAAAAACATGGTTCTGATAGGCTTCCTGCCCACTCAAGAAAAGCAGATGCAAACAAGCCCAGGCAGGTACCAGAAGGGGGAGGAGGGACTGGCAGCTGCATGAAAAATTGGTCACTGAGCAACTCCTGCAAACACAAGCATGGATGTGCATCTCACTTGAACCTACACAGAAATCAGATCAGTTGTAAAATGATCTTATAGATGCTACAAACCTGTCCACAGACAAACCTACCTCAGTGAAGTAGAATCTTTATCCCTGAGTAAATGTTATTTTTTCCCCTGCAGCCACCCCAGGGGTATTGATAAACTCTGCACCGGTGAAAAGACTTGACTTTCAAAAAAGAAAAATGGAAGTTGGGTGCTTGGCAAGTCCACCTGATGTTGGACATTTCGAGATTACTTCATCCTCCTACACATTATCACCAATCTTCCATCTTTTACAACTTTTGAGTTATATTTGAGCACTTGGGCTTACTTCAAGTACATTTCTTATAATGTCTGCTCCCTTTTCACACCACGTGTTCTCTGTAGAGGTTTCTTCCTTCTCCTCTCACTGCTGTTTTTCCAGCCTTTTAACCTTTAAAAAAAAAATCTCTGTTATGAAAGGCTGTTGTGAAGACATACTCTCAGCTGTTTTGATAAAATATCTCCACCTACCAAGTTACCTTGTTTTTAATGGAGAAATCGTCCTCTATTAATATTACATGTTTTTACACTGCTTGTCTACATCAAGGGCCAAACTGTGCTCTCAGAAGTGCACACACAACACTTCTAAAAGGAACATCAGTTCCACACAGGAATCCAACAACAACATCTGGCCCCAGATATTTTATTTATTTGAAACCTAACATAGCATTATACAATGTTCATAATTTTGTGCTTTCCATTTCAATGTCTGCTATTTGTATAACTCTAAGAGGCTGCCTGAATGTGGTTTTTTAGTCCTCAAACGAGGAGAAATGAGCACAGTGAAGCAAATCTGCACATATTTCTGTAGGTTCAGAAACCTTCCTGCTGAACTACACTCATCTCAGCAGCAAGATGTGCTGAACCACTGTAATTCCAGGGGGAATCAATTGTGGAAATACTCAGGGCCTATGTGAGAGCCAGGTTTCAAAAACCAAGGTAGCTCACAGGCAAGGACATGACCAGAAGTTTTAGGAGATGCTACAGGGCAGAGAGCACATGGCAGCTTTGTGGCACAGGTGACAAGAGGGCAGGTCCTGGTGTAGCATCTCCTCCCCTGTCCATGTGTCTCCTATCTCCATGGTGGGAACTGAACTGGAGATGGAGGCAAAAACATCCTAGGAGCTGAAGAGAATTTGGAGAGTTTATAAAATCACTCCAAACCAAGGAAAGTTGCCTTCATTACTTGAGTTTACTAATTTATTACATTTAAGGCTTTGCTTTCCCCAGATTCAACTAAACTGGACCCCTCATGCCTGCAAATGTTAATCCTCCTCGTAGAACAGAAATCATTGTTAATATTTGCAAATCTTATCACTGGAATGGAAATGGTGACCTGTGGGACTGTCCCACTTTTCAAGGAATTGAAGCATTAAGACATAATTTATGCATTTGAGAAGAAATTTCCATATCACAGAGATTGCTTCATTCCCTGTTATGACTTATGAAGGGTGTTACCAGTAAATGAAACCACAGAGATCTGTATTACATAAGAACTTGTTTTGACATGTATAGTGCATCTTATTTATGGTGATAGCCCAAATGCACTGGGTTAATCCAACTGAACATTATTCCAAGGTTGTCCAGATAAAAAAAAAAAAAAAAAAAAAAAAAAAGACTAAAGCAAACTCTTATGATCTTCATTTCAGCATGCATTAAAATCCCAGATAGCTATGACACTTTGGACAAGCTGTCTGTGATGCATGGAGGTTAATTTTTGTAATAGTATTTAACTGGAAGATAAGATAGGAGGGAGGAAAGGCAGGCAAAAGGCAAGAAGGCAGGAAGGCAGGCAGGCAGGAAGGAAGGCAGGAAGGCAGGAAGGAAGGCAGGCAGGCAGGAAGGAAGGAAGGAAGGAAGGAAGGAAGGAAGGAAGGAAGGAAGGAAGGCAGGAAGGAAGACAGGAAGGAAGGCAGGAAGGCAGGAAGGAAGGCAGGCAGGCAGGCAGGAAGGAAGGAAGGAAGGAAGCAAGGAAGCAAGGAAGGAAGGAAGCAAGGAAGGAGCTGAAGACTCAACCACCACTGCACCCTCCATGTCTCTACAAGCAAGCTTCCCATGACACATTCTGCTGCCCTCTTTCACCATCACACCAGTGCTCCCCATCTGGCTTCCCAGTAAGCTTCTGGTGGGGAATTAAAGGTTTTCTCCTCTGAATTGCTTTTCCTCCCCTACTCTGCCCAGGCCCACAGCACCTCAATGAATTCAGTACTTGTTCCAATGAATTACTGTTATTGACAACTACAGGTAGTTGAGCACTGCTGTGCATTTCTGTAAAACAACACTAAACAAAACCAGGAGAGGATGGATTCCTCTCCAATCCCTCCTCCAAACATAATATGTGCTTTGAAACTTTATTTGCCACTTACTGTAGGAACTCTGGTTAGAATTATTACACATGTAACTGCCTAAAGTTTCTTTACCACACATTTTATCCAACTTCATCCACAAGCAAGAGGTTCCACCACTGAACCATGCACTTTATAAAGCTGTGAGGGGGTTTGCTTGATTAGAGTCCATAATATATTCTACAAAAATAGTAATCAAAATACCAGCTGGTGATCCCCTGCTTAGCCACTTCTTATACGAATCAAAAACAAATTATTCTTTTTCTCCCTTGAAGAAGAGTGTTGCTGAAAACAAGGTACTAAATATTACTTTTAGGGCTCTCAAAAGACTGAGTGATATATATTAGCTGTCTGAGGACATAGAACTTTCTATTCTTGGTGGAATTCTTGTTGGCTTAATTGGGCTTTGTAGAAAAAATAATGTTATTTTAAAGGAGCAACGATAAGAGTGTGGATGTTTTTATACACTCAACTGCTGGTGTATAAGAAATCTGTTGTAGAGTCAACCTTACACACATCTATTATTTTCTGCAATGTGTATAAGCAGAACTTGAGTATTTTAAAAATATACATAAGTATTACTGTTACCCAGATGTAACAAGCCAGACAGAACACCAACATTTGCTCTGTTTAATGGTGATTACAGTCTGGCAGCTGCAAAGAAATTTCTAACTACGTCACAGCAATCTGGGCTTCAACCAAAAGTTTGACAATTCTCTCACATTCCCACTTTTTGCAGTTCTTTCAAGATTTTGCCATCCCAGGCTCCAAGCTGTGGGAAGCATGGATGAACCTCTGACGGTCACCCCAGTGCACTGTACCCACAGGTGTGTTAGAGGTTTGCAGTGCACCTGGGTGTGAGTCCTGAATCTGAGAGCAGCAGCAGTGCCCTAAAGCAGTTCCCATTTTATATAGGGCAATATGAAGAAAAAAAAAACATTTTGCTTCCATGATTTCCAAAACGTAGGGCTCTGGGGTGCTTTTGCTAAACAGCGAGCTAGAATTTAAGTCAATGTCCCTTGTAACCACTGACACTGAGAGTCAGGCTTGGGTTTCATCTTCAAACACAGGATAAACATGAGAGCTTTCAAATCAAGAGGAGAAGACTGATTCCCAATGCTCCATAAGAAGAACAGTGATAAAGAATTGGAAGTGTAAACCTGGACTTTTCATTCAGACATAGAGCCTTCCATCTTCCATCTGCTCCATGGAGTCAAGAAGCAGCCACAACATTGTTAAAATTATATCACTTTCAAGCCCCTAGCTTGCCAACTGCTTTGCTGTATGCTTTTCCTAACCAGGACAAGTATCTTCTACTTCCTATTGAGTCAAATCCCAGTGGCCAGCATGAGCTGATCAACATGAAATAATTTAATGAAGCTATTGTGAGGAAGCATTGTAAATTAAACCTTTTATTTTGGCTTAATAAAACTTCCAATGGGTGCTGCAATAAACAGTGTCAGACTCTTTCCTTGGAAACTTTTTTTTATCCAGGCTCTACTGGTCCTGCCTTTCTACAGGGAAAGCTTCCCCAGCTCAGGCAGGCTGTATTTTCTGACTCACCATCTTGCTTCTGGATGGTTGATTCCCTCATTTTAAAGGCAGACAAAAGAAAAGAACAACCACATAGCATTAAGAAAAGCAACCTGGCAAGGAGCTGGGGTAGCTGTGCTCTTGTATAACATCTAAGTGTTGTCAGCAGACTGCAGTTGAACCTGCCCAAGGAAATCAGAGCCATGAGTCTGGATTCCTCTGTCAGCATAAGCTTTTCATTCACACCTTAGTACAGCTCTTGACAGCTGTGGCTTCCTTGTCAGATTAAATGTATCAGGGCTCTGTGTCTGTTTCCAAACCAAGTAAGTAAAAAAAAGCTTATTAGAAAACATGCCAATTTCAAAAAGATAAGATTAGCTGTACTGATTGTACAGTCCTAATTACATCTCATTAATCTTGAAAGCGAAGATGGGAAGGTGAGGAATAGTGAACACAGACCAAGGCAGGAAATCTTATGCCCTAGGAATACAACTCAACATGTTCAAGTAGCTAATGGTCTTTACTTATTTGTGGTGGTGTCTAATACAATCTCAATGTTTTTCAAACACCCAGAGCTAATTCACTCCACAGGAAATTCAAATTCAAAAGGGATGCATTATGGCCTGTGGGAAGATGCTGAAGATGTGGGCACACTCCTCCCCAGCCTGTGACAAGCTAAGGGTAGCCCAGCCAGCATAGGCAGGCAATGAAGTCCCTCCCAGATTTGCCTTTCTAGCAGTGAAGCTGACTGGCAGCTGTCTGGAGAACCACAGCTCAGTACCCTGGTGGCTGCCAGGCAAATGGATGGTCCTTGCAGTTCAGTGGTTATCCTGCAGTCTCTCCTGATGCCAAAGAAATGTCAAGGTTAAAAGCAAAGGCAGATGCTAGAATGCAGGTTTCACAGGTGTGCAGAAATAATGTCTTTAGTTACAGATGTTTTCTCCAAGAGGCACTGCTTTCTCTCATCTACCAAAAAGCTGGCAGGACACTTGCACAACTCCTGCGGGTGGAAACCAATCCTGAAAATCACAGCCTGGGAGTGACAATGTCCTTAAATACATATTTCCTCCATATTCAAGCCTTCCCCCAATGTGAACCAAGAAATTCACTCACTCAGTGCTTGCAGAAGGTAGTGGTTGCAACACAGCAATGGCAATGTATGACCTTCAATTGGTAGAAGGGACATGAATGTCATATGGAGCAAATCAACACCCTTTTTCAGGTTGAGGGTCTTCTGTAGCTCCACACCACTGCAAAGGAAATTATTATATCTCATCAGTTTGGTTGAGACCAAACTCTTTACAAACTGAAAACTATTTAACACAAATGAATACCTACTGTTTACAGAAATCATATGTGTAATTCATAGCTCTTCAAAAATCCTGGGCAGGATAATAACCAAACATTTCCAAAAGGAAGGTTTAGTGTGAGGGGGTAACTGCATTATATACCAGGCTTTGGTGCTCAGGGTACCAAGACAGTGTCTTCCTTTCAAAACCATTATTAGTCCTACACTTAGCATCCATATGCTATGGTTGTAAATATAATAGCTGGGATATTGGGGATGTTTGTGGTTTAAGAACAGTCAAGCATATTTTCTTTGTTATGTAAAAAACCTGGCGACAGACAGAATTAACCTGAGGTTCTTGTCTGAACTCACGTCTAATTTGAAAAGGCCAAAGAAGAGAGGTGTCCGTGTGTTTTCAGATTCAGAAGGATATTATCATCTTTTTAAAAAAAAACTATGTTAAGGTAGCTATAGCCAGCTTTTAGATGGGATTCTGAGAGGAAAAAAGGAGGGGAGGAATTACCACCTGCTAGAACTTCAGCAGTTGGTGAATGGATGTCCTAAAAATCTTCAGAAAATTAAAAACCTCTCTCAAATAAGCAGCTGAACAATGTAATGAAAATGTGAGATTCAGGACTGAGGGGATATGTCCGTAGCAATCATTGTTTTCACTGTCACATCAAAGACACAGAAAAGTTCCCTGAGCTGGATTGCCCTTACAGACACCAGTGAGCAGAGGTCTCACCACTGTGCTGCTCCTGTGCAAGGGCAGGGACAGCCAGAGCACTGCAAAAGAGAAGCCCAGATCTTTTTTGAAGGGTAGAGGCAGACAGCCTGAGAGAAACCAAACCTTCAGTGGTGAACGCAAACATAAAAGAAGCTCAGAGCAAGCCTGCTGACAAGAAGAGGATCAAATATTTTTTTCTGCAGAAAAAGAAGTTTGGAAGTCTTATGAAATATTATCTGTCACAGCCTATAGCCTATTCTTAGTGGTGGTATTTCTGACATGGACTGATCTCAGTGATCCCTCACTTGAGAAATACATCCAGGCTGTATTATCCTGTTAATTTCTCTCTGACTCAGAGCAGGATGCAGGTGGAATCTGTAATGATTTCATTGCAGCCATTCTGCTTTGGACTCTAATGTTGGTATATCTCAAAGATAGGCAAAACCAAGGCAAAAAACTGACTGAGAACTCTCAAAGGAAAATCCAAATGCTGAAGAGCAAGGCAAGAACACTCAGGACTCTTTCCCCAAGTGCTGTTTCTGAATCTCTGCTCTTAACAAGGTTTCAGAGGGCACTGATCAGTAGAATATAGTTTCAGATCAAGCAAGTTTCAGATCTAGACATTTATAATCAGTAGTAAGATTGTACTGCAGGATAGGACCTATGAGTTACTGTCATGGCTAAGGATATTGAATTAGGCATTGAACAAACTCAGAACCGAAGACAATCTAGGGGTCAAAAAAGGTTACAGATGATATTCTAAAGAAAAAAGGAGAAGCATGAGGAAAAAATCCATCTCTTCCTTCACATGCATTTTTTTTACATCCAAACAGGTCCATTTTTGTCCTAACTGGAGCCTGATTAATGGCATCAGTTTCTCAACTGTGGAACCACTTTACCTCTGCTTGCAAAGAAATGGGTTTTGGCAATTGAATTGCAAACCTTGCTTTAGGATCTCTGGCTGGAGAGCGCTTCATAAAAATATTAACATAATTTGGTGCTGTCATTTCTAAAGCATCTCTTTAATGAGGGGAGTTGTTTACTGGTGACTGAGGCAGGCGTTGCTGTCTCAGAGATCATTTATATTTCACAACGCTGTCAAAGCCTGACAAGCAGCAGATTGTAAGAGGATGGCTTCTGCTTTTTGATGCAATGTTTGGTGCTCTCCTCTCACATGTGAACAGGGCTTTCTGTTTGTACCTTGTCAAACGAGGGGAGAGCAGCTCCAGGGCGGGGGGTAGGTGTATTCACTCAGCCTGACACATTGAATTTACATCAGTTATGCTTGCAGTGGGGTAAACATTTTTCTAAAAGAAGGTGTTGGCGCTAGCAGTGGTCGTCTCAGTAGCTTATTGAGTATTCTTTTGCATTCCTATCAGATGGAGATGTTTGTGCCACCCCACCAGCCAGCAGTCCCTCACATCACCAGCTGGGGAGTGTTTTGCTGCCCTTGTCTCAATGACCACTGCAGCCCAGGAGAAGAGTTATCTCTGTCCCTGATGGAGTCAGTACTTCAGGATGTAAGAGCCCTAGGGCAGGTGTTTCATGGAAGCTAAAATTGCAGCAGCCAGCCCGGAGGGTTTAAGCATGAACTTGAGCATTTTGAAGCATGGGAAGAGCTGCAGCCCAGCTTCTCAGGGGTGAAGGTCTCATAGCTCTGCTGATGGCAGTGGAGAGACACTGACCCAAACCAGCTGGTGTTTTGGCTCTCCAGGCTGTGCTCAGAGACTTTCAAGGAGCTGGTGGACTTATTTGAAACAATTTTTCATGAACATAAAAATGTTCACCTGCAGAGTCTGGTATTAAAAGAGCTGGGCAGCAAGCTGGTGGCAGCCAAGAGATCTGCCAAAGTAGCAGGTTTTGAAAGAAACTGAACCGAAGAAAAGCTAAAATGCAGTTTACCCAGAAATAGCTGTAGCAACTGTTTTCTAGGTATTAATCATATCTCCCTCTCAACGCACACTCTTCATTCTCACCAGGGTAGCTGTGCTGGGCAAGCAGATTTTCTGCTCTCCTACTGCCACAGACTTTGTGAAGCTCCAGCCCAGTGCCTGCTTCTTTTTAAGGCTCAGCAACACTCTGGCCATGCAAAGGCAGCTGAGGTAATGGAGGGTTACAGATTTTACAGCATTGTCTGCAGTTCAGCAGTTAGCTGGTACATAAAGGCTCTGCTTTCATTGCTAGCCAGTGCTGGCAGAAGGCCTGTATTATGCCCTTTCATTTAAGACAAAAGCTCTCACACTGCAGTCTCCGGTGTGGAGAAATCTTTTGTACAGGCAGAGCCAGTGGGAGAAGGAGCCTTCTGGTCCCTGTGCTCCTTCTGCGGGGAGATTATAAAGGAAACCCCTTCCTTCTGCACATGGGCCAGATGAAGAACTGGAGCAATAATGCCTTTTTATCGCAGTAATTACAGTGCCCATTGTTTTAGTGACAGTGCTGTTGGGAAACAGGAATAGACCTCAGTCCCAAGGAGTCGTTCCAGTGTACACAAATGAATGATTTATTATATTGTTGTCAGATTAGATGGACCACTCAGCCTTACTTATACTACCCTTTTCCCCCACAATTCACTGTACATGTGTGTATACATTTTCTTTAACCAGATTATGCAAACTATCCAGGCAGGGAGGAAACAAAAGGCTGCTTTCTCTGGGGAACTTCCTTTGGGACTGGCAACTCTGGGCTGAGATGGGCATGGGAGACCTCATCTGACCGCAGCACAGCCTGCTTCGTGTGTTTATGTACAGGGGAACAATGCTGTGCTCATAGAAAATGTGCTGGGAACCACTCTTCTCTGTTATTTCTTAAAATAAACATTTCCAGCACATGCAAACACACCTCTGTCAAGGAGCTTGTATGTCTGCTACGCAGTGTGCTGGGTTTAAGCAACGTGGTTTATAAAAGAAATAAAGAAAAATGGTGATGAAGAAAAATATAGCTTTAGAGGAACCAAAACTAGTGCTGAGAAGTTTTAATATCAGTGACTAGTGCTACAGATAGCCAGCAAGACATAGTGAATCATATAAGAATGTATCTGAGAAAGAAATCTCAAAAAAAGGGTCACAATCTGGTGACTGTCTCAGTCACAGGGTGGGAAACACAAATCATCCAGGTACAGCCTACAGGATGTGGACCACAGGGTCAAGACACATCTTACCTTTCACACAGAAAAAAATTAACAAGCAACCACATACTCTGAGTCAACTGGACTTCTTCTGTCAATGAAGACAGATAAGCATCTGCAGAAGTCTCTGCTCCCCTGGGATGGCAGGAACCACCTCTGGCTGTGTTTTCTGCTCTCTACTGACTTTGGAGAGAGGCAGTCTGACAAGCTCTGGCTAGATGTTGGCTTTCCAATAGCTGAAGCTAGTTGCAGGGAGCCCCATGTGGAGTGGTTTATATGGGAAGACTTCATTTCCCTAAACTTGTCTGCAGGCCAAGACAATGCAGGTCACAGCTTTCCAAGAAAATTTTCAGGGCAGCTGCCTGAGACACCAACATCACTTTATGTCAGCTCTTGGAAAATTAGAGAAGTCACAAAACTTGGAGATGTTTTGTACCAGGACAGAATAGACTACTGATAAAACTTGTGTAACTATCAGGTGGTTCATCTGGAACTGACTGCATGCAAAATCTGATACAGGAGGAAAGCAAGTCATAATTAACAGATAGCAGTACAATTAATTCGATCAAGATTAATTTATGGAAATTAAGTCCAGTCATAAAGAAATTTTATGATTTCTTCTTCAGGCCAAATATATATGAGAAACTTAACTTTGTTGACATCAGATACTCTGGATAGTCAAGTTTTCAGTGAGCAGTTTGAAAAATTACTGGAAGTTAAGGGTAAAAAATGGCAAGGTTCACAAGAGGAACCTCAAGAAGGCTTGGCTGCAGTAACAGATGACTTGATCTCATCCTGTTAATGAAGAGATATCTATAATCAAGTGCACACAGAGTACCCTGTGTGCTCTGGTCCAGTGATGGAGGTAAACTGAAACTAAAGATATCATTAGAGGCAGTGGATGGGCATTTAATACACTTAGTGATTATGTATGAGAACAGCTTGTCCACATAAGTGATACAGCAGTATCTCAAAAGCTTCAAAAGCTGTGAGATCATTTGTCTTCCCTCAACACATACATGTTTTAGCTTAATCCCAAATGCACTTGTCCCCTGTGCCCCTTGATGAACTGCAGGCACAGGTCCACAGACCACTGAGCCAGGGTAGCATCAGGCAGAGCCCATCTTCTGATCAAATCCAGCAGCACCTGAACAGCATGATCCTGATTTACCAAAAAAAAAAAAACTGCACCAGTATTGCACTTGTGCTTTCACCACAGACCCTTGGCATCTTAGTTGTTTTGGTCTTCCTCACCTTAGCAGCAAGCCCTCAGGTGGAAATGAAGAGTAATTGATGTTGCTCCAAGCTCACAATAATTTGTGTCATTGCTATCAAATGTTGGCCAGTTTCATGGGAATTTAGCTCACAGATTGTTGGAAGTATGAGGCATTCAGTTTATTGTAGTTTTGTTTGGTTTTTTTAATTTCGACCCTTAAATTAATAATCACAAAGTGATTGGGGTCCAGTTTGTCTATGAAATTTTTTAGGCTGAGCACATGGAATGGCTTTTTTTCCTTTTTTTCCTTTTTTTCTTTCTTTTTTCTTGTTCTTTTTTTTTTTCTGTCATTTTCAAAGAGCAGTGATGTTGGTCTCACACAGTAAAATCCAGACAGCTTTTCCTGTGTAACATTCATGGATTTTAAAAGCACAAATTGTTTAGACTTCCAAAATTTCATTTTTGTTCATTCCTGACCTAGCATCTTAGGAACCTGACCTGACCCCATCCTAAAACAATCTTTAAAAGATGGCTGTCCAGTGAGGACTGTGGTGTTTAATCTCTGGAGCATCTCTATCAGTTTTCAGCAATTCAGACTTTTGCTTGCAGTTCCTGCAAGGAATACTTGTTTTTTAAAGGAAGAATCATAGAATGGTTTGGGTTGGAAGGGACCTTGTAGATCACTTAGTCCCATCCCCAACCTAGACCAGGTTGCTTAAAGCCCAGATTTTGACCTCTTCCAGGGATGGGGCATCAACAGTTTCTCTGGGCAACCTGTGCCAGTGTCTCACCATTGAATTTTTTCCTAATATCTAATCTAAATCTACCCTCCTTTTATCACTGACATACCTATAGAAGTTTTTCTTGTTTTCTTGATGTCCCTGGACAGATGTAATTCTTTCAGGGATGTAGTTGTCCTAACTTGATCCCTGGCTGCTTGGACAGTTTCTCTGTTTTCCTCACAGGCTACCTGCTCTTGTTTCCACCCTCTGTAGCCTTCCTTCTTGTGTTTGAGTTTGTCCAGGAACATTTGTTCATCCATGTAGGGTAAATCCAACTGAGCAAAGTGCTGTGGGTCCTCCCAAATCCAAGAAACTCCTATTTCTGCCTAAGGAGTGTTGGTCAGGGTGGCAAAGAATGAGACAGATCCATGTCCACAAAGAATGAGACAGATCCTCCACTCCCTGAAGAGGTCAAACTCACCACACTGCATTCTACCACCAACCTGCTGTCCTTGGCACCTCTTCTTTCAAGAGAGAGGAAAAAAACCATGTCTTTGCCTGTAAGTGCAGGAAGAATTACCTGAAATGATGAAACAGAAAATTAGATTTTTAAAAATTATTTTCCACCATATAGAATTCTACTTATTTGTTTGTTTCTTTGTTTATTTAAAAAACCCCACAGCCCTCCTTATGTTGCACACTTGTAGATCATTTAGGAAGACAATGGTATGGGACAAACCAAAAACTATCCTTCAGAGCACCCACCCCAAATACTTACCAAGGCAGGAGACAGTTGTTCTTGATGCATCTAATTTTAATTTAACTCTGTGCTTCACCTCCACAGCAAATAATTTCACATACATGCTCCAATTAGTGATGAGGAAACCTCAGTAGGTTTTGAGTCTGGCTTCAGTTTAAAAAAGGAAAAAATCTAGATGTTTTATCTAAACCTCATGAGGATATAAGAATAGGAAAGTGGAAATTTCATCATAAGAGCAAGGTTTCTTGTAAGACTGTTTACTTGTTTCAGTTTCAGTCTGAGTTGGAAACCAGAAATGACAGAACTTCCCTGGACATTTCTGAGCCATTATACAGAGAAAACTTTAAAATAGAGATCTTGGAATGAAATACAGATTTTTACTACATCTCTTCTTCCCTGATTCCTTGCCTAGGCAAGTTCTTCTTGACCTTATATATTTAAAATATTGCTGCAAAAATAATTTTCTTGACCGCACTTTTACTGCTAGGACCATAAAGTTTTCTATGAGAGTAACTGTCTAAGCAAAAAATGTTCTTATGGAAGAAAACTTAAAATCTGTGTGGAAAATCAGTTTTGTGTTGGGAGAATTAAAATCAAAATATGGAATGTTCAGTGTTGTACAAGAGCCAAGACGAATCATCAACATCCTTCTAGAGAATTCTCTGCCTCCACAACAGCCCAGATCCCTCTATGAATCCTGGTTTAAGGGGGCAGAGGTATGTCCTGCATGTCAGAAAGCAAGGCTGGGGAAGAAAGAGGAAGGACACCAATTCCCCCTTCAACTGCATGCCTTTTGCCAGCCAGGCTGGGTGGGAAAGGATGCTGCCAGGGAATCCTGTGTCCTGCAGGCAGGAAATAGAATTGGAACAACCATTCCAATTCAGCTATTTCCAAGGCAAAAAGCTTACTTTTTTGTCTTTTCTGGAAAGACCTTCCAAATAAAAATCCTAAAAATAAAAAAAATCACTGTTTTTTTTTTCTCTGATTCAGTACATCTGGGTGAGAAAATGTCACTGCCACACTCCAGCCACTTCTACCCATCCCATTTTCCCACCCTGTGCTCCTAACTGGTGATGCCCATTCTCCTACAGCATCCCACACATACTTTTCACCTTCCTCTTTTACAAGCTATGTCATCCCACTGAGGCATCAAGACCCCTTCAGCTCCCACCACTCCTCCAGATTTCATCATCCTCCATTCCTTCCCAGGAACATAAACAACCCCTTACAGCAGCTTCTTCCCCTCCATAAGGCTTCTCATCCCAGCCCAGCATGGCTGAAGTTAACCAAAAGGATCAGACCAGACTTCCCATCCCCTCCTGCTCCTCTTTTGTTCTGTGGTGGTGTCCAAACACTCTGACCCTTGCCTCCTGCCCAGACTAGGACCACTCACTCAGAGGAAGCCTCTTTTTTACCACCTTTTAGATGTTTCATGGTGAACTCCTGATTGCTGGCTGGAGCCAGTAGGTGCTGCTATGTTCAAACAAGAAATAATAACCATTCCTCACCAGAGCCATTTAAAAATAATCATGTTTTGGCTCCTGAAACACCGAGTTGCTTTAATATTTGAATGCTCTCAGTGTAACCCATGTAGGTTTTGCAGCAGTATTTGTTGTTCTGGCTGGTTGAAAACATTTCTCCTGAGCAGGGGGATGCCAATCAATGCAGTTACACCACTAGACAAATAAAAGTACTTGCTCTGATCCATAATCTGAAGAGTTATTTCTGTATCCAATCACTGAGGAAAGTAATTTTAAAGAAATATCACGAATAGCAAACACAGAAGCCTTTTCCAATATTACAATTGTCACACATGGATGAGTCTGGGTGATTGTTCTTGGGCCATGACACTGGAGAAAACAGTCAGCAAGTGAATTTATGAAGTGTTTTCACTTTGTTGCATTTATACGTGGAAAGTGTGCTCATCCACACAGACACATCCTCACTGCAGCCTCTGCTCTCTGGCTCTCCTCCAGAGCTCATACATGCAGCTCACCAAGAAGGTGGTAGTGAGGAAGCTTCTTAGATACAAACAAAAAACCCAAGTAAAACAAACCATTGACTCAAACAGACAAGTGAGGGACCACTCTGTCCACTGGTCTTTCAACCTCTTAGGCCATCAGGGGTTACTGGTTTTCCCTCCAGGTCTACTCGTGGTCTACCTTAACACTTCAAAGACTGGTCCATATATCTATCATCATTTCTCTTTTTTGCTTTTGTTTAGGTGAGAGAAGAGTCACCTTCAGCCCCATTGCTTCATATAGCCCATCATCATGAGGACATTTTTCTGCATTTTCTGGGTCAACATCTACTGTACTTTGATAGCCAGGCAGCCACAAGTGCTTCAATAGCTGTTTAGCCACCATGAAAGAGAATGTTTTCCCATCTCAGGTGCTCACTGTAGGACCCTGGGAGAAGGGATACATCTCCCTGTGCCTGCACAGTACAGGTCTCAGGACCCCGTGTGCCAGGAACTGCCCCTGCTGGCATCTGCCCCAGCAAGCCCAAGCAGGATGGGCACTTTTCTGAAAGCACCTCAGTAAACACTCAACTGCATAACTGTATGGATTTTGTCTCAGAAGGAACAGAAAGCAAATTTCAGTACTAACCTAATGTAAATCAGATCTTTAAGCACACTATTCCACTAGCTGTGTAAGGAAGTTGGTGGCTGATTTGCTTCTCAGACCAAAGGTGGTTCAGAGGTGACAGCATCTTTCCCTTTGAGACAGTGTCATTTCATTAAGCTCCTAATCCAACATGGAGCTGAGAGAAAGGTGCAGAAATTGTGTCGCCAGACAGGGGAGGATCCAGATCTTCCCTCAGCTCCCATGCCATGAGAAAACTGAGTTATCCTCTGGTTAAAATGGAACATCTCTATTGTTTAGTAAAATCATAAGAATAGGTTCTGTGAGGTTTGATCCCCAAGGTCATCTTTTTCAGTAACTCCCTGAAGAAATCTTCCCCTCTCTGCTGACTGTCCTGGGCAGCTCTGGGCAACCACAACTGTAATTCAGATGCTCATGGGGTGGATTACCCATGGAAAACAAGAAAACATTGGCTGCTGGCTAGGGAAGCTGGTTAGGATGGATCCCAAATCCTAGTCCTGGCCAAAATTCCAGAGAAGTGGCCAGGCCACCAGGTTTTGCTTTATCTTAACTATGAATGTGCATTGACCAGATATTGAGAAAACTTTCATGTCTTTCACATGCCACGGTGGTTTCCTGATCCAGCCAAGTTTCTAACCAATGTCATTGCAGAAAAAATCCTGAACAAGTTTCCAAAGTATCATTTCAAACCTCAGAGAACAGAAGGCAAATGACCCTGTTAATTTACTTTTTCATAACTTTGAAAGCAATAACAGGATTTTCTGGAACCTGCCTCAGTTTTGGGGCACTGGCATTACCAGGAAACTGATTTGTGACAACCAGATGCATAGCAGGGGAGATGGTGCCTCCAGACTTTCCTTCAGTATTTCTCAGGTACAACTTCTTTCCTTATGGAGTTGGTACTGGCTGGCATCATGCCAGGGCCTGCTTTTAGTAGCTCATCAACCAATGCATCAACCAATGCATCCCACACCTAAGTCACTAGTGAATACACAATTTCCACAGGCATGAAGGGGATGAGTTGGACTAAACTAAATAAAGAATAACTGGGAAGGAAATAAAATTTAAAAAAACAGATCTAATGTAAGTGCTGCTCTCCATCTCCTTCCCAGAATGGACAACTGAGGAGGTGACAGGGAGCCCTGGCTTCCTTCTGCAGCCACCACAGCAGGCACCAGTTGTTCACATCTGCCTGAGGAGCCCCACTGGGGCCAGGCACTGATTCCACAGAAAACTGTGCTGTCATTTTAATTGAGCAGCTTCATGCCAACAGCAACAAGTTATACTAATGAGAGCAGATGTATCCAGTAAACAGTGGCATGTTTTTACTTTAATCTACTTAAACCTGGATATATACTAATTCCTAAGTAAATACCTTAGTGGCCAGCAAAATGAGAAACAGATGATAAAAGAAGAAGTTTGCTTGTGACCCTTGAGACATGGGTATAATGTTCGGCTTGGCATCATTAATCTTATGGTCAGAAGAGTACAGCTTCAGCATGTTTAATGTGAGAGAGAGCTGCTCACAACAAAGTTTCCTCTCTACACTGCCCTCTGCAAACAGTAATTTCCACATTTTTCTCTCTTCCCTCTAATTAGCTTCCCTTTGGCCTGACACACTCTGAAAGCGTTGCCAGCTGAAGAGAACCATCCATCTCCTCTCGTGAATAAAAACATGAGCTAATTGAGTGGAAGGTATTTAGGCACAGTGAACTCTATAAGTTATCACATGCCTTGAGATAACTGATTCTTAAGGAACAGCATCTGAAATAAATCCTTTTGAAATGCTCTCTCGGGCTGATGGGTAAATAGTTAATTGCTGCCCAGTGTGTCAATAATAATCTATCCTCTGTCATAAGGTTAAATGAGTGGGAATTTTGTCACCAAAGTTAGTGGGACAAGCATTTTGCTGTACAAACATGGATAGAAACACGGCTCTGTCTCAGTCTGACAAACTTATGTCAGTATTTAAGTGAGAAAAAAAAAAACCAACAAGCTATGAGAAAAACATAGGTGACTTTGATTGCCTCCTTCTTCTGTAGCCAATCGGAAGCATCTTCTGACACTGAACTGATCAAAACATTCACTTCAAATAATGCATGCTATGTATTTAGTTCTTTCTACAGCTAGTGAATCATTGGCAAATTGATCCTGATTCCTGGAAATGTCATTTTTAAGCAGGCTATGATTAGTGATTAGTATCACACAGTATTTTCTCATCATCTGGCTGTTTGCAAGCTGTAACCTTTAGGTATTCAGTATACAGATTTTGTAATTGGTGACTTCAATCATTAGGCTTATCCTCTCTGACTGGATGATGGGCATTTTGAAACAAAGCCTTATCAAATGAAAAATGAAACCTTCCAGCCCACATACATATAACTCTTGGGGGAAGTTAAGGACACAGAAATATCACAACAAGTAACCAAAGCCATTTGCACATGGAAAAGTAACCAATTAACACTCCCAGCTTCACCAAGCTGAAGAAGTTATTTCAATTAAGATAGTAATAATCACTGTGGCATTTGAATGCTTTTTGTGATTCACCCCATACAAAAACATCCCCATGCAATCATGCTCCCTCCAGGAATTTCTCCTCAGGGCCCAGTGGGATCAAAATTCTGTCTGACACTGTCTTCCCATACCTATATGGAGTGTCTCAATGTCTCTTTACACACTGTAAAAACTGAAAGGAACTTGACAATATCATAAGCAGTTAATGTCATAACAGGAAGGAAAAAAAAGAAAGGAGTCAAAGTCTGACTGTAGTTAACTTGATTAAACCATTTTACATCTCCTGGGCAGACATACAAAGTGACTAAGAACCAAGGAAGCCAGGTTGTCAATTTATTGGTAGATTTGCATAATAGGTATTACAATGTATTACAACACATTGAGACTGACCATTTATTGGTTCACAAAAATCTGTGACAAGCCAGGGCTTATGCTGCGACGGATCCATTCCCTTGCAGATAGCACTGTTGTAACTTGCCATGGAGTGATGCCGCTGCTTAGTAATGCTAAAAGGTGAATTTGTGTGAAGCTGCTTACTTAAAAAAACATGTATTTTATATTTTTTCCTTCACTAGGATAGAGGACTCCTTGATATTCTTTTCCAGATTTCAAATGGGAAGTTGAAGACCTTAAATCATTCCTTGTGTTAGCTTCATTACATCCACCAGGCTTGGGCTCAGGAAGGACTTAAACATAACAAACACAAATCCTTGGAGAAAAAGGAAGCTAAATATTTAAAATAGTCTTTGAAAGTTATGCACACAGATGTGATTAACAAATAACAGGAATTGTGCTTGTTCTTTCTGCGAACGACTAAAAATTCTCCACTCACCAGGCTGCCACATTCATGTGATTTGTACCACTTTCTGAGCTTGTTCTACAGAACCACAAAAAAAAAAAAAAATGAACAACAGGGAAACAGGAGAAAACAACTTCAAGCAAAACCAATCCTCTTCCTCACAGTGCTTCCCATGAAAAAGACTTTCTCTAATATTATGGTAAATTACCTTGTTAATCCTCTCACAGCCCATGAGTGTTTCTTTTCCCCTGTCTCCAAAATTATTTTTTTTTTTTAAATATCTGTTATTAGGAATAGAAGAGCCAGAAAAACCACTTTAAGATACAGCCTTGCTCCTACTCACCCCTGCTTGCTGGCCAGCTGTGCTGTTCTGCAGCCAAACCCCATCAAGCTGTACCATGAAAGTCCTCTTGAAGCAGACTCCCCCAGCATAACACAAGGGAAATTACCACTGCGTCAACACAGGTGCATTTGCTTTGTATGGCCTATAAATCTGGCCTGCAGGATGACTTATATAAATAAAGTGAATGATTTTGTACTTGTTAGAACTTGATAGGGGTCAGTGATTTGCTGAACACAAGCAGAATTTCTCGGCAGAGAATGGGTAAAGCAGGAGGGCTTAATTCAAAGTGTTAGATTATCCAGGTGTGATGGCTTAATACGGGTGGGAGGAAGGCATAATACAGGGAATCATTACTCAGACACGTGCATTTATGAAACCATTAGTGGGCTAAAGTAGTTCATTTGTCTGCCTTTTTAGCTACAGACCTTTGGTTTTAGGAAGACCGACAGTACAACCACTAGTAGGAGCTCCTGGCTGAATCCTGATGCAACTGAGGGTTTTACACTGTTCCATGCCCTTAGCTCACTCCTTCTGGAAAGGTACCAGGATCATTTCTTTCCATCTCCTGGTGGATAAAGGGATGCCAGTGGCATCTCATCTTTGTTAAGTTAATTTGGAGAGGTGCTAGGCTTTCCTCCTGAATGGTAGACTCTGTGAACTCTTCATTTTCCCAGCTTTGTGCTGTGCCTTTATTTGAACACATTTTGTTGGGATTATTTGAGGTCTTGTCAGTACTTCTTTTGTGACCAAAAGATAAGGTCTCCACTCACTCTGTGGTTGGAAGAGCACAGAAGAAAGTATTAAGTTTTGTTTTCTTTCCAGTTCAACAAACCCATGAGTCTCCATTTTCAGCTGCTTTTCTTCATCTGTTAACACCAGCAAAGGCAAGTTTTCATAGAGTGGTAGGTTAGATTGGGTTGGAAGGGGCCTTAAAAGGTCATCTGGTACAACTCCTTTGCAATGAGCAACGCTGTCACTAGACCAGGTTGCTCAAAGCCCAACATGACCATGAACACTGCCAAGTATGGGGGGGCATCCACAACTCCTCTGGGCAACCTGTGCCAGTGTCTCAGCACCCTCATCGTAAAAACTTCCTTCTTAATATCTACTCTAAAGCTACAATCTTTCAGTTTAAACCATTACCCGTGGTCCTATCACTAAAGGCCCTGCTAAAAGATTTGTCCCCTTCTTATAGGCCCTTTTAAGTATTGGAAGGCCATGATAAGGTGTCCCAAAACCTTTCCCTAGGCATCTATTTGCATCTGGTCTTGGGAGGGATAGAGGAATGGACCATGATGTTTGTGTGGACACCACCTTAGCCCCTAGCTTCATGCCTCAGCTCTTCAGGGACATCCTTCCCTCAAAGCACTGCACTCCTTGGAGCAGCACCAAGTAGCTGAGAGGAGAAAACAATCCTCTGACTGGTTCCCATACACCCCACCCTCCCTCACCTTCAACACGAGCTGTCATTCTGGGGACATGAAGAGGAAGAGCCAAGCCCAGCCTGAATAAAAACAACCCTTAGCAATATAAATCAGTAGGAACAACTTTATACAACACTGCCAAGAGAAATCTGAATCCTCTCTTCTGAGCCTTCTCCTGGTTTTGTCTACCATGAGGCTCTCCATTGCAGCCACAGGTTTGAACAGTCTCTGTCAGAGTATTTAGGGGCAGGATGTTCTTCCCAGGTGACCTTATTTCCAGCTAATTTCTTGCCTGTCAACTCTTTCAGCTGAGGTAAGTTTAGAAATGAATTTGCTGCTGGCAGAGATGAAGGACACCAGAAAAGGCTGTGCCCAAGTCAGCAGAATGCTGTGTTTGAGCAAGATCAGGGTCAAGCACTCTGTAATTCTATGTAAGTCATACA